>NC_034591.1:127409395-127453652 GCF_900095145.1 Mus pahari | reverse complement strand
AGCTAAGAAGAAAGGATGGACCATCCAGAGACTGCCCCACCTGGGGGTCCATCCCATAATCAGCCACCAATCGCAGACACTATTGCATATTCCAGCAAGAACTTGCTGAAAGGACACTGATATAGCTATCTCTTGTGAGGCTATGTCAGTGCCTGGCAAATATAGAAGTGGATGCCCACAGTCATCTATAGGATAGAACCCAGAGACACCAGTGGAGGAACTGAAGAGAACTGAACCCAAGGGACTGAAGGGGTATGCGACCCTATAGGTGGAACAACAATATGAACTAACCAGTACCCCCCAGAGCTCATGTCTCTAGCTGCATATGTAGCAGAAGATGGCCTAGTCAGCCATCGTTGGGAAGAGAGGCCCCTTGGTCTTGCAAACTTTATATGCCCATACAGGGGAATGCCAGGGCCAAGAAGTGGGAGTGAGTGGGCAGGGGACAGGGTACGAGGGGAAGGGTATAGGGGTCATTCGGGATAGCATTTGAAATGTAAATGAAGAAAATATCTAATAAAATAATTAAAAAATACTATATATGAGTACTGTACTATATAAAATATAAAACATTTTATTTAAAATTAAAAAAAAATGGTTTCTGTTTGTTTGTTTTATTTTTTAGTAAAGAGATGATGCAAAACAGAGCACTGGTTATGGCATTACTCCGAACAAGGAAATGCTATTAAATCATGACAGTGACAAATTGGTTTAGACAAAGTAGGGGAATTCCTAAAAAGACACAAACGAACAAACAGGTCTCATGAGGGAAATAGAAAGTCTATCTCTACATGAGAAAAAAATTTAGGCTCAGATGTTTTCTTTGTTGTGTCCTATCAAACATTTATGAAAGAAATAATAACAATTAGACTTCAATGTTTTCAGGAAAAAAAAAGAATCGAGAGGATGCCAGTCAACTCATTTTTGATGAAAATATTAGAAATGGCAAATCAGCTGACAAGAGAGAAATTTGGGGGATAGCTCATTTGTTCAGGGTTCTAGCATGTGCAAAGCCCTGAAGTCAATCCCAAGGATGTCAAAGAAACAAAAGTATTGCTTCCTGCCCCAAGGGAACATAGATCTAACCAGAATTCTTCTTTAAACTGGCAAGTACGTGTGAAAAAAAAAAAAAAAAAACTTCATAAACGATGTTTGTTTATTTTTTGAAGATCAATTGAGATAATGTGACACACTGTTAGAATATGAGATAAAAATTTGTGGTCACATTGGTACTTGCAGACAAAGTACTTATTAAATGCCCTACATTATTCAGAATGATAGAAAGAAAGAAAAAAAAAAAAAAAAAACACCCCGGTTACCCAATTCTTGTTATCTTAGTTGCACCTAAACATATTAGCGATCCCTTTGTCTCTTAAGAGTGTGCCTCTCTCTTGCCTTTTGGTATGCCTTGTGATTTTCTGCTGAAAGTCAGATATGTTGCCTTTATTGAGTGCTGGAAAGAAAGGTGAGCACAGGCACAGGCCATTAGTGTGGGGCTTTCTGTCAGTCTGGCTGGGATTTTAGGCTTTGTCTAATCTTTCCTGTGACCTCCAGGTTCCTAGTGAGGTATTTCTGTGTGACTTTTAGCCTTGGTGATCTGTTTCCTCAGGCTTACCATCCCAGAAACAGTCTGCATTCGCAGCCCTTTGAACTGCATTACAATCACTCCACTGCAGCCCACTGTGGTCTTTGTGGGAAGGGATACTCTCCGATCTGATTAATCTGTCCTGGAATGGGCAAGTGACCTCCAGGTGTACCTTCACAGATTTATTTATTTATTTATTTTATTTTCAGTGTTGTATATGGTAGGTTTTTCTTTTTTCTTTTCTTTTCTTTTCTTTTCTTTTCTTTTCTCTTTTTTCATCATTGAGACATGATGCTTGACAGAAACAATATTTGAAAGGAGGGTTTTATTTGAAGCCTGCACTTTTAGGAACTATAGTCTATTGTGGCAGGGACAGCAAGGCATGGTGTCTTGCTCTGTCATAATGGGAGCTGCCTGCTTAATGGTTCTCATCCTGAAGGAACTTGGTTTTGTACACAGAGCTGGACAATTACCATCGAAGCCCCATCTCTGTGACCCACCTCCCACCATCGGCGAGTCAGTTGTGTAGAAGTATGTATCTTTGGAGGATATTTTAATCTAAACCAGGATTCTGTCATTTTTACCCTCAGACTCTACTCCTTTCTTTAACTAAACTTGTGGCTTATCTTTTCTTTCCCATCGTGATCCATGCTATCACTTCAGATGAGCCAAGAGAGTTCTTGCTTAGAGTAAGAAAAATGGCTGTAGACAAAAGAGGGTGCCTCTATCCTTCCCTGCTGAAAGAAAAGCCTTTGCTATCAATTTCAAAGTGATTATGTCTCTTCCATCACCACCCAGAGGTGAACAGTTTTTTTGGCTGTTTGAGATATTTCCAAGGTCCCTAGAAGAAATATCTGGGAAGAACTGCTCAAATTTCTTTTGGTCTCTCTTTTGGATAAAAGCACTTGACCCAACTCAACTTGGAGAAAAGTGTTCATTTCCCCTTACCTTGAGGGGAAACAAATGGAAACTCAAGACAGGATGGGAACTCAATAATTTTGTTTACTGGCTTATTATTTTGCCCCATATTCAGTTCATGTTCTTCTGTAACTGAGGAACAGCTGTGAGGGAATGGTACTACCACAATGGGCAGAGTCCTCCTACATAATTTGAAAATCAAGCAAATGCCTCACAGACATGCCCACGTAGCCTAGTTGATCAAGGCAATTTTCTCCTCCCAGGGTATGTTAAGTTGACAATAAAAACTGACCAGACATTCACCCACTGGAGGATATCTTCCATGGAATTAAGAAAAGAAAAAGAAAAGCATGGGAGTGGGGTGAGGGTCATAGGCAGATGCTGTGGTATATACCAGTAACCCAAGCACTCTAGAGACAGAGGCGGGAGGACCAAATATTTAGAACCAACTTGACCTACATAGTGAGGCTCTATCTCAAAAGCAAACAGACAAAAATCAGGCACCAGCATAAAAGGACATTGTGTTCATCCAACTGTGCTCTGAATACCATGCATTGCTCTCATTATACACTGGTGCCTTGAGAAAGGCAAACCCAATGTTGATAGCCCCTTTCCTTATTTTCCTCCCAAAGAAACAAGTTGAAGAATTGAATTGTAATGAGAAATCTCTTGATACAAAATCATCCCATACTTTTATTAAAGGAGACAGAGACTTCAAGGGACTCAGTTTCAAGTCGACACCATGCGAGAGCTGTGCTGATTAGATCAGAGCGAGGTCTCTCATTGTGCATTCTGCGGACCAGGCTCATTAGCATTGTGTGGGAACATGGTACTGTTAATGCTCAGAACCTGGCCTACTTCTGCTGAATAAGGCACCGTGGGGGTGCTGCTCCGATTCAGTGTTCTAGCCTGATGCCCCAAGGATAACTAATGACCACTCAAGTTTGAGAACAACTACGTTGTACCACTGTCAGAAATAAGACCCTTACTCATAATGATGAATTTGAGAGCCTCTAAGTATTGAAATCGAGGGAAATTATTTTCATTTCTACAGAACAGAACAGGGGGAAAAAAAAAAAGACTGTCCTAAACAAAGGAAAAAGGCTGATGAACTGCTGGAGCACACAGAAAGACAGAAGGACTCTATTCATAGTCCTAAGGTGGTATATCGTAAACGATGTTTCTCATTGTCTGAGTGCCAGGTACTGGAAGAGACATAGTCTCCCAGGCCATCTAGTATAGCTCCACCCCAAACTCTTCATTCTATTTGTTCAGTTTACACTTAGCATTGATTCTATAACCCAAGGTCTCAGAGTCTTATTTAATATATATTCTGGGGCTTGAAATTCCCTCCTCCTCAGGGATATTTGGGCTGAGTCACATAGCAGACTGTGATTTTTTCCACATTAAAATAAATTAAAAGCACCAGGTGTCAGGTGTCAGGGCGGAGGCATAGGACCTTCTGTTTATTTACAATCAAGTAAACTGAAGTCTAGCCAAGTCACCTTTGGTGTTGCAAACCGACCATACATTTATACTCTCTCCAATCATTCCCTTCTTTCTCTCATCTACATAGCATGTTTGAACATTAGGCATCTGCCATTACCTTAAAGAAACAGGCAGGAGACAGATCCAGCTTTATAGCTCAGGCGTCCTTGCTGGCCGTTTAATTTATGCAGGCTCCTCCTTCTACGTTTGCATCTCAAGGAGTGTTAAATTCACCTAATGCAAAATCTGCCTGAAGCTCTCTATGGAACCGAAGACAGGAAGGGCAGTGCAGGGAAATTTGACCTTGAGAAGTAATCCATTAAAAACGGGAAGCCATGATGCTGAGATGTCTCAGCTGGTATTTGTACTTGCAGCTCAAGCCTGGCTACTTGAGTTCCCTAACTGGAACCCAGAGCAGAGATTTGAAACTGTGAAGGTATCCTCTGACCCCTCCCCATTTATGCGGAATGATCACTTTTTAAGAAAAGAAAGTGATATTGTTAGAAACAATGAATAATTTCAGTGTTCAACAAGGGAATACATGGCCAAATCAAAAGTATATGGTAAGGAAATTTCCTTCTGAAAAAAAAAGGGGGGGGTCAGGGGGAAGAGGCTTGATATCAAGCACACTTGACCAAGATGGTATTTGTCTCATATTTCTGACATGGGTCATAGAGGTGTCTCATTCCACTGGTGGAAACTTGGCTTCCCAGACTGCTGTGACTGGTTAATTGGTATGGAAGGAGAGGTTCAGAAATGTGAACCCTTGCTGGGCTAACTACAACAAAATGTTTCTTAAACTATAGTACTGTATAGTGTTTAGTTTCATAAAGCTCAACTGTGGAGTTAAATAGACATGTATACCTTTGCACTGATGTAGCTAGATAGTGTATGTAAACCACGTGTGTGCCTGCAATACACTGTAAGAACAGAACTGTTTTCAGGCTTGATAGGATGATGGCTAACAAAATGCAAAACAAAAGAAAAAAGAAAACCCAAAAAGAGAGCACGAGAGACTTACCCAGTAACAGTACTGTCCGCCATGGCTTCTCTGCTGGGAGTGTTTGAGGCTGGGTAGAGTGGTGAACTGGGACTTGTACAAAGCTTTTGGCAAGTAATTTCTTCAAGGTATCAGCTATGGCTTAGTGAGCATGTACTGACAAGCAAACAAACCATGCCTTACATCTCAGACAGACTTGTAGTTATGTGGGATACTATCTTCTATAATTCATTCAGGACAGATAGAAAGTAGGCGAGTGTAGGGTTTTGGTGTTGGTGTTGGGGGAGGGAAAGGTTGTTGTTTGTTTGGTTGGTTGGTTTTTGTTTGTTTGTTTGTTTGTTCTTTTGGGAGACTGCTATGAGATTGTTTCAGTGGAGATGAGTTTGGAAGTAGCTAAAACCTTAGCAAACCTGGAGCTGGCAATGGCCTTGGAATTGCTAGACCCATCTCTCCTCTCCAATGGGGAGATCATCCCAGTCTCTGCAGCACTTGGCAAAGCACAAAGGGCAGATCTCTTATGGTACTCAAGTTCGAACTCCCAACCCTTGACAACACCAATATGAAAGGACTACTGTGGGGTTGGGACTGGTCTGTGCCTTCCCAGTGATATAAATACTTCCTCAAAGGACTCCACAGACAGGATACAGGGACACTAGAACATGTGACATTGGAGAAGTCTGAATAAATATGTAAAAAGATGTTCCCCTGGCTGGGTGATCTCCCTGGAGCTCAGGAGTCATTTGTGATGGTATAGAGCTTCATGCCACACCTTTAATAACTCTATGCCATGGTACTACTGATTAACTGACAGTCCCTGGGGAAAGGTGACATGAAAGCACCTCAAGACTTAACTAGTATTGTGACTTGATCAGAGTTTTATTTTTAAATGAGACTGAATGTGGTAAGAAACAGAATCAGAGAAGCAGACTAAAGAAGATATGGAGGAATGTGATGGTAGAAGTGCATTCTGTGGTGGCAGTCAGCAACTTAAGAGAAGGCAAGCTCAGAGCTCCCAAGACTGGACCACCAACCAAAGAGTACGCATGGAGAGACCCATGGTGCTGGAGGAGGCAGAGGGATGGCCTTGTTGGACATCAGTGGGAGGACAGGCCCTTGGGCCTGAGGGTGTTCACTGCCCCAATGTAGGGGAATGCCAGGGTGGGAAGCCTGGAGTGGGTGCGTGAATGGGTGAGCACCCTCATAGAGGCATGGGGAAGGGAGATGGGATAGGGGGTTTCCAAATGGGAGACCTGGAGAGGGAAAAACAGTTGAAATGTAAATAAAGAAAAAAAATATATATATATATATAAAGAAGGAAAAAACAAAAAGAAAAGAAAAGAAGAAAAAAGAAAGGAAAAGAAGAGAAAAAAAGAGGAAACCTCTGGGTGGGCTTCACATGCTTTGTGATGATATCCGTAGCTTTCCTGTTAGTAGAAAGTAGAAGCCTGGGTACATCCCAAAAAGACTTACTTAATAGTCATAAGGATTTTAAGTCTTGTTCAAAGTTGCACAGCAATAGCTTATTCAAAGCCAAGAGAGTGTGTAGTCAGTCTCTGGACCCACTACAGTTCCATGTCTCCACAGTCACTGAAATTTCAATCAGTAAATAGGCCAGAATAATATGCCTCCTTCCTGGAAGCTTTAGCTCATAGTCTCAAGTGTGATTGCCATAGAGCCTGGGGAATAAAACACCAAACAAAAGTGACAATCTCTGAGAAAGGTCTTGAACTTGGCATTAAGGCTTCATTGAAGAGTGAAAGGCAAACACATGAGTTTGTATGGGTGATTCTCCAATTGACCTTTCTTTGGACTTGAGTAGAGCAGGATAAGGAGCCATATTCAGTGGAAGCATACCCCAATTCTGGATTTTTCAAGACTGCGAATAATGGAAACTGCAGCTCACAATATGGGCAAAAACAGTAGATCACATCTCCCTTCAGATATGGTGGTTAGTTAGTGTGTCCTACAGGCTAAGTCTATTGGATGTAGTTTTCAAAGATACATTTTATTTTTATTTATGGGAATGTTTATGTTTGTATACATATGAGTGTGTATATGCACATGTGTATGTAGTGCCTGTAGAGGCCAGCAGAAGGTGTTAGATTCTCTGGAGACATAGTTACAGGTGGTTGTGAGCCTTGTGTTGTTCTAAGGACCAAACTTTGATCCTCTTCAAGAACAGCAAATGCTTTTAACCACTGAGCCACTTCTCCAGCCAATAAGTGCATTTTATTTGTATAATATATTTGAATTATGCTATTTACTTATGAGTAAGTATATTATAAGGTGAGCATGTCTGAAGTGAGAAAGATTCTTGGGGCTTTATGATGAGCAAACCCAAGACCAGATGAGAAAGACCAGGGAGACCTTGTTCTTCAGCCAAATGCCAAGGCATATATTTTTAGAGAATTTTAAATGTGACACTATGGTTCAAGTATTTTCTTGGTGAGGTTTGTTGAAGGTGCTGTGTCCAGGGAAATGAAGAGAGGATGATTAGGAGAGGAAAGACTAAAATCAATGACAATTAGAGCAGGCTAATTATAATAACCAGGTATGATATAATTACATGTCAGAATTAGAGACAGGGCAGTTAGTCTGGAAGAATGGAGGCTCCTTATAATTATACTTAAATGAGAAAATTCCACAGGAGCAGATTGAGAAGTAGAAAACAATGGAGAAGGAAACCCAAGAGCAAGCAGCCAAGGCTCAATAATAGGGACACAACAAAAGAAAGAGTTGCAGGCTAGGTGGTTATGGGCACCAGATAGAATGCTTTGTTTAGACAGTATTGAATAGAAGGTGAAGGGATTTAAACAGATTGAAGACCCATTACACTTAGCTGATACTGACTGGAAGCTTGGTAAGATGGCCTTTGAATGGCTAAGGGGTACAGCCAGGGGCAGGAAGAGTTCAGAGATTCTATGTGGTTGCTCATTATGTTTAGTGATTATTTAAACCAAGGCTTTGAAATCTGCTTTCACTTATAGCTTTCATTTCCTGAGAGTTTTGTACATGTCTGTGGATAGATAGGAACAAAAACCAAGTACATATGTGAAACACTTACAATAATAAACCATAAGGGAAATTGTTTTAAAATAATTCTTTGTTATACATGCAATTTCATCATTTATTGCAGATGAAAACAAATTTGCCAACTACACGTCTATTGAGATAGATATGCTCATTTTTACAAAAATATAATTAAATCTCAGCTGAATGCTGGGCACTGCAGATTGTAAAACATCTTTAACATTTTTTAAAAAATTGGTCGATATTTTGATTTTATAATTGTCAGTGCCAACCTTGCTGCTTTGCTTCAATATGTAGTTTAAAATGGCAGACGTGTGTTTAAAGCCATTTCAGAAATCATTGGAAATTCTGTCATAACCTCAAGCCAAAATTCACTGAACCATTTTTTTTTAATTTAATTTAACTCAACAAGTCAAAGAATAAAAATTTAATCCAATATCCCCTCACAAAAACAGTCCAAATATAGTCTGATTTGAATCTCACGGGCTTAGCAATGGCAGTAGGAAAAATACAAAGTCTGTGTCTCCACAACTAAGCCATTAGACATTCACAGGAGCAGAAAATGAATGTATACTAACAGCAGTACGATTGAGAGCATACAATGCTCTCAATTTTGAACCCAAGTTTCACGCTGGGCTTGTTGGAATCCTGCAGTGTGATGACATGCGCTATCCAAGTGACACATGTCATGTGCTGAGGTCCAGGGCTGCAGTGAAACCCCGAGCAGCACTAGAAACACCCAGGCCCATTACATGGTTCGATTTGAATGAATTTTTGATCATTGTGTGTTCTGAGAGTTTTCCTGCTGCCATCAGCTCTTCGACTTCGGCATTAGCAAAATCATACCAGATGACATTCTAACACACTGTTTAAAAAGCCTGCAGCGGCCTGATACCTCAGGGTTGGGGGGGTATACCTGGGGGAACACCCTCTCAGAGGCAAAGGGATAGAGGAAGAATTCTGTGAGTGGGGGATGGGAGAGGGGGTAACATTGGGAATGTAAGTAAATAAAATAATTTAATAATAATAATAATAATAATAATAATAATAATAATAATGATAATAGAGCCCACAGTCCAGGACACCATAAACTGTGTAGGATAGAGTTCTCCAGATGGGACAATCCTTTGTTATTAGGCTTTTAGACTTTCCCAAATGTCAAATGCTGGTACCAATACCACAGAGGTTGCCACTAGTGCTGGAAATATTAAGCAAAAAGAAAAAAGAAAAAGAAATTGAAGAATAGAAGAATAGGCAATGAGGAAACTAGTGCTGGAAATATTTAGCAAAAAGAAAAAAGAAAAAGAAATTGAAGAATAGAAGAATAGGCAATGAGGAAGGGTCAAGAGCTTGCTTATAGAGTTTCTGCTCTAACCCTAATTCATCATTTGTAATTGTTTTTTTTTTGGGGGGGTGCTTAGAGACTACTTATATTTTGTGGTTTGGTAACTAGTCATTATCATATTCCTTGTGCATTATTTCCTCCAGCAAAAGTTGAAACGATGATACAGAGGCTGTTGAGCCTTCACCACCTCTCCCTGGCTCTGCAGAAAATGCCTGCTGGATGGCCTCTGGTTCATCTATTTCTACACCAGTACATGGCTTGAATAATCTTCGTTAACTTTCTCAAATACTTAAAGAACTGATACTCCTCCACTCATTCTTGCTTATTGGTGCTGTACTCTTTGTTACAAACTTATAGGAGCTGTGAAGGTTAAGTTTCCCAACCTGTGTGCATGGTCCTAGTATCTGCCCTAGAATTTTCCCTTTTTTTTTTTTTTTTTTTCTACTATGCCCTTCTTTTTACTTCTAACTTTGTCTTTGCTTTTACCTCTTGTGGAGTTCCAAGTTTGGAAAGATTATAGAAATTGATATTGATTTTCTTTTGCTGTAGACCTATGCTGAAGGGTTAGCCATAGCCCAGGGGAAACACTGAGAGCCCAGACTGAGAAAGGAGAAGAGGGGTATGGAAAGCATATCTGTCAGGGAGGGTTTAAGGGCATGGTTCCCAAACCCAAGGCTTCATATCTTACTGGTGATACATTTGTTTGAACAACAAGTTCCTTTCTTGGCTGAGTTCATTACCAGTGGATACTGAACCAAAAATAACATAATAAGCCTGGCACAAATAGTCTTATCAGTATTGCTTTTTTTTTTTTAAATGATTAGAGTTGGTGAAGCTACTTTTCCCTGCTGGTGGCTATCAGGAAGCCTGTGCAAGTCCTTCCACCTGGATCCAGTTCCACTGTGCAATTTCTACACACAGTTCTCCTACAGTCTACTCTGGCTTCTATCCCCTCATCCTCCTTAGATCACTGCTGGCCTCCATCCCTGAAATTATAGTGCTGGAGTTTGTTTTGAACCATATTTGGCTCTTGCACTTATAACCTGGCCTGCTTGCAAAGCTTAGAGACAACGATCATTGTTCAGGTCCGCCCACACTACCACTATACTATGGCACCTCTGTCCATCACTGTGCAGTTTTAAAGAGAGGTAACTCACTCTGGCAGCTTTGAGCAGTGGGAAGCACAAGGTTTATTGTGTAAGGATGCTGTATAACTCAGAGGAAGAAGGAAAATGTTGAACCAGGAACTCTTAAATCCTGACTGCTTTCAGCCACCACCATGTATCAATTAATTAGTAGATAGGACATAGTCTGCATTGCGATGAACCTGCTGTAGTCACTGTGTACCCGTGAGTCTCTTTACTAAAATACAAGTTCGTAAAAGATGAAGGAAACACATGAGTTTCCAGAAGAGCTGGGGTCTTTGACCGAAAGACTTTGTAAGCTTGTGTGCAATGGAGGAGGGTTATCCAAAAGGAAATCTTGCTTATATGTACTCAGAAAAGACAGAAAGCATGAAGAAACTTGAAAAGCTCTTGTCAGAAAGATTTGCTTGAATGCTCATGGGTCATAGGCAGCTGTATTTCTGACACTGGCTCTCAAACTTCAGTAAGCATCAGGATTCATTGGACAGCAGCGTCCTACCCAATGCACCATGCTCCTCACCTATGCTCTGATGCTGGAGTTCTGTGGGAAGGATCCAAGATTGTGCATTGCCAAAAATTCCCATAGGAATCTTCTCCTGACACATCATTTTTCTATTCTTTAGTTAAGTTTAGTTAAATTATAATGCTTATATTCTGAAAAAATGAAACTGAGTCTATTTTTATTATAATTCCAGAGATGTTAGCTGCCTGTAAACTTGTGAGGGTGTGAGCTGAATGTCTTTTAAAATGTCTTTGCATATACTTTTCTTGGTCGTCTGGAGAAGACGCTGGTGTTCATCTGTTTTTAATATCCAGGTTACAATCCGGGATGAAAAATCATGTCCTACAGCTTCTTGGAGTCTCTCCATTGTGACAGTTGCAGTCAAACGCCAAATAACTTTAGAGGGTTGAGGAGATTTGTTCCTGAAAATATTTTGGCAAGGGATTTTTCTCCAAGGAAAAAGACATTTGTCTTGCCTCTGAAGAGCATCTCATTTATTCTGCAAATACTTGCCATTGTTTCTAGCAAGAAGGGAAGCATACAAAGAAATTGAAAATGCTACAGACTTTGCTGAATGTCTCTTATGCTGACATATTCATTTACTTTGTGTATGTGTGCCTGCTTGTGTGTGTGTGTGTGTGTGTGTGTATGGTGTGTGTGTGTGTGTGTGTGTGTGCATGTGCACATATATGTGTCTGCATGTGAAAGCCAGAGGACAATCTTGGGTTTTGTTCCTTAAATTCCAACCAAATTTATTTTTAAAATTCATTTATTTTTATTTATTTTATATGCTTGATGTTTGTGACTCCATGTGTGTCTCTCTATGTCTATTTGTGTGTGTGTGTGTGTGTGTGTGTGTGTGTGTGTGTATACCATTTGCCTGCTTGGAACATAACAATGCCAGAAGTAACTGTTGAATCCCTGGAACTGGAGTCACAGACAGTTGCGGGCTACTATGTGGGGAATGTGCCATGTCTAGAAATAAACTGGGTCATTTGGAAATGTAGCCAATACTTTAATCACTGACTCCTTCAGAGGCAGGGTCTCTTATTGGCCTGGAACTTGTCATCTAGGTTGTCTAGCCAGTGAGCAAGAGATCCTCTTGCTCCCTACCCCAGTGCTGAGAATATAAGTGTACGTTCACTCATTTGTTCACTTAAGTTCTGAGGATGAAACTCAGGTCCTAACACTTGAGCTCTCCCTTAGTCTCATTTGTAAACACACATACACACACACACACACACACACACACACACACAAACCACCACCACTACCTCACACACACACAATGCTCATGGTTTAGGGAGGAATGCTGAGAATACTTTACTCATGCCATTCATACCATCATTGTCCAGAGGAAGAAATAATTGACTAAAAGTCACTGCATGTTAGGATCAGCAGTAGAGCAGCATTCCATACCCACTGATTATTAGCTATGATGATTTTGATGGTGACAGCAATGGCCATCCTATGTTTAGCCCCATGAGCCAAACAGCAGGAGTAAGTATTGAGTGTATAGCTCACTTAGGACCTAAACTCTATATTATGTTAAGTACTTAACACATATTCTGTATGTGAGAAGCCAGAAAGAAAACAATGGCTAATTTCCCACTTTAAAAAATGTAACTTGACTGTGCTCCATGTTCGAGCATTGATTATGCATATTTTGTGGTATGATGGCAAGGGTGAGTTGCTCCATCAAAGACCTTCTGGCTTACAGAATAAGCCACTATTACCATGGATAGTTCTTAATGCAAAAACCTCTTTTCCTTTTAAGTTATAGCTGGCACCGTCATGCCATTTTTCCAATGACAAAATAGACGCAAAGTGAGACCTAGTCCCAAATCGCTCACGTGCACATCATGGTATGTGATTCCAGTGAAAGGTTGTCACAGCTGGAACGTATGCTCCCTGTACACTTGGCTGTGTCCCTGATGAATGTGGCTAATTGCATGGATCATATCGTATTGCAATAATGTACTGAATTATAATATGGTGACATTTTTTTCTTCTCTTAAGCAAAGTGACATTTTAAAATGGAATAATGAAAACTGGTCCCTACGGGATAATCACACTGCAGTGGCATATTTACTTTAAAAAGCAAATCATGTGTTAGGCCAATTGCTAAGTTAATGAAATCATTATATGGCCAGCTAAGTGGATTTTAGTAATGCTGGCTTTTTTTGTGTGTGGCACCTGAGCCTTGTCTGGGAGGAAGGCAATAAAGCATCGATTGCCAAGTAGGAATTTGGGCCCCAAGGTCTGGATGCTCCTTAGTAACTAGATGTTTTCCTATGGTGCTAATCACTCCAGATAATTCACTCAAGCAACAGATTTGTGGTGCTTTTCTGAATTCTAGTTTGATCCTCAACTCTGTGGATCTCAGTCTTTATGAACTATCATATTCATTGTACTGGCTAGCTTTGTGTCAACTTGACACAGCTGGAGTTATCACAGAGAAAGGAGCTTCAGTTGGGGAAATGCCCCCATGAGATCTAGCTGTGGGGCATTTTCTCAATTAGTGATCAAGGGGGTGAGGCTCCTTGTGGGTGGGACCATCTCTGGGCTGGTAGTTTTGGATTCTATAAGAAAGCAGGCTGAGCAAGCCAGGGGAAGCAAGCCAGTAAAGAACATCCCTCCATGGCTTCTGCATCAGCTCCTGCTTTCTGACCTGCTTGAGTTCCAGTCCTGACTTCCTTGGTGATGAACAGCAGTATGGAAGTATAAGCTGAATAAACCCTTTCCTCCCCAACTTGCTTCTTGGTCATGATGTTTGTGCAGGAGTAGAAACCTGACTAAGACATTCATGTAGCTTTTTATTACAAAGGTGGTTCCAGTGTGGAGCATGTGTGAAGAAATCCTGTGAAGAATCCTTTTAGCATTGACTTCCAATTTGAAGCTCTGCACCCTTGGGTTATTGTCCCTCTGACATCAGGAAGAGTTACATATTTCTCATATGAATGGGCAACCAGGGATTTGCACCTTTTTATCTATTGACTTTCACTTCCTACCTTCTGCACTGATTTCTATCTTCCTTCTCATCCAACTCGAATTCACTTAATTGTCATTAGCACAAAGACCTAGGCAGGCTAGCCTGGTGTGGTGGTTTGAATATGCTTGGCCCAGCAAGTGGCACTATTAGTAGGTGTGGCCTTGTTGAAGTAGGTATGACCTTGTTGGAGGAATTGTGACACTGTGGGGGTCAGCTTTGAGACCCTCTTCTAGCTGCCTAGGAGACATTCCTCTCCTGGCTGCAGTTGGATCAAATGTAGAACTCCCAGCTTCTTCTCCAGCACCATGTCTTCCTGGATGCTGTCATTCTTCCAGCCATGATGATAATGGACTAAACCTCAGAACCTGTAAGCCATCCCTAATTCAATGTTATCCTTTATAAGACTTGCCTTGGTCACGGTGTCTCTTCCCAACAATGGAAACCCTAACTAAGACAACTGGGGATATGAATAAAACATAAGTATTTGCTGTCTTGTGGGGGTAGAATGGTGGTGGCGGCTACAAGTTGTTGAAAATCTTATGGCCAAAACAAGTGAAAATATATTGTCTTATTAACATATTAGACTAAGAGATATCAGTAAATTTCAGATTCCTGTCCCACTTCCCACCATATATACTAGAACATCATTTCTAGTTCAGAAGCTCAGAGATCTATATTATAAAAACTGTAGAAGCTGGTGATAGTGAGAGAGACCTATAACCCTGGTACTTGTGTGGTGGAGGCAGGAGAATAAAGAACTCAAGGTGAAGATCATATGCCCCAGTACAGGAGAATGCCAGGCCCAGGAAGCAGGAGTGGGTGAGTTGGGGAGCATGGCAGGGGGAGGGTATAGAGGGCTTTAGGGATAGCATTTGAAATGTAAATGAAGAAAATATCTAATAAAAATATATATGTATAAAAAATAAAATAAAATAAATAAAAAATAAAAAATAAAAAATAAACAACAACAACAACAAAGAACTCAAGGTCATTCAGCTACATAGCAAGTTTGAGACCATCCTGAACTACATAAGACCCTTTATTAAATAAAACACATACACACACACACACACAGAGTTAGAGTTAAGGTGGTTCTTATGAAAACTTGGTTTGTAAAAATGATTGTTTCTATTTTCAATGCCAAAAGAGGGAAAGTACAGAAAAGTGACAAACACCCAGGCCAACTTAGCTGGCAGATGGCTCCATTTATATGTGTTAAGAATTATAAGCATATGCATATACACTCCTGATCTCTTCTCTCTCTCTCTCTCTCTCTCTCTCTCTCTCTCTCTCTCTCTCTCTCTCTCACACACACACACACACACACACACACACACACATTTCATGTGATCAAGTAAACTATGAGTATGATTATATATTGTCCCTTGACTATCCACATTGGAGAGGTTTTTTTTTATTTAAGCCACAATGTTAGATAAGCATGCTGTGTTCTATGCTATGACATGAGGTCTCAAAGCATCACACTCGGACCTCATCATGCGTATGCAGTCTTTCCTTCTTAGGCCTGAGATGGTTTGCTTTCACCTGGCTTTCTCCTTGGGATTCCAAATGCACTGAGGATAGAGTCTTTCTCTGGCTTGTTTACTGATGAATCTCTACTGCCGACAGCAGTGTCTGCCTGATAACAGACACTCAGTAAATATTTATTCAATCAATGAATACATTTCATATAGGCATTCCTTGCAGATTTAGCTCCTAATTTCATTTTCCTAAGGCTTATGTTAAATGTGCTCTCAGAGGATCTATAATATGCTCTAATAGGAAGATTTTATTAGTCTTCTATGTGTATTGAGTTGCTGGGAAATGTCAGCATGGATAATTTAAGTAAGATGCCCTTGATGTATGAAAGCTGCCAAGATAATAAAAACATACATGTCTTATGTTTCAACTGGAACACGGCAGATTTTGTTTCGGTCTCAGGGATTTCTGTGCTGTATATTTCTGACTATGCTTGAGAATTTGTGGACACATTGAAAAGAGGTTAATTCATTCTCCACAGGCCATCATGTATTCTAGAAAATCTCTTGTAAATGTTCCTGTCTAAAGCATTCACCATTTGATACCTATGCATGGACATGGTATGGCTTCTCTAAGGAAGAATGATGAACCCTGGGGACTGATTCATCTCTTACAGGCCGACTAACAAGTCCCCTCTTTTGAAATACCTCATTGCTTCATGTTATATTTTCCTCAGTCTATTTTTCCAGAAGTACTTCAGTAGAGTGGGTGAGGAAGTGTTTTGGAAAACGCTTTACAGGATGATCTGAAGGGCTTTTCTGCTAGCTGCTGGTTACTTCCCATTTCTTTGCTTTATTGGGTAATGACAGAAGCTGTGTTTCAGAGTTACTCGATGAGTAGTTGACCTGACATATGTAAATATTCCTCATGGTCCAGAGAATGATCTATAGCCACACTTTAAGTTTTGAATGAGTCAGTTCATTACATATATGACAAGCAAACCTATTATTTTAAATTTAACTAAAATTTAATTTAATTTAACAAAAATACAAGATTTATTAATACTCTTAGCTGCCAGCTATTTTCCCTTTCCTTATTACATTGTCAGGTGGTCAGCCTGATCTAGGACAGGAGAGGTTAAAGGTCATTTGACAGAAACATTCTCAGGCCTAAAACTTGTGGGGAGACTCCTCCCTTCCTGAGCCAGCTGATGTCAAATATCCTATGAGGACTTTCCTAATGTAAAGCACACTAAGTCACCCGCAAGTCCGACTGAGAATGTAGGGAACATTTTGTTTGCATTTATAGTATTGGTATTGATCCCCAGTCTTATTCCTGGAAAAGTGAGATAAAATTACACAAACTTAAAGTAATATTCTTACCATAGGGTAGCTAATAATTATCAATTTTAATGCTAATAATTATTTTTGCTATCTGCGTACCCTGTAAGAGAATGGGTGCTTATCTTAGTTTGGTTTTTACTGCTGTGAACAGACACCATGACCAAGGCAACTCTTATAATGACAAGATTTAATTGGGGCTTGCTTACAGGTTCAGAGGTTCATTCCATTATCATCAAGGTGGGAACATGGCAGCATCCATACAGACATGGTGCAGGCAGAGCCGAGAGTTCTACATCTTCGTCCTGAAGGCTGCTAGGAGAAGACTGACTTTCACATTGTTAGGAGGAGTGTCTCATTACCTAACCCCAGACTGACGCACTTCCTCCAACAAGACCACACCTCCTAATAGTGCTACTCCCTGGGCCAAACATATTCAAGCCACCACAGTACTTGAACACATTTCATCTACATTTCTGTTGCTGTGAGAAAATACTATGACCAGAGGCAACTTTGGCCTGAGGGTGAAAAGGGAGAGACCATAGCATCATGTATTCTATGTTAGTCAAAGCAGGAAGCTGGGAGATCAAATCTCCAACTCCATACAAAAAAGAGAAAGCAAACTGGATGTGGATTTATTTGTTTGTTTGTTTTGTTTTGTTTTGTTTTTCGAGACAGGGTTTCTCTGTATAGCCCTGGCTGTCCTGGAACTCACCCTGTAGACCATGCTGGCCTCAAACTCAGAAATCTGCCTGCCTCTGCCTTCCAAGTATGCCACCACTGCCTGGCTAGACTGAATTATAAAAGGGTTGCTATACATGAGACAAATGAGGCCAAGACAAGAAAACATCTTTTTTTTCAAGGTCACACATTAAGAGTTGTCAAATCTAGGCTGTCTAGACCTACAGGTTACCCAAGGTTACCTTAGAATTGTACATAGAAAATATGGCCGGGTGTAGTGGCGCACACCTTTAATCCCAGCACTCGGGAGGCAGAGGCAGGCGGATTTCTGAGTTTAAGGCCAGCCTGGTCTACAAAGTGAGTTCTAGGACAGCCAGGGCTACACAGTGAAACCCTGTCTCGAAACCGCCCCTCCCCCCAAAAAAAAGAAAATATGGCTGATGGAGAGTCTCTATTCCTGGAGAACCCACCTGTGCTGGGAATGCCTCTTCTGTGGCATTGTGGCAGCTTACTTTCTGAACAGGACTTGGGTCTCCAGAACGGTTTACCATGGGACGGGAGCATCGAAGTCCTACCAGTAACCATCAAGGTTGAGCTGTTTTGCATCAGCAAAATGTACAGAATGAGGGCAGGAGGAACCGAGTGTGTCTCAGTGAGGGTCTGAAGGCTCCGCCCTAAGCCTCCTTTTGCAGTGCGTTGCTAGTTCACTAACCTGGTTTTAAAATGTAGGTTTCTCAAGTGTTCAATTTCTCGTGAGATCTGAAGCGTAGTCTACAGTGGGATTCTCTGTTCTAATTCAGAATAATAGGCATTTTAAAATGCATATGCACTTAAAACATCACTCTAAAAGGAGCTTTCGCCTGCCAAGATGGGCAAAGTAATTTTAGATACTTGACAAAAATTCGCTGCTTACATATAATTAACATTTTGTAGAAATCACTTTTAAAATCTTTTAATTAAACAAAATCTTTGGGTTTTAAGATTACTTGGCCATTGCCTAATTTTATAATCTATGGAATCACATCTACTGAATGTCTGGTTTAAATAGGTTTCAGATATGAAAGGATTAATCAACATAACTTTCTAAAATGTGCTCTGGAAGAATTCATCAGGATCTTCGTCCTTTAGCGTAGGATCATGCATGATGAATCTTACAAAACAAATAGAGAAACAATGTTTTCAACCATAGAAGCCCCTGGAATAGCAAGCTACAAGTCATTGGTCAAAGGGAGCTCGCAGTCTGACTTAGTTTAGCCTTTAAGCTAAAGATAATAATTTTACATTATTGGCTTAATGGGTTGTTTAACTCTATATGGTCAATGGATCTTTGTATACTTACAGTGTGGTATTTTATTGAAATCATTTGTGACACCAACCCTGTCCCAGAACAATATTCATTGTCATTGTCCACATTATGAAATAATGTCTCTAAAATGGCTGTTACCAACTTCTTCACTTCATACATTTGCCATGAATGTCTGCCTTGCCATGTGTCCTTCCTACCACCCGTTTTGGGCTCCCCAGCGACATTTTCAGTTAACTATGTTTGGTGTTTGTGTGTGATGGGGGTGCTTAGGGCTTGTTCATTAAGAAACTGCAGCTTTCATGTTGAGCCATTATAATTCTGAAACTTCATGTAAAAAGATAAAAATAAGAAGCCATTGGAGAGATCCCTTAGCTTTGAGAGGGAGCACAGCCCAGCTAAGCCCTTGTTTCTAATCGTCCCCATCAATCAACACCAGCTATGCTGGTGAAGCAAGCTGTCAGCCACTGACTCCTGTCTGAATAGACTCATAGTTTTAAACCCAAGTTGAATAGCCCTAACCTGATAACTCAAACTCTAAAATCTCCCAAATCCAAAACTTTTATTTACTGCACACTCTTATTAAAAGTTTTGTGCCAACTACCTCCAGGCTATCTGGATGAGATATCTTAGAAGAGAATACATTTCGAGTTTAGGCTTGAGTCCCATTTCCGGCATATCTTATCAATATGCAAATATTTCAAAATCAGAAGGCATTCCAAAGTCTGAACCATTACAGCTTAGAAGCATTTCAAATATAGACTACTCAACCTATATTTGACATTTTAAGCTAGTGGGTATGGGGATCATGTGTATCACCTCAATCAATCATCCTAGTGCTGTTTATTCCTGCCCCTGCCTTGTGTCTCTCATCATTTCCCAACCTACAGTTCTCAGTATGTAATGCCATCTTCACAATTCACTGCGTTCATTAATTTAAGCAGATTACTCCATAAATGGTCCAAATAAGTATGATCCCACCTCGTAATTGTCCTTTGATCGGAAGCTAACTTATGCAGGTTACCTTGTCAGGTATAACGCCTGCAGAGCTAAGATAGCAAATGGAGTCTCTGAGCTCCTTAATCTTGCATCTCCTATCATTTCTGGCAACTTGTTCTTTTCCTAGGAGCAGAGGATTTTGAAAAGCTGAACCTCTGTCATGTAGACGTGCTAAGATCTCTTTAGGGGATTCTGAGATGGCAACATCAGGAGTGAAAGATTGCTGCTGTTACTCCAAAGCCCAGCACGTAACAGATGCTCAGTGATAACTTCCTGTGGATGTTAATTTCCAATTCAGGAGGCCACCGTTCCTTCATTCAGCAACAGTTGATAATTTTTTCCTCTTTTGGATGATTCTGCTGCATTAGTCCTGTGTAAGCAACAGGGTACCCTAATGACCTGCTTTATCTTGTCATAGTACTGACAGCAATTCCTCATGACAGAATGCAAAACCTCTCACTCTCTCTTTCTCTCTCTCTCTCTCTTTTTTTTTTTTTAGCTATGCACATATGCCCATACACAGTCTAGTTCCAGCTTATTTCCCCATCTGTTGAGTACAATTTAAAGTCATCAAAGTTTTCTTTGTCCTTAGACGGTGCTACATACCTCTGTCTTCTCTCAACACTCTACCTCTCAGTTTAGTTCCTTCTCTCATTTCTTTAACAAAGCACTTAACAAAGAAGCAGAAAAGATGGCTCAGTGGGTAAGAGCATTTGCTGCACTAACATTAGGACCTGACTTCAAATTCTTAGCATCCACATAAAAATTTGGGGATGGTGGTGCATACGGATAACTCCAACCCTGTGGAGTATGGAAACACAGGGAGTGTGTTGCTGGGACTGCAAGCTTAGCCTAAGGTTCAGTGGAACACCTTGTCTCAATGGAGTGAGGTAAAGAGTGAAAGAGAAAGAAACTCATTTGCATGTATAATCATGAACAACTGCATACACACACACACAGATATAGAGAGAGACAGAGAGAGAGGAAACACACAAACACACAGAGAGAGACACACACACACAGAGAAACACACAAACAAACACACACACAAACACAAACACAGAGAGAAACATGCACACACAAACACTGCCACATACCTTAGAGAAAGGGAGGGACCGTAGTTAAGCAATGTAAAAGAGAAAGGATTTATAAGGCTCACAATTTAGAGCACAGTCCATTACAGTTGGAAAAACATAACAGTCAAATCCTGTGGCAAATACTTAAATTTCATCAGTAATCAGAGGGCAGAGAGAAAATGAGTGCTGCTCAGCTTACCGTTTCCTCTTCCTGTTTTCTCCTGTTAAGGATCCCAGTCCATAGGATTATGCTATTGTCTTAGTCAGGGTTTCTGTTCCTGCACAAACATGACCAAGAAGCAGTTGGGGAGGAAAGAGTTTATTTTTAACATTGCTGTTTATCACCAAAGGAAGTCAGGACTGGAACTCAAGCAGGTCAGAAAGCAGGAGCTGATGCAGAGGCCATGGAGGGATATTCCTTGCTGACTTGCTTCCCCTGGCTTGCTCAGCCTGCTCTCTTATAGAATCCAAGACTACCAGCCCAGAGATGGTCCCACCCACAAGGGGCCTCTCCCCCTTGATCACTAATTGAGAAAATGCCCAACAGCTGGATCTCATGGAGGCATTTCCCCAACTAAAGCTCCTTTCTCTGTGATGACTCCAGCTGTGTCAAGTTGACACAAAACTAGCCAGTACAGTTACCCACATGCAGATCTTACCTCCTCAATTAAACCTTCCAGAGATATCTTCACAGACATGTTTATCGATGTGTTCCTAGAAGAACAGTGTAGCTGGCAAGCTGACACTGAGGAAGAGTTGGCACATCTCTCTGAAAGTGCACCCCCAGTTTTCCTCATAATTCAATCCTTCCCACCATAGTGCTGCCAATCCCATTTCCTCTCCTTTGGGAAGTTTTTCTAATTCCTTGCAGGAAAGTGTTACCTGTTCAAGGGGAAATCTCTCTATTACATCTTTTAAGAGTCCTTACTCTCATCTAAGTACTAACCAGGCCCAACCCTGCTTAGCTTCTGAGATGAGATGAGATTGGCCTTGCTCAGGATGGTGATAAAGATGCTGAAGTATAGTTCTTCTCAATGGATGGTTTCTGGCCAAGTTGTGGGTCGAGAAGGACTCAGTTTTCTTTAAGCAGCTGACCGCTGGTAGTTTGAGTATATGGGCAATACAAATTTTACTTCTGGGTTAGGGGCTCGCTTTTTCTTTCTTTCTTTCTTTCTTTCTTTCTTTCTTTCTTTCTTTCTTGCTTGCTTGCTTGCTTGCTTGCTTGCTTGCTTGCTTGCTTGCTTGCTTGCTTGTTTGCTTGCTTTCTTGCTTTCTTGCTTTCTTGCTTTCTCATTTATTTTTGTGAGAGGTCACAAGGGTGGGAGGAAAACCTGGAAGGATTGGGAAGTAAATGTGATTGGGGCCTATGATGTAAATGTCTCACATAATCAGTAAAAAATATTGGGTTGAAAGCAAAAGCAATGAAGACTAGAACAAATTAATGTTTCTCTTCTAGAAAGTTCTCTTCTTAATATCTTGCCTTCTGCAACGTGGAATTCCAAATGCCGACCTTCAAACTCGTGAAAGCAAGAACAAGGTGCTGTAGGAGCCCCTGTGTCAGTATTTATGTTGTGTCTCCAGTCACAGTTTTCTCTTCTCTGCTCTCTTTGTCACAAAGCAGGCAGCACAGGAGTAAGCACTGCACCCCCATTGTCACCCTAGCCACACTGGCTGATGAAGATTTGTACTTGGAAGGAACATTTAATAAAATTGATTGTGATTTTGTTTCCTGTTTTCCTTATCTTTCTAGGTACAGGTTTTTGTTTGGGACACCTAGTCAGCTGTTGAGGAAAATGAGTAGAAAAAAAAAAAACACAGTTGTGACAGGCTTGGGGGACATTATAGTGTGTAGGACACACCACAGCACTTTTTGTCATTGGCTAATCCCTGCTGGTGACAGTGCAGCAGGCTGTTCTGCTGAGAGCTGGTTCTTTGGTGTTGAGCCAAGGACAAATCTGGGTCCATCACAGTTGTTCCCCATAGTGACTCAATACTTCTTTTGACAAAGGACAACAGAGAAAGAAAGGACTCATTTTGCTTGGGGGTAGGGGGTCAGGTTCAAGTCTCTTTATCTTTATTTATGTGAGTCACTTCCACCTGCCTGTTGACATGGAAAGGGCTGACTGAGATGCAGGTTCATGTAGATGCTGTTGCCTCCCCAGCTCATTGATACTGGCATGTTATAACTTTCCTTTTTCCATAATGCAATTGCTCGCAATTCAGCTGGGACTTTATTTTTGACATTCTGTTTTCTATTGCCTTGCAAAATGACTCTTAGTGCACCCGGCAAGAGTCATTTGATGCAGGCTGGATTCGTGAACAGACAAGCTTGTTGTCTGCAGAGGGTGTCTAGCCCATCACGATGCTCACAGAGGGGTATGGCTATGCTCACATTTGGCTGAACGTGTCATGTGACTGGGAACAAAAATAGTAAAATCTGTTCCCGTTCTCTGGTGCAGATTCTTTGCTTGTAGGACAAATACAACCACACTGCTTAGACTCCAAGCAGATGTCTAAGAAGTTGCTATGGGATGGCAACTCTAAGGCCCAGAAAAGTGTGAGTTAAACATCCTGCAGTGGGGAGGTAAGGCATTAAAGCAAGGTTGCTGCTTGAAGAGCCTCCATCCTGAGAGTAGTTGAGAAAGACTGTGGCTTCTTCAAGTGAGATAGGGCAGTCAACATGCTCTCTGAGATGGTGTCAGGAGAGCCTGGGATTTGTGAGTGAATAGTCCTGTTGGTTTCTGTATGCATTCTTGTTTTTGTGATACTATTTGTTGCTATAAATCCAAAATCTCTGATCCTGTACACATATAGCAAGCAGTGTCCAAATGGTCTAACTACAAAGGCATCAAATAGTATGCTATCGCTGAGTAGGTGTGTTAAGGGTGTATGATATGGGGGTGGATATGGAGGAGAGAGGTAAGATTCTGGAGCCTTTTCTCACACGTTCTTTGTTCTCAGTTTTGACAACCCACAATTATATTACCTCCAAATTCTGTACTCTTGGTGCAAGAGTTCATCAATATTGGTTTGTTAGTGCATGTATCACATACCTGGAAATTATCTTTAGTAGTAGGGCTGGTCTAGTTTAATTATATGTTTCACTTCCATAAAGTAGCTAAGGATATGTCAAGGGCTGCTCTGAAGGTGGCAAAGAATTCAGTGCATGTTGCCAGTCCTCTCTACATCTCACCCTGACAGGGGTTCCTGATGATCTTTGCCTACTATCATCTGTTTCTTCCAATTAGGACTACTTCTAATGAATGAACCCATTCTTTGTCGATACTTGAAAAGCAGCACCTGTTAGGGCTGTCTTCAGACAAACAAGTGGTGAGACCTGTATTGATTCTCTTGTGGGAAAATCTAGAAACATGATTTTTGGTTCTCAGAATTCTCTGTGAAATTATGCCAGGGCAGAGCCCAAAGATAACATTTTTAGTGATGCATGTACCATCACCTGTCTTCTTTCTCTGGCTTGTCCATATACTGCTGGTGTTTCATCTGTCTCTCCCGATAAATAAACAACTAGCAGTGTTGCTTTTTGGGTGCAACACAAGGGGACCAAGATGTGCTGAGTGAAAGAAGAGATTTAAGAACCAGCTGTGTGTCTTTGGAGAAAGCCTAAGAGACGAAGGACTAGAGTAAATGAGGAAATCTCATGAAAAGATGGAATAACCAGGAAGCCAATGTTGAAAGGAAAACTAGAAGCTTGAATTGATGGTCCCCAGATGTTCAAATGATCCCCAGTTGTGAAGAGGAAAAGAATGTTCATAATCACACAATAGCAATAAAGTATCTTTGCAGGTGGTTTCCTACCCAGGGCCTGTCTCTCTACCTGTAATAAAATACATCTACATTTTTTTTCTGTTCCCTGTAGTTTGGAGGAATTGGGATGATGCACTATTTTTCCACCTACTTTTAACATTTTTTTCTGTTGCTAAAACTAAGTAATTTATTGACTGCATGATTTATTCAGAGTAGAGGCTTCTTTATTCCACGAATCTGAGGCTAGGTAGTTCATGGGCATGGTACTGACCTCCAGGGAGAGCTGTGTGCTGTAGCAGAGATGGCACACAAGGGATCACACACTGAGAAGGAGTAAACGTACCACAAAGGGCTTTCAACACAAGGCCAGTTCTACCATGTTTACTTACGATTCATGAAACCTTTGAATGGATAAACCCATTTGTAAGGGCATAGGTCTTTTGACAAAGTCCCTTCCCAA
Source organism: Mus pahari (assembly GCF_900095145.1). Classification (NCBI taxonomy): domain Eukaryota; kingdom Metazoa; phylum Chordata; class Mammalia; order Rodentia; family Muridae; genus Mus; species Mus pahari. The sequence continues at coordinate 127,428,544 of NC_034591.1, read as the reverse complement.
TGCTCTTCTCTGTCAAAATTCTAACATGATAATTTCTGGGGAGCACAGTGAAACCATAGCATGACTCTGAGGAAACATTCTTTCATTATTTTCTGTTCATCTTCAGTATGTGCTTTTAGAGGTAGATGATGACAGTAAAACCACCACACTTAAAGAAGTCATATGCGTATAGTTTGTGATATATTGAACTGGCATTTTTGTATTTAAATCGAATAAGATAAATATAAAATTATGGAATTCAGTATTAGAAGATATCTTTAAGGGCACTTTAGCATCAAATTCTATCTTATTCCTTCAAAGTTCTCTAGCATACTCTTTGGTTGTATACAATCAATAAATATTTTAAAGTATTTAAGTACCTTTATGACAAATTTGGAGGCAGAGGCAGAGGGAAACTCAGACAATAATTGAGAACTGGCTGCCTTCCAGGGTAAGCATCTCTATCCTGTGTACTCTATTCTATAATTCTTTCTTTGACTCTCTTGTGGATTCAGTTATCCATCCTAATTATAGTACTAAGAGGATATGTTTGGATAAATGTCATCATTATACAAATGTCACAGTGAGTCTTACACAAAACTAGATCTTGTAAGTAACTAGATGTGGTGTTTTGAAGTAATCAAGAAATGAGGTTAATATAAGATCTAGGAGTCTGCTGCAGGGGTAACATGACTGCTGTTTTACAGTCAGCTTTTCATAAGTAGAGGGGTATCTGGACATATGTCAAATAGTTTATTAGTTACTCTTTTCTTATCACTAGGTCACAACACCTGACAGATGCAATTTAGTGCAAGAATAATTTATTTTAGTAGAATTTCCTTGTAGGGAGGGCATGGCAGCTCCATTCATGGAGACAGCAGCAGCCTTGTCTGTGGTAGCATAATTAGAATTGCTCAGGATTCGGCGGCCACAGAAGGCAACGCAGAAGTTAGGTTTGCAATGAGACACTCTCATCTCACTCCTACTGCCCTATAGTTTCAACTTTATACAAAAGTTTCCACAAATTCTCTAAAGATTGCCACCATCTGGGGACCAAGTGTACAAACATAGGAGCCTGTGGAGGACACTTCAGCTTCAAAGCATCATCAAGAGTAAATATACAAACTGGTAATAACATCCATTCTCGTGAGATATGATGAACTGTACATAACCGAGTATGTTTTTCATCTCATGATGGATCAAACAATAGAACGTTGTCATCTCCATAAGATGTTTATCTAATCACTCATATTTGTGGTTCACCATGAATTAAAATTAGATTTTCATATGTCTGAGTGTACTGAAAGGGAACTCGATGCTACTTCACTCTTTCCTTACAATTCCTTTACACCCCCTTAAACTGTTTCCCAAGAAACACATCCGGTGTGCTCCAGCTGTTGTCTAGTCACAAACCACTCCTAAGAAGTAACTCCATGAGCTGTTTCTAACAGCTTATCTCCCCATACTTAATTTCTTACAAAGCACAGCTTCCAGAATTGAGTAGCATATGCCAAGCAAGGAATTGTGAGAAATGATGGTAAAGTTTAGAAAGCTATTGCAATCTTGGAAGAAGTGCGCCTCTTACCATTGTGATGGAACCAAGTATATGCACACGTCCAAAGTTTTTCTACAAGGCTCTCACCAGGCCTGAGCATTTGGCAACTGCAAGTTCTAAAGGGTGGACTGAAGTATTAGCAGTATCCAGGTGATACTTCAAGTTATGTCTAGTTAGTAGCGTGAACGGTAGTTTTTTCAAATAAGGTGACGTTTTATTCAACCAACTAATTTGGCGACTGTATTCAACAGAACAAAAATTACTCCTTATCTCTGCCTGGCTCCGTAGAGACGATGAAAGATTAAAGGTGGCATTTTCTATCATATGCCCCTCAACTATGAGTCTCATTAGTTTTAATTAGAAAGGTATTATATGCATGAATGACAGTGGAATCCAAGCTTGCTGTCCTCATGACTCTCATTGAATCCCCCAAATGTCAAGACACCATTATCGATTCTGAAATGGTTTGGCACATGAGTGAATCCAAAGAGGTGAGCTTGAAGGTTGATGGCATGGTTTAGCTCTCCTGTCCTAGGTCTTCATAAGAAGCTTTGGGTCAATTACCCCACACTTTATAGAGTAGAAGAATATTACAAAAATATTTGTGGCTTCTCATTTATTCATTAATCTCTGTGTTTGACGATATGCCTAGAAGACTTGAAGGGAGTTCTTGGTGGAACTTTAGACAGAGGAGAAAGTCTAGAATTTCCTGTGTGAGCCAAGAAAGAAGGCAGAAATGATGCCTCGGGTCTGGTTTGGAGATTAAGGAACCATCCTTAGTGGGAACAAAGATTACTAGAAGAAAAGGTGCCACCTGTGCGTGTAGTTGCTAATCATGGCTTATGCCATGCTCTACTTGATGTGTTCTGAAGGATCCAGAAGCACAAGGTGAATGTGGGTATATTCCTTTCTGAACCTCAGAGAGGAAATTGTTTCTAAATGTCTAAATGATCTGGGCGATCACTTCAGGATGCAGTGTAGCATGTCTATATGAGGAGAGCAGAAGCCTTGGTAAGCCTTGGGTGAAATCACATCTATTTTTATTGGTAGAGTCCAGGACATTAAAATCACTCAAAAGACTTAGCTTGGAGAAGTAAGGGGTACAAGGAATTGGTATGTTAACAGAGTTGTCATAATCTTGTGTGTCTCTGAATTTTCTCTCTCCTTTGGGAATGAAAGGAGAGAGTTTTGAAAACATTCATATATTTCATACTGCTGTTATGACAATATATTTGGTGCTCAAAACTAAATTTTAAAAATTCATACTTTTTTTCGGTCACATATATCAATAAAGGGCACCACAATGGGTCTTCTCTTTAGGCCAAAACTGAGGTCTGTGAAGGGGTCCTCCTTCTCTGGACATTTCTGGAAATTTAAAATTGCTCAAATATTTGTAAGTCCAATTATTTGCAGCTATAGGGCATAGGCTTCTGAATCCATGCTAGTTATCAGTCTTAATGGCTTCTATGTTCTTTCTCATGCCTTCCAGGCAGCCTTACGAGGAATGATAGCTGGAATTTCTCTCCTACCTTGAATGTGTTCCTTTCCCCACTCATTCCTGAAGTCACTCAGAGAGAACTACTTCTAAGCCAGTTGAGTTGAGCCCATACAGCTAGCCTAAGATAATCAATTTGATGCCCTCTGGCCTCAATTAAAATTGAGCATGGGTACCAGGGATGAGGAAAATTGTGCTGCCCATCATAGCAAGCCTCTTCCCATCTTTCTGTCCTTTACTTATCCTTGAAGTTTCAGGGAAAAGTTTCTGCCTCTTTGCCTACTCTATCACATTCAGGAAGGACCAGTTGCTTCTTGTTTGTGTCTCCCAGACTTTTGGCTGTGCTTTCTGTCTTGATATATTGTGTTCTCACTATGGGTACAATTGTCTCCATGCCTAGGCTGTACATGTTCTGAGGACAGAAAAGACACCAGACTTGTTTGAGGTTGCCAGTTACTCAGTATGACTGGTTCAGCTCATCTGTTAAGCACTTGAAACAAACATTCTAGAATGTTCCTTGTCAGTAAGCTCTTAACTCTTCATCTTTCAATTTATCTTTCTCCTCTACTTTTGTCCTTCCTATTAATTCATATTCTGAAACACTATGAAAAGTCTTTGTTCTCAATCACATTGAAGGTAGATTTCTATCAGTGGCTAATTCAGTGGTGTATCACACAATCTTGAATCAGTCCTGACTGAATGACAAAAACAGGAGATCCAAGCCAATGTGGAGTGAGCTGTCTGTCCTTGCATTTACAATATATCATTCAATCCTCTGACTTTTCCATATGGACATGGAAGTCCTGTCCATTGTAGGTGGCAAAACTGAGTCACATAGAAGCAAGACACTTATTTGAACTTATTAGTATAAGAGGCAAAGTGGGTGCTTTGGATGTTAGGTGTGGGCACCTAGGTTTTGGACACATTTTTGGTCTTTTCTGCATTGCCAAAACTCATGCGGTTTTCACGTTATTCACTCTGCCCTCAGGAGGCACCACTGTAGTGCCTTCTGTCTATCCCCGTGTGTCAGTCATATCTGATGTTCAGAGATGCCTCCAGCCATGCTGGGCTCTATGACACCAGTACTTCCTGACCCTTCTCCTTCCAGCAAGGACTCTCACACACATCACACTTCCTATTGTCTCCATACATCAGTATGTCAACTCTGCACAAGGGATGGGGAACCATGGATCATGGACAATTTGGCCAGCTTGGGCAAAAGTGAGAAGTCACATTATGCAAGCTGAGTTCTGCTAGGTCTCCTTAGGGAACCCCTTGGATGTATATGACCTGGAGAGTTCCTCATAAAGAAAATAGAATTGTCAGAGTTCAGGTGGATAAAGGAAAAAATGAACAAGAGGAGACAAGGGAGCAAATTTTGCCTTCAGATATTAGTCAGCAAACTTGTGTTGAGTCAGAAGGGAGAATTTGCTGGGGTCTGTCAAGGAAGATTTATTCAGATTGTAATTCTAAAGTACCTCTCCTGCCAGGCAACTTCGGGACCAGAAGAGTGTGTTTCCCTTGTTTGTTTGTTTTAATATGAGTAACTTAATTTTAGAGGTCCTTTTGTTTTCTTTTGTAAAATTACCATTTTAAATTTGTTGAATCTATCCTTGCAAATTTAGTCATTACGTGTCATCTTATTACAAGTTCATGGGATTCTACCATGTGAGGGGCATCCTACCTTCAGCTCACCCTACTTGAGGTGCTAAAGCAACATTGCAGGACTGCTTTCTAATCTGTGGTTATCCTCAGATCAAGTTGGGGGAAGACTTACACATTCTTCCAAAGTTACATTAACTGGCAATTATCTCACAAGGGGGAACAATGAAATCAGTCCATTTTAAAGCTTCTGTGGGAATCCCTCTGTGGAGAGTGCCCCTGAAGGGATAAAACTTTTGCTAGGTACACACAGAACTTCACTGATTATGCTGGGATCAGGAGTAACCTGAAGCCCAATAAATCTGAATGTGGACAGAGTGATCTCTCTCTCTCTCTCTCTCTCTCTCTCTCTCTCTCTCTCTCTCTCTCTCTCTCCCTCTCTCCTTCGCTCTTTCTGTTTTGCTATGTTTGCTCCTTTTTATGTACAGTCCTCCAGAGTTGGAGAATGAGGATGCCCTGAGGGAGAGACAAGAGCCTATTCTTAGAGCCTGTTTATCACTGAGTAGACTAGTGGGTTGTTTTAGAGACATACATCTCAAAGCTTATTAATGGCAATGCTTCTGAGATTGTGTGTGAGCCATCCCTTCCTACTGTGAAAATGTGTGAAAGGCAAGGTAAGGACCACACCAGGGCTCTTGAATATTTGTGCTTGCAGAGCCTTATTTACTTATGTTTGGATTTTCCATCTATTCTTGCTTCAAAATAAATGTTGTATAACCAGAGTCAATGTAATGGCCATCCTCAAAGTGAACCCTCCCACACTGAACTCAAACATTGTCCCAGTGTCGTAAACACTGATGCTCAGGAACCAGGGCAGTGTTTTCAGTGAGATGAACTCAGGTTAGTAGAGTGTGGCTGTGTCACAGGCTCCATTCCTCACTGCTGTCGCTTCTCATATTGCCTAGGGCACTGCCAAAGGCTTTGAAAGAAGGCAGCCTGCTGTGCTGCCACAGGAACTGGATGGCTTTGGCTCACTTGGATGCTTGTAGGGAACATGGACACATCAGAAAGATGAAACAGGGCCTCTTGAGGGATGCGGTGGATGTTAACATCAACTCCAGGCGGGACTACAGAGGATGAGAAACAGGGGGCAGTGGCACAGGAGACTCTCAGATCCTAATTCTCAGTAGCCTGATGCATGCTACATTCATCAGCATGTGTACAAGGTCACTCCCCCTCTCTTATATTTCCTAGGTATCCTGTTTTTCAGAACCCTTTCAGATGTTACAGCAAGTTACATCTTCTTTCCATAATAAAACTTCATAATCTCTTTGGAGTCAATCAGGCCTCATTTTACAACCAACTCTGCCACATCCCTGGGTATGTTTAACCAATCAATTTCTTCATTGTTTAACTCATAGAGAGTAAGGAATAATTACTGCAAAGGTGTGTGTGTTTCTGTGTGTGTGTGTGTGTGTGTGTGTGTGTGTGTGTGTGTGTGTGTTAATGCATGTTCTTTGAGAGTATATGACTATATATGTGTGCAAGTTCACATGCATAGACGGGCCAAAGAACAAACACAGATGTCTTTCTGCAGGAACCAGCCCACGATGCTTTCTCTTGAAACTTGGCTTCTCGCTGGACTGGGATTTCCCAGGAGCCTAGCCTGGCCGGCCAGTGAGCTTCAGAGATCTGCCTGTTCCCACCTCCCCAGCACCAAAGCTCCATATGTGGACAACTACCTCTTTCAATTTTTCCCCCCTGGGTTCAAGAACTTAGATCCTCATCTTGGCACACAGCAGTTTACCAGATGAGCTATCTTCTCTGCTCCAAGTTGTAAAATTTCTGGAAAAAGTTGATATTTATAAAATTCCTAGTCAATGAAATACACTGTTTAAGCCATCTTTGAGAGTTCTCTCAGTGGTACACACCATGATCTGCATCTTTCAACTGAGGAAATTGGAAGGCTTAATGTAATAGGCACAATTTGTCCAAGTCAAGGAAAGCAATCATGGGCAAAACCCTTGACCTGAATTTACCAGACCTGCCTTACCCAGTACTGTAAACTGACTTGGATAAATGAGAGAAATGAATCTTGTAATTCTAGGGACCAGAAGTTCAAGCTTAGGATATATGACAGGACCATATACCCCATGGAAGAGTAAGGGAGAATACACACACACACACACACACACACACACACACACACACACACACACACACCATACCACCACCACCCCCTCCATTCCCTTAAGCTAGGGTCTTTATGGGTAACCTTTGATTTCCTTGGCTGACCCATTTGTCACTCCCATGTGTGATGCCACCCACTACTGTTCATCTTCTTCCTGTGCCTGTGTCCATGTTTCATTACATCTTACTGGTATGTATTTATTGAGCACAATACATTTCATAAAGACAGTTTCTTTACAGGGTGCCATGTGCTTTGTTTGGGCTATTATTCCCATTATTCTTTCCCAATCCTTCTCCCTCTATGTTCCCTCTCCTTTACATTCTCTCAACCATTTCTTCCTACTTTTCTCATGTGTGTGTGTGTGTGTGTGTGTGTGTGTTTATTATCTACCAACAAGCTCCAGGAACCATAAATCAAAGAAAACATGCCATATGTGACTCTCTAAGATTGTCTTATTTTACTTCATACAATGATCTCAAGTTGAACCCACTTTCAAGGAAAAAAAATACGATCTCACTCTTCTCTGGCTGAATAAAACTCCATGTGTCAGAATGAGCTCATCCTAGCTAACTAAATCTGCAATGACCTTATTTTCAAGTATTGTCTTATTCTTCATTAGTACCACAGCATCTTGCTTCTTCTTTGGAGATGGAGTTCAAATCCTAATACTTTATAATGTGCTTTCCCCTGAAACCAATGACTGCAAATCTGGGAGGAAGAGGAAATGAAATAAAATACTTTGGTTGTCTGGCACATCAAAGATTCTAAGAAATGCTTATTTCTCCAAGATTATTTTAGAATATGAAATCTTGCTCTAAAGTATATTTCTAAACTGTAGGAGTAACAGGTAAGGTGGTTGGTCAGTCGACAAACAATTTTGGACATGCAGACTTCTGAATGTCCTTAAAATGGCATTCAGGAAGGAAATGACGCTGACTTTTTTCACTACTCCTGGACTGTAGGTTCTGTCCCTCTGTCTTCTTTGCAGTTTTGTCTGTAAGAAAATAAGGAAAACAATACTGGGCATGATGTTGCTCTCCTGAAATTCCAGAACTGAGGAAACAGACACAGGAGGATTTTCAGTTCCACACATGAAGTTTCACTAAAACCGAGTTTCACTGAAAGTTCTAGGCAAGCTTACCTCAATAACAAAAACAAAACAGAATGGAAAAAAGAAACAAACATGTAAATGCCACGTTTCCACCACAGCCTGAAGTAGAAATGCTCTCTAAATGGGAGACAACTTACCAGTGTCAGGACCAAGGCTTGAGTGTGAGTGAGTTCCCTGAGCCTACTGAGAACAAGCCATTCAAGACACACAATTGGAAGCTAACGTTGACATAAACTACATTCATGTACTAAGTGTTTCCTTTCTATTTTTGGATGCTACTGATGGAACTTAGGTTCTTACTGACTCTACTACTATATTAAAATTGAATGTCCCTAAATGAGAGGATTCTGTAAACTCCAGAGACTCCTGAAGCCATACTTAAGATGGTGACTTAGTCAAAGCAACAGGATCCAGACAACTAAACAATTTAAATACTTTTATTTTCTACTCATTTCCCACATAAACCACATTCCTTCATACACTTTGTTTCTAACTTCCAGTCTCCTACCTAGAGCCCTGATTCCTCCTGTCCTTCCCCTTTTTCCTGCTTGATCTGTTACCCTCCGTTGATTTTTCAATGTTTATGTCCCAAAGTCACATAGATGCAGCCAACAAGCTCACAATCCTAAGTAAAACTTCTATGGTTAAAAACTCCAGAAGCCTTCTGAGTCTGGAGAAAAGGGACATACCAGGAAGAGCCATGCCTACATTGTGGCCTCCCACTGGCAAGGGATTCCTGGCTAGAGCTCATGATATGCTCCACTCTGTGTCTGTCCTGTGACTTGCCAAGAGACTGGATGGAGTTCCAGGCAGCTGTGCAGCATCTGTTTGGTTACTGTTGAGTATTTTCTCCAAGAAAGTCTCTGTACTAACCATGGAGGAAAGCCAGGTACTTAGTACACTGTTGTCACCAGTGTCTGGGCCAAAGCTTGAGTGCACTGTGAGTTCCTTGAGCCTCCTGGGAAGCAGACTAAACAGACACACAACTGGAGGCTAATGTCGAAATAAACTACATCTATGTGGTAAGTGTTCCCCTTTCTTATTTTTGTCTATGCAGGAACTGAACTCAAAGTCTTGTTGAGTCTACAACTGTACCACTTCTGCAGGACATTACATTTTCTCTCTTCCTCTCCCTCTCCCTCTCTCTCCTATCTATCTCTCCCTCTCTCCCCAGATCTCTGGATTCTCCTCTCTCTATCTCCCTTCATCCCTTCTTTCTGCCTTCTTCCCCTTTTCATCCCCATCTCTATTTCCATACTCCCCCACCACACTTTTTTCTCCTCCCCTTCCTCCCTCCTCTATCCCTTCCTTTTTCCTCCCTCCTTTCCTTCTTTCTCTCCCTCCATCCTACCTCTATATCCTTCCCCTCCCTTTCATCTTTTTCTTTTTTCTTTCCTTCCTCATTCAATATTTCTCCTACCATTCCTTCAATCCTCTCTCCAGCTCTCTCTCACCTCTTCCCCTTTCTTTCCAGTTGTGACACTAACTGTACTACAACCATACTGTGTAAATAGTCTGTCTCTAAATTATAGGCTCAGCCTGCATGCACAATATGAAGAAGAATTTTGAAAGACCCTGTATGTTTGGGCCATGGGGAACCAGAGATGGCATGGATTAGAAATGTATAGATAGGGTTTACAATAAATTATAAAAAAGATCAGATACTAGAATCCTATTCATAACTTATTTCAACTTTTGGGTAAATTGGGTCAAAACTTGATGACATTTGAGTGCAAGTAATGCAATTTTTTTACCTTACATGTAAAGAAAGTTCTCAGTGTTATTCCAGAAAGTTCTCAGTGTTATTCCAGAAAGTTCTCAGTGTTATTTCAGAATTGGAGGTGGATGAGACTTCCTGTTGGCTCACTCAGATTCCCCCAGTGGATAATGCCACTACACTAGTTCAGTTTCTCTTGCTGTGGTGAAAATACTCTGGCAAAAAGCAGCTTAGCAGTTTATTTTAGCTTACAGTTTTGGGTTACAGTACATTATTGCACAGAATTCAAAGTGGTGGGAGCTTGAAGCATGGCCAAGAACAGAGAGATTAATGAATACCCACCTACTCACTTGCTTTTCTTTTCTCAGTTCTATGTCTACAGTCTCATTCAGTTTGGAACCCTTTGCCTAGGGAATATCTCCACCCACAGTGGGCCTCCCCCATCTATTAAATTAATTAAGACCATCTCCACAGAATTTCCCACAATCTGAGTCAAGGTAGACAATCCTTCATTAAGACTCTCTTACCAGGTGTTTCTAGTTTGTGTCAAGTTGACAATTACAGGTAGCCATCACAGTCACTATTATCTGAAGTCAATTCCCAGAATTAAGCATGATAAATTACTTCTTGGTTATTATGGCTTTTATATCAAGTTCTCTCTCTTTTTTTTGATTAAAGTGAAAACTTTTCATGCAGAATTATGGGCAGGCACAGAAGGGTAGAGACAGAACTGAGGCTGGGCTGTGGGAAGACTGTGGGTCCTAGAGAGAGGAGTCACACCATCAGAGAGTACTGTCTCACTGTCCCCATTCCCGATGGAGGTACCTGGATTTTCTTGATGATAGAATGTTTAGAAATCTACTCTTCTTCTGTACACAAGTACCATGGTCTCAGAACATGTTGGGTCTCTTGAGAAATCTGGTTTCACCTCTTGTCATCTTGTTCCCGAGCAATCTCTTGGTGTAGGCTCTTACCTTTCCCCAGGTAAGGAGCTTCTGAGCATAAGAATCTCTGCAGCAACTTAATCTGTGAGAATTAAACTCAGTGCCTCAGAAATATTAGTGGCCCCAAGCCTGGCTACACCACATTTGTTGCCCATTGCCTAAATAACCACCTGCCTGGAATCTGGTGATAGTGGTTTCTGGTCCTTTGGGGGAGTTGGATACTACTAGTAAGTCCTCAAAATGGCCATGTATTCTGGAATGGTATTTGCTGTAATTATTGCTAAAACAAGTGTCCAACAGTTGACTGGTATAGACCATAAAGAGGCTTGTAAGACTCCTGTTATACTGGCCTGTGTTTCTCCATGAGCAGGTGTTTGTTGAATTTCTCCATATGCTTGAAATGATATACATCATAACAAGATTTGCAAATCATTATCATGGGTATAGCGTAGTAACACACTACAAATGTCTCCAAGTGGTGGACATTTCCTGGAATGTAAATTAATAGTCCCTGAATTTTTCATAGGAGGAGCCAGTATTATTTGGCATTGCTTTCCTGTAGACATGCGTCTGTACTCTTTTCCCTTTTCTGAAGTGGAGTATGGGATCAAGCCCACAGTTGATTAGTATCTTATGATCTGAGATACTGTTTCTACTATGGTGTTTTTGTGACTACTCCTGGGCTGTATCATTAGGAAAAAAATTCCACATTCACAGAGATTGCCAGGAGAGCTTACATCGTTGTAGCAAGAGCTTCTTGGTGTGTGGATGGTGAACTGAGAAGAAACAGCAGGATATCTATATGAGAACAGGCCTCCTACCATCTTAAAAATGTAACATCTTCAGCTCCTTTATCACATAGGTCCCTGGGGAGGTGTCAGAGCGCTTTAGATTAAAAGAATAATGAGATGACTCAACACAGGGTCATGGAAAGGTGCCTGGAGGCTCCAGGAAGCAATGCACAGCCAGATGGAGATGGGCTGTGAATTCAGATGACTTGGATGATGGTTTTTAACACTTTAAGATGTTACCAAAGTAAAAAGACTTTTATGGAAACTGTACTGTGATTTCTAAATTTAAATTTTCTGGGCTAGCAACATGGGGCAGGATGCCCTATAACCATACTGGGCAGGGCAACAAACAACAGCATCCAATCAGCCTTCAATCTATGACAACTGTGAAACTAAGGAATATTCTGTGCTGCTCTACTTGTTTGGCATATTAGACATATCAATTGCATGTATAGTTTGAAGTGTGTTCAACTTGCCACATTTTTATCAGATCATGTTCCCATTATAAGTCAAGGAATGCCTATAGTTAGTATTTGGACTCCGAGAGTACATATACAAGTGTTTTAGAGAGGTGGCATTAGGCGAGAAATTGGCATTTTAAGGGTATATAAGTTTGGCTTTGGTATAAAAAAAATTTTCCAGGAGGAAGAGATTTAATCCTACAAATGAGATGCTTAAAATGTACCTGCTAGGTTAGAGGAGTGATTCTAGACCAAGCACAAGGAGGGGTTGCCTCCTCCTGTGCTTTCCTACCACACTAGCTTTGTAAGTTGCACAAATGTTATGCTGACAATTCTTATCCCTTTGCTTTAAGAGCATTCTGAATCGCAAGCACCTGCCTCATAAGGAGCCAGTTATCCCACAGCCTTGATTTCCAGAGATACCACTGGAACTGGAACACTGTTTCTTTCCTCTGTGTTAACTAGGATGCAGAAGTAAGAAGAGTCCATTCCTGGCCTTGGTTGCTGAGCTCTTTGTGGCTACTAACCTTCCTTTAATTGTAGGTACATCATTTTAGTCTTATGTTTCCATGGTTACACTGCATCCTCTCCATCCACTCTTGTCCATCAAATATTCATCTGCCATTCTCTTTTTAAAGATGCTAGGACCCATCTAGATATTCCAGGAAGGTCTCCCCATTACAGGGTGCAACTGCAAATGATTCATTTAAAACAACTGTGATGCTTATAGATATCATGGCTAGGGCTTAATACCTTTGGGATACCAGCCAGCTCAAAACTGCATCTTTATACATGTATCATACACTCTGTCTTTGAGTAATAGTTCTTGAACATTGGTAATTACATGTGTTTTCCTTGATAAAAAACTATTTAGCTTTCATTATTTAGTTAGCATATCTAGGATATGTATATTCACCAAACTTAATGGCTTACTTAGACTTAAACCAACCATCTTACTAGTTACTTTCTAGTATCTTCCTTTGCCTTCTTCTTGTGGGATATGATTCTTCATAAATACTTTGTGGTGTGGCAGGAGAAGTGACTCAGTAGTTAACAGCACTGACTACTCTTCCAGAGGACCCAGATTTTATTCCCAGCATCCTCATGGTGACTCACAACCATTTGTAAATCCAGTTCCATGGATTCTGATGCCCTCTTCTGGTCTCTATAGGCACCAGACATGTATGTGATAGACACATATACAGGCAGAACATCATACACAGAAAATAATTTACTAAAAATATTTTGTGTCAAGAGATTTAAAATTAATACCTCCCACATATGAGACAAACACCACCATAGAGCCAAACCCATAGTATTGTTTTAATATTTAAAACATACTGCTGTGTACGTATGTATATGTAGACATGTCACATGTACCTTTAGAATCCAGTAGAGATTTTCAGACGCCATTGTGCTATAGTTACAGGTAAGCTAGGAGTGTGGATACTGAAAGTTGTATTTGGGTCCTGTGGATGCTACATGCTGTTAACCATTGAGCCATCCCCCTACTGGCCTCCCATACTCTTTTATTATTCATGGAAGTTTTCTGTTTTTCTGTGCCCCTTCAAATTCTGGGGAATCATTTGTACCTGATATCTCAGTTGCAAATCCATTAGGGAAACCTATCCTTCATCTCTGCCACTGCCTTAGTTAAAAGGAGAAGGTGAACTAGGCCTTCTGCAGTATTCAACACATAGTACTTTAACCTTGCTGTATTTTATTCTAACTTCCACAATCATTATACAGTCCATGGCACTCTGTGTTACCCTAGCTTTCAGAGTGGAGCGATGCAGTTTTCACATAGGGAGATTTGAGAGTATGTGGTCATCAGGAGGCATAGAACTTGGCGAGGGATACACAGAAGCATCTTGATACCTTTGTGTGTTTGAAACACTTTAGCATTGGGAATTACTGCAGAGATGCTGCTGATTTAGAAGGACCCTAAGAAAGTCTTCTAAGGTTGTTAACAAATGAGAGGAGAGCACACCCACAAGTAAAGGAAATGTGTCATCAATCTGTGCAGAGATGGATAATGTGTTTATCTAAATGAGGATGCAAATACAAATACAGTTTTGTTTTTGTTTCTTGTTGTGTTGCTTGATGATGATGATTGCCACACGAGCTGTAGATGGAGTTCACCTCGTTTTAACTTTGGTTGGGCAGAAGCAAGTAGATTGAAGCATGGAGGAGTAGACTGAGACCAACCTTAGATCTGTTCTAAGACTCTTTGATACAGAACTTGCAGCCTGGAACCCAATGTATCATTGTGATTCCTTGAGCATTAGCAGTAGGGGCCTGGAGAAGCAATTTCTCTTAAAATATTCTCCAGCGTAAAGCAAACATGGGACGGCTTAGAGAGTGAATGGGCTTCTGAAAGTGCCTAACAACCTGGGCAAAATGTGCTAAAGTGGTCCTTACCAACGTGCTGCTTTCAGTGGTAAGTGGTAGTTAAGCAAGTCTGGGGGCCATATCTGCTCGAACAGACTTCTGTAGATACATTCAGAACACTGTGTGTCAGCCTTGCACTCCGAATTTGTTAGGCCTCTGTAAGGACTAACCTTTCCCTTAGAATCTCCACCTCTTCTGACTTTGACTGTCTGTCTCTCTGTCTCTGTCTCTCCGTCTGTCTCTGTCTCTCCCTGTCTCTCTCTGTCTCTCTCTGTCTTGGTCTCTGTCTTTCTCTGACTCTCTCTCTCTCTCTCTCTCTCTCTCTCTCTCTCTCTCTCTCTCTCTCTTTTCTCTGGCTCTCTTTTTCTGACCCTCTCTCTGCTTTCTATCTTTTCTACTCAGTCTCAATAATTGAGATGAAATTTCTAAAATGTGATGGAGATATCCCAAGTATGTCTTATTAGTGTCAGCTTTTTGAAGTACTATTATATAGTTATTAGATGAAAGAAGTTGCTAGAAATAGGAAAACGGCCGGGCAGTGGTGGCACACGCCTTTAATCCCAGCACTTGGAAGGCAGAGGCAGGCAGATTTCTGAGTTCAAGGCCAGCCTGGTCTACAGAGTGAGTTCCGGGACAGCCAGGGCTACACAGAGAAACCCTGTCTCAGAAAACCAAAAAAAGAAAAAGAAATAGGAAAACGTTTGACATTTCCCTAGGCATAGCTGGAGAAACACTATACCATTCACCTACTTCTGTGGTTTTATTTTCAGATGCAGCAACATTTTAGAACACTGACATGTTTGGGAGCAAAAAGAATTGCACCCATTGAGGGAAGAATTTCTCATCCAAATAATGGTCAATGGGATGATTCTTGTAGCTCTTTTCTTACTATAATGTGGGACACGGGGTTGGTTTCTGAAAACTCAGCAGACATTTTATGAATAAGAGGATGAAGGAGTGTGAAATCCAGTGTGTGTGTGTGTGTGTGTGTGTGTGTGTGTGTGTGTATGAGTGTGCATTGTGTGTAACTGTGTAAAACATAAAGTTACTCAAAGTTCTATCAATTAACCTTGACACAGTCTTGATGCACTTGAGAAATATGGTAAAGGTGAAGTGCATGAGGTCAGTGGAAAGGCACAGCAGACTTTTAAGTAAGCATTATTCTAAAATGAGTATAGGCATGTAGCACAGTGAATATCTGTATCACAGTCACCCTTCACCATTGCCTAGTGTTATGTATTATATAAGTTGTATTTTTAGATAAGTATTCATTCTATACACTAAGATAGTCTCAAATTTCAAATCCTCCTGCCTCGGTCCCCCTTGCACTGGTATTACAGGTGAGTGTCCCTGCACTGTCAGTCATATAAAAGTAATTCTCAGCTGAGAAAGTGGTTGGTTTTTTTCTCTGTTTGTGTACTATGTATGTTTGTGTTACATAGGAATGTGGGTATTATGCTTGCATGTTTGTGCCTGTGTGGTGAAATTGCATATATACGGGTGAGTACAGACATGTAGCAACCTAAAGTTCATGTCAGGTCTGTTCATTGATTACCTGCCACTATATTATTTGAGGGTCAAAAAATTTATTATTCTCAAACCACAATATGCTGTAAACACCTATCATGAGAGGCCTTTGATATCATAATGTAAAATTAAAGTTGCAATGTTGTTAGTTGTGACTTTTTGTCTGTGTATATGTTATGGTCTAAAAATTTCTCTATGTATATACATATCTTCTCTTGCAATTTCCTTTCCTAGTGTAACTGATCTTGATGACTTCATGAGATATAGAGAAACTGGCTCGTCAATTAAATAGTTTCATCTCGTAGTCTAGATTGGGCAACTTCCTTAGAAGTTGCATATCACTGCTAAACTGAGGAGAGTCTCAGGCAAAAACTAAGATATTGGTCAGCTTTACCATCTTTTTTTTTTTTAAATCATGCTTCAACTTACATTATAATCCTTTAAGTGTTAGAATCCTTAGAGTAGTTGCTTTTTGTTCAAAATATATATGTATCTCTGCGTCATTTTTGTTAATATGGAAATAGGGCTTTCAGAAGGAATGAGAATCTTTAGAGGAATTTGGAAAAGAAGCAGCATGTTAAGGGATCTTTGACATAACTTTGTGTTCTGTCTGATCTACCAAGTTCTTTCCCTGGAAATGGGTATAAACTTGTCTGCATATAAACACCTGTACTTCAGTTAGAACTATTATAGTTTGATACTTAATCCTGCAGAATTAATGAGTGGCTCAAGCTTAGTGTGGTTGCCAATCTTATTTTGTCTAGGATTGGGCAGTGTCCTTAGAAGTTGCTCTTCAGTCCTCGAGTGAGGAAAGTCCCAGGCAAAATTAAGACATTGGTCACCTTTCTGGAGATGAGTTGAGGAGACTGGTCTGCATTTAAATAGATGTTTCAAAGATGTTTATTTCTCTGTGATGGGTTCCTGCTATGGGTCTAAAATCCCTCTAGTAGCTAAATTGTCTAAACTTTCTAGTGTTCATCTCTTGGACATCACTAGATGCAAGCATGGGATCTGTGATGTATAGTTGAATATTATACTAAGAAGCAAGGGAATGAGAGTTTTTAAAGGCAATAGCTTTCTTTCTTACATTTAGAAAAACTGTAGCTTTCCTTTAGTTGCTTCTTGATTGTGAGATCTAATTGGGCTCAGGGGACAGAGCACATCATGAAGACACTGAAACAACCAATTTATAACTAGGAGACAACCCTCACTTACTAATACCTGATCAACACGCCTCCAGATCTCTCTCAGATTTCCAGCCTTTTCAACTATGAGAAAAACCCACATCTCTGGGTTTTTGTTCAACCTTGAAGACCAGCCCAAGAGATGGGGCCAACTTCACTGAGGAAGGCTCTTCACCCCTCCATCAGTCATCTCTGGAAATGTTCTCACAAACATACCCAAAGATGTCCTAGGCATTTCTTAATCTAAGAAACCTGACAGCTGAAAGGGATCATCTCAATTTATTTATCTTGTATCTTTTGGATTTTTGTGGGACTAGGGTTAGTGTGTTCCTAATGTTTTATTTCCACATGTATATACACATCAATATCAGTACATAAACACACACACACATACACACACACACATACACACACACACACAGTAGCTCAGGATGCTATTAAAATGTAGAACCAGTTTGGTAGTTTATAAACAAAACATGTATTTTTCATAGACTGGAAATCTGAGATCTGGGTGCATGTTAGTCAGATAGGAGTGAGGGCTGTCTCGTAGTTATTGAAGGTTTACTTCTCATTATACTTCAATATCTCTTAAGAATATAATAATCCCTATTCACAAAGGAGTTCCAGTCTTCTCACTCATCAGTACATTTAATCTTAATCCCTTCAGAAAGGTCCCACCTCCAACACTATCCCATGAGAGGGTTTTAAAACATGGATTTCAGAGGAATATAATTATTTAGTAAGAATGTATACCAGTCTACATTCATCTGCCTTAGATAGATAGATAGATAGATAGATAGATACATATATACATATATACATATATGCATATATACATATACACATATACACATATACACATATACACATATACGCATATATGCATATATACATATATACATATACGCATATACGCATACACGCATACACGCATACATGCATATACGCATATACACATATATACGTATATACGTATATACATATACATATATACATATATACATATATACATATATACATATATACATATATACATATATACATATATACATATATACATATATACATATATACATATANTATATACATATATACATATATACATATATACATATATACATATATACATATATACATATATACATATATACATATATACATATATACATATATACCTACAATAGATGGCTAAATAGATTTGATATGTAGTTGTGTTTTTTAAAATATAAAATATTAGGAATGTACCATCATTAACACCCCCCCCACACACACACACACAAATCCCTACCTGCGTTTCTGGGTCCTCATTGTTGTCCATTGAACACGCTGTTTTTTCTTCCTGGTCATGTGTTTTGGGGATTAGTGAAGGGCTGGAAGCATGTTTGGTGAGGGTGACTGTAACTTCTAATAACTAGTGTCTTACTCAGTGTTTAGTGGCTGGTGTCCTTGTAACTCTTGAGAATATGCTCTGTGGAATTTAAAAAATAGATCTCTGGCTACGTGTTCCTTTGGATTTCTGTTTTAGTTGGTGTGGAATGGAGATTTCCTAGATGATGTGCAGAACCCACTAGGCCCCTCTATTATAGCCACAGTTCTAGAATAACTGTTCCACAGTGTGCGTTTAAGAGATGCTTTTCAACAAGAAGCCAGCAATCTGTGCTGTTTGCCCTCTGAACAGAGATCCATAGGACAGTTTTAATATACTGCTTTCCCATGTATATGACTTAGTATACCCACATCACAAGGGGAGTGAAAATAAAGGGGGAGGAAATAATTATTCACGATTGTATAACTCACTTTATATATTCCTTTCCAGGGTATATTCTTGGCATGTATATTTATATTTATGCAGTTGAGATAATTTTGAAAATAACCAAGAGTCCTTCTCTGTCACTTTCTTTTTCTGTCTCTTTCAATACTGTTCAAGAATTCACCTTAGTGCAATTATTACGAACTGTCTTTTGAACCGGGCATGGTGGCACACACCTTTAATCCCAGCACTCGGGAGGCAGAGGCAGGCAGATTTCTGAGTTCAAGGCCAGCCTGGTCTACAGAGTGAGTTCCAGGACAGCCAGGGCTATACAGAGAAACCCTGTCTCAAAAAACCAAAAAAAAAAAAAATGATTATTACTTAAGACCTATTGAAATAATATGGGATGATTTCATCTTGGTTGTACATTATACCTTCAAAGACCCTTATA
>NC_034591.1:127387638-127409375 GCF_900095145.1 Mus pahari | reverse complement strand
AAAAAAAAAATTAAAAAAATACAATTAAAATTAAAAAAGTACAATTTTGTAAATTGTATTTGATTCCTGTTAGGGATTTCTTTCCTATATGGTGGTTACGGTAGTATTCGGAGAAATGAACAGCCTTCTGGGGATTAGCATTATAACATGCATAGGGCCTGTGTTCAACCCACAGTAAAACTAAAAAAAAACAAAAAAAACAAAAATAAAAGAAGGGCAAAAGAAACTATTGTCTCAGCTTTATTACTTAGGTACCAAATGTTGAGGATTCATAGCTTTATAACTTAGGTACTAAATGTTGAGGATTCATAGTCAGTGGGGTATTAGTTCAATTTCTACCCTGTCATTTATCAACAAATGACATTAGGTGCATGCATGCAAGCACACACACACACACACACACACACACACCCTCCCACATCAGAGGAAGTGGATGTTTTCTGGTTTAAATGGTACCTATGGTTAGGGTAACACATTGCCAGGTGCGCAGTCAGTTCCTTTATAATTGATCTCTGCCACCTCCATTCACAGCAGGTCTGAGGAGACAGAAAGGGATCCCTGCTTCTCCACTCAGCTCAGGGATCTGGCTGATTCTCTTAGCAGTCAGTATTACCTGGCAGGATAGCACCGCTAATATGGACTCTGGAACTCTCCCTCATAGCCATGCACAGCCTTCTCCATTGACCCTCTTGTTTGTTAGAAGTAGACGGCAAAATAATAAGAATGTGCTATTTACACTAACAGTGGATGCCACTGGCCAGCTGTGTGATACAAAGAATGATTTTTTTTTTTTTCTGAGACAACATGTTTTTTAACACGGTGAATAGGTAAATTAAATACTTCTGGCTGCTGGGAGGCAAAGCCATTTCTCGACTATAAAACCAGGTGTGTTGACAGCTGGGTCTGTGCCCACCTGAATCTCCATTCTCTCTTAGAGCTCAGAGGGCAGTCAAATAACAGATAAAACAATGTGTGGGAATCCTGTTTTCCAAATAGAAGTGAGTGGGGTATTTGTGGAACAGAAGAAATGCAGTGAGACCGGGATTTACAGAGACTCAGATTGTGTTCCTTGAAGTGTCAACTCTGGAACGAAGTGCAACATGTAATGGGTGACTTCTCCTGTAAAGTGCAGATCTTCAGCGACAGGGACTTGATCAGCTTAGCCAACTGCACTGTCTCCAAGAATTTGGAATAGTTTCAGGAATACTTTAAGTACTCAAACCATGTTTAGACTTAAATGTCATCTAGATCAACATCTAAAGCGTTGTTTTGCGGAATCTAATTTGGACGGACAAAGTGGATCTAGAGAAAAAGACTCTTGGAGGTAAAAACCAATGTCCCTATGTTTCTGAGGGAGAGTACATACAGCTATAGACAAGTAAGTAGAGTAGTCCTAAGGATGAAAATTTTCCAAAAGCACAAGAAACCCTAGTGATGAGCCTGGAGCCGAGGCAGGGATATAGTGCCCTCCAGAGGGAAAGAAGGTGCTTAGTACTAAAGAGAATTACAGCTCGCTCACCATGCCCCCAAGGAAGAGGAGCAAACACGGAAGGGACTAAAGGAAATCCACATGACTGCGCATTAAACTTGAGTCCTAGGTCTCTTTTACTTCAGCAATTGGGAAGGTGGTGGAGACAAGCACAGGTCACCACAGAGCAGTGACAGGGACACGCAAAGGCAGAGTCAGGATGCAAACTGTCCAGAATCGATGGCTGTGTGCAGGGTGTGCTAACACCAGAAAAAAAAAAAAAAGGTTTTCTGCTTTGCTTTTTTTTTCTGGCTTATTTTTGTTATTTTTTTTTATGTGTGAATCTGACACTAGAAGAAAGATTCTAGGTGGCTGAAATTTGAGCAAATTAGGAACCACAGGGCAGAGTGTCTTGTGTCTAAGCAGCAGTCTGAGATGCACTTTAGGAACCACAGCCCAGACCTAATAAATTAAACTCTAGGTGTGGTGCACAGCATTGGGGCTTCCTCCTGTCCGTTTGCTTGTTTCCTTCGACTTCTTTTTGGTTTGTTGGTAGGGTCTCCCTACCCATCTGTATGTCCCACTACTCAGTTTGTAGAGCAGACTGAACTTCAACTTGGTGCAATCTTCCTATCTCAGTATTCCAATTTGATAGAATTATAAGCCTTAGCCCCTGTGCTTAGCATTCTATTTTCAAAAACCCTTTAAAAAATTCCAATGCCCATGAGACAGGTAGGATTATTGATATGGATCATGGTCTCCTAGAAAGCTTAGGAAGGAGCAAATACAAAGGCTTAACCCATGCCATGCTGATGTGGATCCTTAGGAGTCAGGGCTGGTCATGGATATAACTGAAAGGCCTTTAGAGAATCTAATGTGCCATCAGAGCTCATGAGAAATGAATTCCAGGTTAGGGCCAGAAACATTATCCTTCCCAGAGACTTCTGTCAGAGTGTGGGTTTCAGGGTCTTCACTGATACCTCCAAATCTACATGCTTAGCAACACCCTGGGTCACATCCCTAGGGAACTAAGGTTCAGCATATGTGAGAAGAGAGTAGTCACTATTTGTCTGTTGCTTCCACCATTACTATTCATTGATTTCTTAACTCTTTTAAAGAGGGAGGTGGGAAGAAAGAAAAGAAACACAATGGTATAAGACCTGTGTATTGAAAGCTCATGGTCACCAAAGGTAGAAGCCATGTTTTGAAATTGTCACAAGGCATTATAAATGTTCTTGTTTTGACATGTTTATTATTGTTATATATGAAAGATAATAACTCAGCCTAATTGTTCCTGTAGTGATTTGTTGATTCTAAATGATGAAGTGACCAGACCTTGATTTCCCATCTAATACTGATGAAGTACCAAAACCCCATGTCTCTGGAGAATTCTCTAGGGCCATCTTCAACTTCAGTCAGAATGTTATCAGTACTTTAGCTGAGGATTGCCAAGTCATCTTTACCACCAAGGCTGATGTTGGAAGGGAGGAAAATATTTCTAGGTATTGGGAGTTTGAAGACACAAAAGACAAGATTATAAAGCAAAAATTTCAAGAGGATAAATTATAGAGGAAATACGAAGTGGGAAGTAACAGCAGAAGCAGTTGGCTTAGGGGCTCTGGGACGCTCACTGGAGTCTAATTGCCTTTGTTTGAAGGAAGTGGCTGCCAAAAATGTAGCTAGATACCTCAGGCTGTGTCTGCTGTGTTGACAGCAATGGAGTGATTATTCTTACCCATGTTGGACCCTGCTTACCACATCCAGTGCTGCTTCTGTTGACGGCGTTCATTCTAGGTTGGCACACTCTGAGAATGAACTAATGTTCTGGAACAAATTGATAGAGTGTCTCCCTGATGAATGACAGAGATTTGCATGCATATCCCATCTCCATTACAAAGATAAAGAGGCAGAAGTTCCCAGGATACATGAATTGCCTGAGATTTCATAGCTGGTGTTAAATAAAAATTACAGGAAGCCACTGTTTTGGATTGAGCTCCTGCACTATGCCTCAACACACCAGACTGAAAATCAAAATGGAACCACTCCTGCTGAAGTTCCTTGTCACTGAGCCAAGACTAAGCTGTTTATCAAGATCATAGAGGTAAAACACAACTGTGCCCAACTGGCCCCCTTCCACTAGCATACAACTGCAGTCCCCCTGACCTTAGTCAGCCTCAGGAAAAGACAACTGAAGTTGACCAATTAGTTTTTTGGTGGCTGCTCAATCTCTACATAGGTTCCTTATGAGGAAAGTCACTTTGAGATGACCCATCTGCTTCCCATTGCCTTTTTCTGTCTATGATGCCAACCTCATTTGCTTGGCTCACTGGAAGACATAATCCATCTTATGGACTGAAGAGGTGCCCAATTTGAGACTTAAAAAGAGAGCCAATTAATATTTGAAATTGTAATTCTGTCCTTTGACACTGGGAAGAAGCAGAGCTCAGAGCTCTAACCCAACAGAATTCTAATAAGGAGTGTAGTGCCTTCCCACTCCAACTCCTCCCTGTTTTCTTTGTATCTTATCCATCCTTCCAGTTTGTCTGAGTCAGTGCTACTCTGTAGCAGAGCCTGGTCTTGAATTCATGACAGTTCTCCTGCCTCAGACTCTTACCTGCCAACAACTGGGTGGGATTGCATGTGTGAGCCCTTTCTTTTAAAGAAAACATTCTGATTTAGGATATTTATCTGTCTGCACCCACTTCCCACTTTACTTACCGAAATGGCATGTTTATCTTCAAGTAAAAGAGATCCATCCTTTCACCCTGGTGTGGAATCTGCAAGTGGAATGTTCAGACATCCCTCTTCCTTTCCTCATCCTTACCAGAGTCCTGTTCAGCTTTTGAGTCCCAGCTGTGATGCCACATGGAGCTGACCACCCTTATCAGCACAGCCTTTGCTAGAGCTCTAGCCATTTTCCTTCAGTTTTGCACTTCATTTATCCACTCCTTTTTTTCCTCTGAATCATACACAAATATCTATAGGATAATCTGCTGTCTGTTGAGCATTAGTCTGTTAAGAAATTAGTAGGAGCAAAAGTAAAAGTATCTGACCTTCTGAAACAGAATACTAAAGAGGGGCAGATAAAAGCAGCAAGACAAATCTTTAAAGTCAGATGACCATCATTAGTTATATAAAGAAAAAAACAAAACAAGTAAATTGCTTCCCCGGGATACTGGTCAAAGACTGTCCTTTCAAACAGTATCAGCAAAGACCAGACATGATAATGATCAACAAAATACTGGAGAGGAATGAGGACTATTAGGGGGACCTGTTCGGGGCAACACCCCCAGTGATCACTTCTTCCTAGGTCTCACCACTTGCAGTTTCTACCACTTTCCAACCGTGTTAATCTGGAACCATGCATTCATCATACAAAGGACCTGGAGGGGGATACGCCAGATACAAGTTAGAGATCAGATGATGTTAGTATCTTCTGATGCATTTGCTCTATGGCTACAGATGATCTTTAATCCCAAATACTTAATAGGAGGTGCAAGTGGTGCAAGGTGTTAGAAGTGGATTTGAAGAGCGTGCAATGTATATAGATGTACATTTCAATGTATATAACATGCATAGCTTATATAAGCTACATAATATATTTCATAATTTCCTGTAGTTCTATATTGTCCTCTTCATCCTCATTACTGATCACTATTAGCTCAGTTGTACTGTGAAGATGAATGCATAGAACAGGATGTTTTCAGAAGGAGCCCTGTCCTAGCCTAAGTACCATATGCTTTTACTAGCTTCTCAGAAGTCTTGGTTGAACATCTGAAAAAATGAAAAAGAAAATCTTTTGTGTAATTTTTTTTAATGAAAGTGACTGTACAATAGGGCCGCCAAACAGTCTGAGCTAATAGCTATAGTCTATTATAAACTGTTTCCCCATCTGGAGGTGACGATACTGCAAGATTAAGTTTGCTTTAAGAACAGGGACAAAACATGGGGCAGAGACTGAAGGAACAGTCATGGGGGACTGGCCGACCTGGGGATCCATCCTGTCTGCAGACACTAAACCCTGACACTGTTGCCATTGCCAAGAGGTGCTTGCTGATGGGAACCTGATGTGGCTGTTTCCTGGGAGGTCCAGTGAGCAACTGACCAATGCAAATGTGTATGCTTGGAGCTAACCTTCATACTGAGCTCAGGAATCCCAATTGAGGAGCTGGGAGGACAGGATGAGAAGAAGGAGATTGCAACCCCAAAGGAAAAACAATATCGGCTGACTGGACCACCTAGTGCTCCCACAGACTAGACCGCCAACCAAGGTGTGTACAGGGAGGGATCCATGTTTCCAGATACATATGTAGCAGAGGATGGCCTTGGCAGACATCAACAGGAGAGCCTTTGGTCCTGTGAAGGTTTGATATCCCAGTGTAGGGGAATGCTAGAAGTGTAGGGTGGGAGATGGTTGGTGGGTTGGAGATGGTGGGTGGGTGGGGAAGCACCGTCATAGAGGCAAAGGAGGGAAGAGAGGGTGGATGCGGGATGGGAGATTTTGGAAGGGCAACTGGGTAACTGGGAAGTGGGATATTATTTGAGATGTAAATGAGTGGAATGATTAATAAAGAGAGAGAGAGAGAGAGAGAGAGAGAGAGAGAGAGAGAGAGAGAGAGTATATAACCACTAATATTGGTGCTAGTCCTCACAAAAGCCATGGTCATGAGAGCTGCCATGCTGAGTAATCATTTGCCATGCAGCTTTGAGATCCCTGGGAGGAATTTCTCTCTTCAGCCTTTCTTTCTAATGAGTTAGATTTTATCCAAATCATTTTCTAGCTAAGGACATGGAGATTGTTTCTATAACCTACCTGATTACAAGTCAGCAGGAAGAGAAGACAGTCTATACAGGGTTTGACTCTACAACTTGAGAAAAAAAATGTCGATGATTTAAATGTGTTTCTTCTTTGATTTCGAATTTCTCCATGGTCTATTAGTTTGAGGGTATTGAAGTGATAGAAGAAATTGGGAAAGGCAATTTATTTTCTGCAGTCTGATACTAAAATGAGTTTTGGAGTCTCTGTAAAAGCATTGTTCACAAGGGACTATAGGAAAAACTCAACAGAGACCAAAAGTAGAAAAAATATGAGGTTTTACCTTGCATTGTGGAAAAATTATTGAAAATGGAATATTTATTGAACATCTATGTATCTGTCTACCATCTATCTATCTATTCATCTATCATCTATCTATCTATCTATCTATCTATCTATCTATCTATCTATCATTTGTCTGTGTTCCATCTATCTGTCTATGTAGCTATGTATCCATGTGTCTATGTATATCTATGTATCTATCTCTTTATCAATTATCTATCATCTGTTACTTAATCAATTATCTAGCTATCATCTAATGATCTATCTATCTATCTATCTATCTATTATCCAACCTATTTGTTGACACAATCTGTTTTATGTATGTATGTGTGCATATTTCTGTCTTTCTCTCTCTCATCTCTTTTTCTCTGTCTGCCTCTGTCATCTGTGTGTGTGGGGGGGGGAGGGGCAGATGTCAACTTAAGTATTCCTATTTTTATGAGACGGGCTCTTCTGCTTGTCTGGGAGTCACCTAATAGGTTTGGTCACCTTCTAGAATGTTTCAGGGATCTTCAAGTCTCCAACTCTCCACTTTAGGGATTATAAATCCACAACACTGAGTCTTACTTTTTATTAATATGGATTCTGGGATCAAACTTGGGTCTTCTTGCTTGTGTGGCATTTGCATTGTCATCTGAGCTATTTCCCCCCTTGTCCAGTCAGGGGATAGTTCAGTACATATTGGACTTGGGGGCCCACTTGGCGTGCTAAGACCAATGCTACCCTGTATACAGAGTTGATAGTATGTTTCTGGAGTGTTCTGTTGCTGTGAGTAGTTTCCTAGTTTTTTGCTTATTTGTTTGTTTTGTTTTGTTTGTTTTGTTTTGTTTTGTTTTCTACAGACCATGGAGTCCTGCATTTTAATCTTGGTTCTACAAATCTCAATACCATATGTGTATGCAAAATCAAGCTCATTGTCCCCGTGTCTGTTCCTGAGCCCTACATACTTTCAGTTCAGTTTTCTAGAAATGTTTATCTTTTTAATGATTTTTTTTTTTGCAGAGTACTGTTTCTGTACACAAATATTTCTTTGTCTTATCTTTCTTGTTATTTGTTTTTGATAGACAACTTGCTGAGTTAGCATCTGAGAATTATTAAGGATTGAACTTCAGTTAAAGTGGGAAAGAACGCTTGGGTTTTGTGATTGTCCCTTTTCTAGGAGAACACACCAGTGCCTCTAGGTTTTGCTGTGCAGTTCACACACATTGTAAGTGGAAGCTTAGGACTTGAGCTGTCCCTATTATTCTATAGCCCAGGGTTGTAAACAAGTGGATGTAGGGTGGGCTGGGGAGAACAACTAAAGCACTTACAACAGAAAATAAAAAAGTTAACCAAAGTATTTTATTGATACATTCTTGGACAATACCACAGAACTGGAAGAGAATGGAAAGGGAATTTTTTTTCAGCAAGGGATTTCTTTTCCACTAAATTGACACATAAGCAGCAAGATTAACGAAAGTACTTCTTACAAACAGTAAAAAACATACATGCTTCTTTTTTAAAGTCCTTATCACATTGGTCAGTCATAGGGGGCATGAACAAAACCTCAAGACATGAGAAATCCATATTCTTTCCTTCAAATAGCTTAAGAATCATTAAAATTATTGCAAAATATCCATATACCCTAAGTAAAATAACAAAAGAGAACACAAATACAAATATTCAACATAAATTATTAACATGTACTGTAAAATACATTACCGGCATGCATTCCAAAGATCAAGACCTCTATTCCATTTAACCAATACTTTCCTTTTCCATCACAACACCTACCACGTACCAAAGATAGGTGGAGCATATCTTCTCAGCACAGTTTTTGGTCTTTAAGTATCTTTTTGTGTGTATCTTTAAAAAAAAACATGATTTTTCGTGGTACTATAATCATAACCATACAGTCATTTACAGATGTGCATGGGGGGTTGTGTTCTCTTATGTCTGCCGAGAATTTTTTCTTAAAATAAAAATTAGTTATTTTAAAGTCTCCCCAAAGATTCCACCATCTGAGAGGATAGGATTCTATGAAAACAGGGCATTCAAAAACAAACAGTGAACCGAGGTACGACATTAAGTGGCAAAGTGCAAATGTCCTCACAAACTGTACAGAAAATTTCAAAACCTTGCAGCCTGGAAGTACGTACGTAGAAAGACAAGTCAGCCCCAAAAAACAGTCCTGAGGCTCTCAGCGGTTCATCCAAAAGAGCCGGGTGGGACTTGAGTCTCAACTCTCCCTTTGCTTAGGGAGTCCAGAATTGCAGCCAAGATGGCAGTGCTGATGCCAATGACTTCTTAAGCCAAGATAAAGTAAAGGTGTCTCATAAAGCAGCTGTTCAGGAAGTGTGGATCCTCTACCATTGCTCTCCCGGATGGGGAAGCTCCTCCAGAGATAGGAAGCGGGCAGGACTAAAAGAGTCCTATGCCAGGCTGGGTGACAGAATAACTCAAGGTCTTCCTCCTCTGTGGTTCCATGGGATGGAACAGGTTAGATAACCAGGTTATTATAACTGACATACTTCTTTTTTGCAGCAGGGCCTGAAGAGAAAGAGAGGGAAAAGTCAATTGTCGCAATGACCCTGTTTTCAAAGATAGAGCTTGGATGACTTCCAAGACCAAGTCAAGACACAATGAGACATCTTTGAGGAATACACATATAGTTTGGCATTTTTGCATTTATCTATAGGCTTATTTCAAACTAAGATTGATGTGCCAGTGATACACACTCACCTTCATTCACTTCTTTGACATGTCCCCAACCTCTCCGTTTTGGGGTCAATAAGACCATCAGATTTATTATTGACCACCATGCTTTCTTATTAGCCAACCCTAAGCTGCCAGGGTGATCTGGAGCCTCAGAGATTTTTATCCTGTGACCATCTCCTGAACGTTTTCAAAAAGAATGCCTACTGCCTGGAAGAGGAGGATGTCCTGTGTCATTGGAATTCATTTATTTTTTCTGACTGAGTGCATCCACAAGTTAGCATTCCTCGTATCAAATGACTAGACATCTCTTTTCCAATCTCGTCATCAATGTGGACATCACAATCTTCTTGGTAATTTCCATTTAGCTTAAAAGCACACCTGGAAAGTTTCTGATGTCTGAACAATCACACTGGACTTTTGTTTTCCTCAGATGCAGAAGAACTTGTTTCACTCAGAGTCCTGGGACTCTTTCCTCTACTCAAGTTTCCAGTAAATGCACACCTACTGGTTCTCCCATGGCAGGCATAGGACTACACACCAAGCCAAAAGGCAGTCCTTTCTCTGTGCTTGAGATGGAAACACACTTCAAAGTATTATAACATCCCTAGGTTCTGGTTCTCAGTTCTGGATGACACCGCGTCTGTGAAGTAATGGGTTCTTGACTCATTCGGTTTTAGTCATGCTGCATCAATTTCTATTAGACATAGACTCTCTGTCTTGTATACTTGACAATGGCTTATGTCTTTAATTCTTTTTAGATTCCCAATAGAGATGCTCATGGAGCACAGCAAAGTGAAACAAATTGTTCCAGAACTACTAAGCAGGGACTAGGGTGAATTTGGAGGCCCAAGCCACTGCATTAGTGTGCTAAGTGTTTATAACCAGCCTCTGGACTGTCTATGTGCTACATTCTAATTATACACACAAACATCATTTTTTTCCCCAACGTATTCAGCACAGCCTACAAAGTTGAGTCTCATTTCATGGAGAAACTCAGATATACCCTCTGAGTGTTTCTGATTGGAAGACTTGTGTCTCTGTTACAGAGTATTGGGTTCAGTAGATAAAATTAAAAGAAACTAGAATTACATGAAAGTGAGAGTCTTCTGAAACCTTAATCACGATGCATTGCCACTTAATGAACACATGAACTTAGCCTCAGAGGACTCCAAGCCCCCAAGAACATTCCTGTGGCTCTTACAGTGTCTTTTGGGGTATAAGGAAGATAACGAACTTTATAGTTTTTTGGTTTTTTTGAGACATGGTATCTTGTATTCTAGGCTGCCCCCAAAACCCTGTGTGTGTCCAAGCTTGGCTTTGAACTTCAGATCCACTTGTCTCAACCTCCAAAGTGCTGAGATTACAGGTACATATCATCACATCCTTTAACGCAAGGCTGAGAATTGAACCCAGGACGTGGCGCATGCTAAGCAAGCACTCTGCCAGTTAGGCTGCATCCCCAGCTCTCCGTGGGGAAAACTTTCTAAAGATGCTTCCTCACTCCAAACCTTATTTACAGTGTCACAGTCAGTCAACCTCAGCTGACACGGACGAGAGTCATTGTAACAGTACGCCTTGTCAAATGGCAAGGAGCTAATTACCCTCCAGACCAAAGGGAAAGAAAACAAACAAAAACCCCAGAAGCCTGAGCTGACCTAAATATCCTAGACACCTCTATGGTGTGGCTAATTAAAGCCGAATTCTGTGCAAGCCGAATTGTCTAGTGGAAAAAGAATAATTAAATTTCCTCAAATAGGTTACTGTATAATATCAGTCAATAAAGATTTTTTTACTAAAAGAATTGTAGCTCAGAAAAATACTGTTCCTATGCTGTAGTGAAGACTGATTTGGATTAAGTTGGAATCAGAACCTAGCTATGCTTTTAAAAAATTAGATATCTGGGGCAGCGAGAGAATTCAGCATATAAAGACATGAGGGCAATGAGCGAGGTGGGAGGAGTAAACGGAGTCCCACGAGTTATCCCGTGACCTTCCCCCATATGTCTCAGGACCACATCTAAACATACAGACAAACAAATATACAGAAAGAACAAGACAAACTTGGAGAGCAGGGGTGGGAATAGAACTCAGTTGAAACCGGGCGTGGTGGCGCATGCCTTTAATCCCAGCACTCGGGAGGCAGAGGCTGGCGGATTTCTGAGTTCGAGGCCAGACTGGTCTACAATGTGAGTTCCAGGACAGCCAAGGCTATACAGAGAAGTCCTGTCTCGAAAAGCAAAAAAAAAAAAAAAAAAAAGAACTCAGTGAGAGTACTTGCTTAGTGTGCACAGAGCCCTGCGCTCCACCCCAAGCACTGTGTGAGTAAGGCGTGGTATTACATGCCTCTCATCCCAGCACATAGTAAGTGAGGACAGAAGCATCGGAGGCCGAGTTCATTCTCAGTTTCATAACACGTTTGAGGCCAGCCTGATCTAGGTGAAACCCCAAGTTAGCAACAAGAAAACAATGGAACAAATGAAAATTAGAAAAATTATGTTTTGGAGAACATGGTAGGGCTCTCTGAAGCTTTGTGGGCATTATCTTCTTGTATTTTTGGAAATGAGATATATCATTTTTATTCCCCATTATAGTTTGGAGGGACGTGGAACACAGAGGGACCAGCACTTCAGAACCAGCCTAGATGACCAATGAGTCTCTCTTTTCTTCTGCAAGCCAGAGTGGAAAGAACTTGCTGCCTGGGACTCACCTGCCTGGGTTCTGGTTGTGCTCCATCACTTACATGAGATGAGCCCAGCCCCCTACCATAAAGGTGAACTTTGTGGAGGCTTTAAAATGAGGACAGTAATTCAGACCCTGAGGACTGTTGATAGCACAGATGTCAGAATTATCCCAGTCTCTCGCTGGGGAATAAAACATATAAATGTATTTTTAGGTTACAAACTTCTATACAAAGGCTAAGCCTCAGTATCTGCTTTCTTTGCAGAATTGCTTTGGAGCATTGCAGAAAAGGTTATAATGAAGTTTATGCAGCCCCTCGAACGGCAATTTCTGCCCTTTATCACAGTAAAGTCCAGTGTATTATAGTGTTTATTTTTAAACCATCCTGGCCTTATAAGTAAATAAAAGAAGTGCCTACAGGGCTGATAATTCTATTTATTTGAATAGCAATGTAGTTTATGGTCCAGAGAAGAGAATTGCCTAGCTCAAAATAGTTGTCCAGAAAAATGGTTGTTAAAGAGATATGCCTTTTATTTTGAAAGACCAGGGATTTCTTTCCCTTAGTAGCTGGAGTATTTTTATTTTATTTTATTTTAAGAATGTGTGTTGAATGAAAGTAAAAAATATTTATTTTATGTGTGTGAGTGTTTTCCTGCATGTATTTATATGTACCATATGGGTTCCCATTGCCTACATAGGTCAGAAGAGAGTGTCAGATCCCCTGGAACAGGAGTTATGAATGATTGTGTGACATGATGTAGGTGCTGGGAGCTGAACTTGGATCATCCCCAATGTCTTAGTCAGGGTTTCTATTCCTGCCCAATATCATGACCAAGAAGCAAGTTGGGGAGGAAAGGGTTTATTCGGCTTACATTTCCATACTGCTGTTGATCACCAAAGGTTGCAGGACTGACCTGAACTGTCAGAAAAGCAGGAGCTGATGCAGAAGCCATGGAGGGATGTTTTTACTGGCTTGCTTCCCCTGGCTTGCTCACTCCACTCTCTTATAGAACCAAAGACTGCCAGCCCAGAGATGGCACCACCCACAAGGGGCCCTCCCCACTTGATCACTAATTGAGAAAATGCCTTACAGCTGGATCTCATGGAGGCACTTCCCCAACTGAAGCTCCTTTCTCTGTGATAACTCCAGCTGTGTCAAGTTGACACAAAGCTACCCAAGAACAGTGAGTGCTTTTAACCACTGAACA
Organism: Mus pahari; assembly: GCF_900095145.1. Classification (NCBI taxonomy): domain Eukaryota; kingdom Metazoa; phylum Chordata; class Mammalia; order Rodentia; family Muridae; genus Mus; species Mus pahari. The sequence continues at coordinate 127,396,226 of NC_034591.1, read as the reverse complement.
ATCTGTTTACATATAGAAGGAACAAGAGTAGATTATATATAGTCACACAATCATTCATATATACATGGTGTTCTCAAAGTCAGGTATTTAAAAGACCTGAAGTTTTCAATGAAAAAGTCTTAAGAACATTGATTTCTAAAATACATTATTAATACACAATTTCTTATTAGTAAAGATTAGACATCCAATTCATTCTTATTTTGTCAAAATGTACTGTCAAATTGACATTGACTTAGAGGGCCAATTTTAATAGTAATTTAATTTTAATATAAGTTTCTCCAGGATTTGCTTTTTAACTACACTGATTTGTGGAAAGGAGGGGGATACTGGCGGTGGCATAGTTGTGGAGGTCAGAGGACAGGTAGGGGGAGGTGGTCCACATGTTGCACAGTGTGGACGGAATTCAGAGGCTCACGCTGGCAGCAAGCACCTTTATCCCTGAGCTGTCTTACTTCCCACTCTGTGAATTTTTGCTTCAAAAAACTTTTGCTAATTGCAAACTAGATTGAAGAAACTATTAAAAAATGTAAAAAAACAAATGCAGAGAAGAAAAAAATCATATAAAAATAGACCATCTTGAGAAAACAGAAGAAATGAAAACAGACCTTGATGTTTCTGTTTAGCACATTTTAAAGTTTCCTAATCGTTTAAGTAACAAAGTTGATGTTTTATTCGATAAATACCATGTGTTTTCAGTTTTTAAAAAATACATATTTATAAAAGGTTATACATAGAAGTACACATATATGTTGTAAGCATTGTAGAGTAAACAAGAATTGTATCAAATATAACACTCATAAAGGCCATAGCATCCTATCCTCAGATGGGAGTTGAACATATAATTACCACCTTCTCACTCCCACTAGCAATTCCTATTGTCCTAAGGCTGGTGTGGATCATGGCGCTCCCACATGTGTAGTCACCAATAAACTATAGACAGCATTACATCATGTGTTTTTTATATATTACATCCCAAATGTTGCCCTCATCCCAGTCCCCCCTTCCTGAATTCTTCACTTCACCCCTTCCCTTTTGTCTCTCAGAGGGTGCTCCCTCATCCATCCCCCTCACTTACCTACCCATTCCCCTTACCTATCCACCCACATAACTTCCCCATCCCCCTTCCCTGGGGGATCAAGTCTCTACAGGATTAGGTACATTCTCTCCCTCTGTGGCCAGATGAGGGAGTTCTCTGCTACATATATGCCATGGGACCAGCCTGCGTATGCTCAGTCTCTGGGAGCTCCAAGAGTCTGAGTTAGTTGATACTGTTGTTTTTCCTATGGGGTTGGCATCCCGTTTGGCTCCTTCAATCCTTCACCTAACTCTTCCATAGGGATTCCCAACCTTAATCCAGTACTTGGCTATAAGTATCTGCATCCGTCTCTATCAGCTGCTGGGAGAGCCTCTAAGAGGACAGCCATGCTAGGCTCCTATTTATAAGCACAGCACATCAGTAACAGTGTCAGGGCTGGGTGCCTGCTCATGAACTGGATCCCAAGTTGGCTGGTCCTTTCCTTCCGTCTAGATGATCTTTCTGTCAGTCTCTTCTCCATTTTTGTCCCTTCATTTCTTTTAGAGAGGAACAATTCTTGGCCAGGATCTCCAGTAGGGGGATGGGATAAGCAACCCACCTACTTCATGTGTTTTAAGGACACAGAATGGTGTTACTCCACACATAATTAATTGCAATCTTAATTGGTTTTAATTATGCATATGTGTGATGGCTATGTGCACATGTTTGTGAAGTGCCCATGGAGGCCAGAAGAGGGCGCCAGATCTCCCAAGAGCTACAGATGCAAGTAGTGGTGTTTTGCCTCTGAGATGCTGGGAACCGAGCTCAGATCCTCTGAAAGAGCTGTGTATATTCTTAAGCACGGAGTTGCCTCTCCAGCCCTCACAACCTGTTTTTCATTTATTACGTTCTTTTTTAATTTAGTTTTTATTTTTTAGTTTTTTTGTGGTTTGTTTGCATTGATTTTACAATTGGAGATGCTAGATAGAAAAATTTCTGCAACATTTTTTTCCATCCATGGAATCTTATTTCCAGATTTTAAAAAACAAACAAAATGATTCAAAGAAAATCTAACTTTTAGAAAACAGATTAAAAAACAATAGGATAATTTGTGGATAAAATTACAAAAAGCAAAAAACCTGCAACATTTCAGAAATATAAGATCAAACAATTAGCATTTTGCTTTTAGAGAATGACAAAAGAAATTGAATTAATATCAAATATTGACGGGGAGAGTAAATAAAGAAGAATTTCTTAGCACAGTGTTAGGGCTGTAAATTAGTACAGTCTTTGGAAAGCCATACTGTTAGAATAAATTTTGAACAAACTCTGCCAGACCCTGACCAAGACCCTATTTTGAAACTCCGGCCCCTTCCCCATCACCACCATTTCGAGACTCAGTTACCCACTATGGTCTGCATCCTCATATCTGGCACAGCAGTTTCCAAAGACAAAAAGCCTCATCTGGACAAACAGCTCCAGACGGGGGAAACTGCAGGCTTGCACATTTCCCCATCCATTGCATTTAATTTTCCAAACCTCCTCTATAAGCCCCAAGCTCCCCTTCTCTTGGCAGACACCCCTTTCCTGCTGTGTGTGCCCATTGCAGTTTGACAGAAACAGTCCTGCCTGCTGAGGCCAGACTGATTTCTTTTCTGCCTCCCTTCTCTTTCAGTTGCCTTAGAAATCTAACACATGGGAAATGCTGGAACAAGCTGACTGTGTGTGCCAGTGACTCAGATTTCACTTTTAGATATACAGCAGTTTCCCATATGTATACACAGGTTTGTGTAGGCCTTTTCAGTGATTTAACATGATAATTAATCCCACAAGTACTATAGAACACAAAAATGGACTGAGTGTAAAATGTAAGGCATCAGCCTTAGGAGGCTTAGGTTGTTATCTCAACAGGCAGATTTCCCCATTTTTAGAAGAGGAGTCCAAATTCTGCATTTTATATTAAAGTTTATTTCTTGTTTAGCCATCCAATGAAAATACGTACCAAGCATATCATGTATTAGGCTCTAGTTTAGCACTGCATCACCTTTTGGTATGTGTTGAAAATCATAATAAAACATCATTTTAATGGCACAGACATAATGGCAATGACACCTTCTATTGGGAACTCTCATTCCAGATCTGATGGAAAGCTAGTCAGCTTCCTGTATATCATTCAGTAAGGAATCCATTGTGTAATGCTTTCCCCTAAATTGTCCCTAATTAATCAAATTAGCACAATATTCATAACAAAAGATGCAAATCTGAACAAGAACGCAGGACATGATGAGTAAAAGATGAACCATTCATAGTTATGGTAATTCAATTGTGGATGAAAAATTTGAGTCACCATATGTTTCCACAGCTTCCTCTGTAGCTATTTGGCACAATCTCTCTGAAGAACTGTAAAATACTGTTTTAGGTTAGTTAGCTGGTCTTCTCTTTTTTAGATATTGTATTTTGTATATTGCCCTGTGTGTATGTGTGTGCACGCACATGTGCATATGTATCTGTATATGTCTGTATGTCTCTGTGTATGTGTATGTAGATGTCTCAGAATATTTGTGCATGTTAGAGAGAAATACGTGGGAAAGAGTTTTCTCCTTGACTAAGGCTCAAACTTAGGTCTTCAATCTTGGCAGCAAGGGCTTTTACTTACTGAGTCACCTTGTTGGCCCTAGCTGACTTCTTGAGACAAGGAGCTAGGGAGGGTGAGAATAAGATCGATCAGGAAAAGAACACTATAGTCAAAATCACCATTAATTCTACTCTAGTTACAAAAACTCCAAAACCTGCGTGTCTGTCTACTCTATCCAATTATCTAAGAAAATGGGATTTGACAAGTATTGAATGCCAGTCTTCATAGATGCTGACTATACGAAACAGTCTAGGGTCCAACAAGCTATGGGTTTACGTTTTATTTGTTGTGTATTCAGGTAAGGGTTGACCTTTGTCACCAGGAAGCAGTTTTGATTTTCTGTCTAATGAGGTAGGAAAATTGCACCAGTCACAGACTAGCCTCATGTAAGACAGCAGGTCGGTGAATGATGGAGAAGCAACTTCTGGCACCAGTTCACTGGGCTTTCAGACAGCAATAGAATGACTAATAGGGAAGCAAGGAAATGAATCAGCAACATAGAAACTGTTAGCGAAAATGCACCAAACAGTGCTTCTTTCATCCTTGTGAAGGACATGGATAAGCGACAGACCCAGTTCTATGGAACTTGAATAACAATACTGAAAATCCTTGTAAATTCTGCTTGAGGGACTGTTTGTGGATGCTAGTCTATTTTTTTGATGAAGAAGAACTACTTTGAACCCAGGAGAGCTTCCTGGCGAAGGACGTAATCTGAACCCAGGATGGAGAGTAAGTGTGTGGAGGGTTGTCAGAGAGTGGTCTGTTTGAGTCTGAAAGGGAGGGGAGGGACAGATAAATTGCTTCTATATCTGTGTTGGTTGCCCTACTACATTTCAGATATTAGGAATAAAAATATAACAGAATTATTCTGCCTCTATTGATGTTCATTTCTTCATTTTACTTCTTTATGGAAAGATACGTCAAAAGCCTTCAATGGGAAGTTTCACTCAGTGGCCACAAGGAAGCCTGGCACAGTGTCCAAGTGGAGTCTCCTATGAGCAATTTTCCCCCTTGCAAGGTTCCTCTCTTATTTTTCTCCTTAGTGGATCATCTGCCATGTTGCGTTGATTGTGGTCTAATTTCAGGTTGACTGACCAGCTTGTGTGGATTGTTGTTTGGTCAACCATGTTAGAGTTCCTGGATGCTCTCAGGATCTTCCTCCCAGTTCTTTCACATAGTTAACACAACTAAAGTTAAACCCCAATTTCTCATGTGTCTCCAAACAGAACTGTATGATTTTTTTTTGTTCATGCTTATGGATTGTGTGGTTCATGTCTGTGAGTCTTCTAGAGTCTTTGAGGGCTTGTATTTCCCTTGCCTTTCATGTGTTCACTGTATTCAAAGAAAACTTTAAGTTGTGCTGTTCAGATTTCATTTGTAATTTTAAAAAATGCTTTATTTTATTTTATTTTAGTTTAGTTTAGTTTAGTTTATGTGTGTAGTTGTTTGCCTGCATATGTGTATGTGCATCTCATGCATTCAAGGCAGAAGAAAATGTCAAAGCCCTTAGTACTGAAGCTATAGATGCTTATAAGTTGTCCATGTGCGTGCTGTGAACCAAGCCTGGCTCCGTGCCTAGAGCAGCAAGGGCTCTTAACTGCTGAGCCATGTCCCTGGCCTCTAATTTGTAACTTTGAAACCATAACACTCTGTTGCTCTGAGCATCTAAGCAGGGTCATAGCAACCTGGCTACAACTGAGAAATCAATTTTCAATCCCACCATGAAAAGGGTAAATAGACATTTTAGTGCATCCTTAAAGAAACCCAATTTGTACTTGAAGATGTAAAGCATCAAGCAGAAGTTTTCAATGTTCTTAGAAGATGTATCTGAATCCAGTGGATAGTTTCTGTCTTGAAATACCACAAAGGTTGGCTAAGTCAGACACTGGGTACTTTGCAAAATACACACACACACACACACACACACACACACACACACATACATATCTACATGATGCACTAAATTACTACATCAAAGAAATGGCTTCATTTCTTATTATGCACTTTCCCTGGGTATTGAAAAGCTTTTGTGCTGTTTTTTTTTTTTTTATTTCAATATATTATAGATGCGAATGTTTGGAAATGTGTTGTGGATATGATGAGATAATACATCAAAGAATGAGGCTGTGCTCCAAAACTTGTCTAAATGCTGATGATACAAATCAAAGAATTCTTGTAAGATAGAAGCAGAAGAATACTTGGCAGTGTCACGTGATAGCCACCGCTCAACACTGGTTCTTTGCACTTATAGCTAGGAGTTTCATGTTCCCTTTGTTCATTCTTCTATAAAATTATCCTGCTTCTACCCAGAGCTTTGTATGAAGTAGCAACATGAAAGTAAATAAAATCATCTCAATCAGGACCAACTTTGGACTCAAGACAGTTAATTCACTGGCTCTTTATTGAGCACCTAATCCATGTCAGATTCAGTTCTAGGCACAACGCTCAAATTAATGTGCAGTATAGGCACAGATCTTGCTTACACACTCTACTGAGGAAGAAAACTAATTGAAAAACCAAAACCACCAACAAAACAAAACAGGTAGTTGGTGAAAAAAAATTCCCTTCCATAGTAGCTTTATTTTGTAAAGTGGTCACTGTTATTTAGTATAAATTAATCCATTAATTTTAGAGGTAAAATTAGGTTAAGTACCTATAAGTGTCCAAGTTCATTCTGTGTTTATGCTCAAAAAATATTTTAATATCGAGTTGGAGACACACTCCATAGTTAGGTGCATATCTGCTTTCACCAAGGATCCCGATACCTACACGTGGCACCTCACAATTTTAATTACAGCTACAAATGATTCAATATCCTTCTTACCCATGCATGCAGGCACACACACACACACACACATACACACACACATTTATATATATATATATATATATATATATATATATATATATATATATATATATATCCCAACTATAGAGGCACATGGCTGGCAGAGACAGGCAGAGACAGGAAGATCTCTTTAAGTAGAGATTAGCCTGCTCTTCAATCTCCACCGTGTGCTCCAGGTCAGCCAGTGATATATTGTGAGAATCTGCATATGTCTATGTGTATGCCTATGTACTGTTGCCTCTGTAACCTTGAACTTAGAGCCAACTACTAACTGAAAGACCTCCCAAGTTCCTCAGGTACTGGTCTCGGCACTCCAAATCTACTTTCATGGGTAGGTGAGAATCTGGAATGTTATGTCACATAATCAAAAACACTGTAAGAAGGGAATACAGGACCTGAGCTCCCACAGAAGGTGGGCATTAAGGTTCGGAGAGGAGCAGAGACTTGGGGACAGTTGTTGAGAAAGGCACTATAGGGAGGCTCAGCTCACAGGGTGAATATAGGCACAAAAGCCCTAAACTGGTGGGACAGGATGCCAAGAGAATACTTAGTAAGTATAGAAAAACCCAGGAAGAGGAAAACATGTCTCAACTAAAATAGAAAACCTGTGATTAAGAAGTAGAAAATCATAATATATTTGGAAAAAACTGTATTATTAAGAATGTCGGGCATTAATGGAAGAAGAGACCCTTGGTCCTGTGAAGGCTGGATGCCCAATGGAGGGGAATGCCAGGATGGGGAGGCAGGAGTGAGTGGGTGGGTGGGTGGATGGGTGGGGGAGCACCTTCATGGAAGCAGGGGAAGGGGAATAGGATAGGAAGTTTTTGGAGAGGAAACCAAGAATGGAGATAACACTTGAAATGTAAATAAATAAAATATCCAATAATAAAAGATGATACAAAGATGCATAAGAAGACACTCTTGAAGATACATAAATAGTAACTTTAAACCTAAATCTTTAACTTTTGAGGGCTGTTAAATCAATTCTCATATGTTCTTTTAATGAGAAGTGTTAAATTCCAACAAAAATGGTTGTCTTTAGAACATCATGGAAAGTAGAGTTTCACTGCATAGTTAACAAAAATGTCGGGTGCTGAGAGACTGCTCAGTGGTTAAAGACATTACTGATCTTTCAGGGGCCTGGAGTTCAAGTCCTAGCTCACACATTGAGGCTCACAAGTGTTTATTACACCAGTTCCAGGCCATCAGGCCATCTCTTTTGGTCTCCATGGGCTATAGAACACACATGGTACTCACATATTCATGCCTGTACACACACACACACACACACACAAATCAATAAATAAATTGAAAAATACAAATTGCATAATTTTAAGTTCTTTACATCTAAAATTTCCTGGAAAAGTCTGAAAGGAAATACATTACCATGATCTACAGAAAAACCAGTAGACTGGTCTTAAAATTTATTGACTTTATAAAACAACCAAAGCTCATAAGATTAAAGATTAAAGGCAAATACAGAGACAGAAACACTAACTTAAATACATGATCATTATTCCATCATGGAAAATATTACGAGTCCATAGTAAATAGTTCCATGTATCTATGTTAAGTGTTTTGAGTATGAAATAGTACTGAACTTTTATAAGACAGAGTTGAAGTGCACACAGAAGTATTTAGGGAAAGTGATGTGAATGGTCATGGCTGAGGCTTGCTTATGCACAATTCCTGAGAGATGTTAGTCAGTTTTCCAATTTCTGTAACAAATTAGTCAAGAAACACTACTCACAAGGAGGAACAGTTTATTTTGGCTCTTCATCTCTGTTGGATTGGAGATCTGTCAGTAATCTCTATTGGATCTGAGGCTTTGGCAAGAGAGAACATGACTAAAACATGAAGTGGGATGAAACTGCTCACTGTTGGCAAGTATGAGACACAGAGAGAAAGCAGCTGGGGTTCTAATAGCCCCCTGTAAGTTTATATTCTCAATAACCTAACTCACCCAATAATGCCACAGACTGGGCACCATGCCTTTAACACCCAGTACTTTGGGCAATATTTGTAATCCAAAAAATTATATATATATATATATATATATATATATATATATATATATATATATATATATA
>NC_034591.1:127375679-127387615 GCF_900095145.1 Mus pahari | reverse complement strand
AGAGAGAGAGAGAGAGAGAGAGAGAGAGAGATTGATGTGTGGCCAGATATTAGTGACAAGTGATTCTGTATAAGGAATAACTACCTCATTCTCCTCATTCTAGATTCCAGTGTATTTATAGGTTTTTAAACTTTTCATAATGAACATGAAAATGATTTTTATACAATCTATCTGGGTAGTTGAATTTCCATCATGTTATCCCTTATTTTTTTCAGTAATTTTTATTATATGAGTATTTTACCTGGTTGTATGTAATATGTGGCACATGTATACCTAGTACACTAGAGGTCAGAAGATGGCATTGGGTGCATGGGAACTTGAGCTACAGATGGTTGTGAGCTGTCATGTTTGTGCTGCAAATAAAACTCTGTCCTCTATAAAAGTAACCAGCATTCTTAACTACTAAGCCATCTCTCCAGCTCCCATGATTCCCTTTTTTAATTAACAAGATAAACGCAAGTGCGGAGTGCCATCTCCCAGATCTGGGTGACTGTGAGTCTGTATGGTTTTCCAGGCTTTCTATAGGGTAGAGGGGATCCTTGATTTTGTAAATTTTTGTCTTGTCTCCTATCAGGTAATTCTATTTATTTATTTATTGTTTGTTTGTTTGTTTGTTTGTTTTTCCAGACAGGGTTTCTCTGTGTAGCCCTGGCTGTCCTGGAACTCACTCTGTAGACCAGGCTGGTCTTGAACTCAGAAACCCACCTGCCTCTGTCTCCCAAGTGCTGGGATTAAAGGCGAGCGCCACCACACCCGGCTTCCTATCAGGTAGTTCTTAATGATATCTCTTGGGGTGACTCACTTACATAGTCTACTATCCCCATTTTTTGTGCCACTTTATTGTTATACCACAGAACTGAGGCATAGATATGGACATTATTTATTATTATATAAACATTTCTTAAGGATTTTTAATGAAAAATTACACTACTCATAATAAATGGTTCCTTAGATGGCCTTTTAAAGAATCCATGTGTTAAATGCTTCACTGAAGGCCCAGGAGAGATAGATGTCTATTTGGAGAGTGAAGTTCAAGGAGGGATTAGTAATGTCTGTTGGAAGTAGCAAGTAGACAGATCCTGCCAGACAGTTGCTTAATCTAGCCTGTCTTGCTTCTTCCAATACTATTGCTCATGTCCACTGAACAGCCTGCTTAATCCAGAGGTGACAACCAGCTAGGCATGCTTCTTCATAAGTGTCTAGCTTCCTTCAAAACATAACATTATCATTGGTGTGCAGTGCTGGAGAGCAGTAAAAGTGTAAACACTCCACCTTGGGCTAGAAGAAGAATCATGTGTGTTGCCTTTCTTATCTCTTTCCTAGTTTTGACTTCTGCATGTGTACATGTATATGTAAGAAGACTTTGGATCTGATTTATAAAGTAGCATGGCTAAAATTGGGAATGAATGGAAGATGCAGGTCCCGAAGTCTACTAAATTCTAGCCAAAGTCCACATAGAGTTAATTGTCTGTGAAGTTGCTTGCATAAAATATGCAGAAGGGGGAAGAGACTGTAAGTGTATAGATATTCTAACTAAGACTTGCCACTGTTCTAGAATGTTCTTCCTACTGGTATTCCTGAAGGTGACTTCTTACCACATTTCAATTTGTTTCCTTTTGCAGTGCTGGGGAGTTTCACCACCAGCCCAGGTTTCACTATGAATGTTACCTCCTTGGTTACTACATCGCTGGCTGCTCTATAAAGTCACATTTGTTGACTTCCCATTGCCTTGAAGCAGTTTACAAATTCCAGGTAGGTTGATCGATATAGCCCTTTGATGAACATAAGAAGTACAAGAAGTTTTTTTAAAGCCATTTTAAGCCTCCAAGGCTGTTTTGTTCAGTCCCAATGTTAAATTTCTTCTTCACAGTCATTTAACCAGGATGCACATTCTGTGCACATATCTATCTGTCGCTATTGTTTATTTCTCTCTTACTTGGATTAAACCACTTGTCATATTACTTGAGAAATTATTACACATGTCAGATATTCTCCACAATTCAGCAGAGGTCTTCTGGAAATAAGCTAATAATTCAATTAAAGGCAACGAAGAGAGTGGTTGGTGAGCTAGAGGAACTGTCCATTAGTAGGATGAAGGAAACCTTAAGATATGATACTGTATTAGTTTTTTCACCATAAAAAATTCCTGATAAATAGCTTAATGGGGACATCTTTGTTTAGTCTGCCATTTTAGAGGTTTTATTCTACGGTTCTGGGCAATGCTGGGATACAGAAATTGTGGTGGAGTATAGTTACTGACCTTATTACAGTCAGTCAGGAGTAAAAGAATGCAAAAAGCCAGGCTCAAGACATGCAGTTGAGGAATTTCTTCCAACTAAGCCCTCCCTCTCAATAGCCTATTCAGCTATGAACTCATCCACATTGATGAGATTGGAAATCTCATGATGCAAATACCTCTCAATAGTACCACTAATTGCCACTAATAGATCTGTAACACAGGAGCTTTTTAAGATGGATACTTGATACTGAAATTATAATAGATCCAATGAACTAGGTGTACTGGCTAGATTTGTGTCAACTTGACACAGGCTGGAGTTATCACAGAGAAAGGAGCTTCAGTTGGAGAAATGCCTCCATGAGATCCAGCTGCAAGGCATCTTCTCAATTAGTGAAATTAGATGTGTGGTGCCATCTCTGGGCTGGTAGTCTTGATTCTATAAGAGAGCAGGCTGAGCAAGCCAGGGGAAGCAAGCCAGTAAAGAACATCCCTCCATGGCTTCTGCATCAGCTTCTGCTTTCTGACCTGCTTGAGTTCCAGTCCTGACTTCCTTGGTGATGAAAAGCAGTGTAGAAGTATAAGCTGAATAAACCCTTTCCTCCCCAACTTGCTTCTTGGTCATGATGTTTGTGCGGGAATAGAAACCCTGACTAAGACACTACGTGTTAAATGATATAGAGAATTAATTTTGTTTGTGTTGAATGTGATAATGGGATTATGCTTATGTTGGAAAGAGTATATTTTATGCAAAGATAAAATATTTTCAAGTACCATATTTTCTATAGTTAGTTTTCAAAAAGTTCCAGACAAAACTTCTTAGGAACAGGTGAAATAAATAAAGTAAAATGTTAACAAGTGTTAAATTTTTACTGTGAGTTATAAACTGTTCTTTTTACTTTTTAAATGTTCAAACACCTTGTTGTTAAAAATAAAATATTTCTGAATTTCATATCCACAGTAAAACTTATATGTTACAGGTTTTCTGGGAACTTATCCCAGATTTGTCTCATAATACCTGGCACCAAGAGATTTCTTAAAAACCTAAATATAGAAGTATGATATAACACAGCTATTTCACTCTTGGGCATACACTGAAAAGTCTCTGAGTCAACATACCAAAGAGATTCCTGCATAGCCACATTGATTACTGTACTATTCATCATATCCATAAAATTCAGCCAGCTGAGATGACCATCATGTGAAAACCTAAAATGCGTGGACAGTATAGAGAATAGAATTTTAACTTTTAAGAAAAATGAAATCATGACATTTTCACGATCATGTACAGACAAGATGTGATTATTAAGCAATATAACCCATGCTCAGAAATACAAATGTTCCATGTTTTCTCTCATAACAGAACCTGGATTTAAATTGTGTGTGTGTGTGTGTGTGTGTGTGTGTGTGTCTAAGAAAGGGACAGAATAAAAGGCAGAGAAGGTAATAAATACACTTGTAATATTTTGAATGAGAAATGTTCTTCTATAGGATCAGGTGTTTGAATACTTGTTCATGGGTTGTTGGTGCTGTTTTTGAACACAGAATACTTAGGAAACACAGCCTTTTTGGAGGTGACGATTTGAGAGTGTATAGCTGTGTCTCATGTCAGCTTTGCTATCTCTTCCTTCTCTGTGTGGTTTAAGATGTGATCAGTTAGCTTTTAGCTCCAGCTACCTTTGGCCATGCCAAAGGATATGGATGCTCCCTCTGGAACCATGAGGCCAAATAAATCTTAACCTCAAAGGTGCCTTTAGCCAGGATATTTTATCACAAGCAACATCTGCCTTGAAAGAAGAGAGGGGGTTACTGGGTAGGAAATGCGTGATCAGCAACAGGGAGGCAGTAGAATATGGGCAGCAGAGGGCAGATAAGTGTAAACTATATGTGAACATGCCATAATGAAACCTATTGTTATATATGTTAGTTTAAAATGAAAAAGGAAGTTGTCATCTCAAGTCAGCCTCCTCTATGGAATTCAGGAGGGTAGTCATCAATTCAAATAGTTCTTGCAGAAGAGCTGGGGTAGTTGTCACTCCAGAGAAGTCGTTATTCACCACTGTGGGAAACAGAAACCTGGGATTGATTGAAACACAGTAAGGATAGCTCAGCTGAATGACCCTTGAGCCTGTCAATGGATTCCCGTATGCTTCAGTTTTCTTGTCTGATAAACACATGTGGTTGTAGCACTAAACCTCACAGTTGATTAAAAAAAATGACAGTACTAAATATAGGTAAGTTGAATAGAACAGGGCTTAATAAAATGATACTACTCAGTTTATTTAATCTGTTTGATATTTTCACTAGATGAATTTGTATTCTCTCTCTCTCTCATAGAGAGAGAGAGAAAGAGAGAGAGAGAGAGAGAGAGAGAGAGAGAGAGAGAGAGAGANAGAGAGAGAGAGAGAGAGAGAGAGAGAGAGAGAGAGAGAGAGAGAGAGAGAGAGAGAGAGAGAGAATGGACACAGGCACAGGGACACAGACACACAGACATATGGCATATTTATATATGATTTCCAGTAGAGAAGAAATCCTTCTAAAGCTTCGGACTGACTAGACATAGAAGTAAATACATTACTTGATTTTTGAACAAAGTCAATAGGCTAAAACTGACCTTAAAGAGATTTAAACAGGCATGAGCGCATGCTTGCCATCCACCAAGGAAGGCATCATTGTGGAAGTGTGAAACTAAAATTTTGTGATCAGAAAGATTTCACTCTTCAACTGGAACCAGAGAGATAAGCAGGACCTTGGCAGTTACTGTTATGGCAAAATGACAATTCTGTATGACAGAGGATGGCACATCCACATAATCACTTCTCTTACATGCATTCCATGTCACATGTCCAGTGGTAGAACTGGCAATCACTGATTCTAAGAGACATCACTATTTTATATATATAAATTTATCACATATATATAGTAAATTTATCATATATATATAATAAACACTCAGTTCAGTGTTTGCTATTTGTTTAAAATGTGCTAGATATTGTGCAAAGTCCTGTGTGCAGTCCTTTCTATCTGCTGAGCTAGACACCAGTATTGGCTCACTCTCTTTTATAAAAATAACATGTATTTATTTTCATGTGTGTAAGTGCTTTGCCTGAATGTCTGTCAGTACACTCTGTGCATTCCTGGTGCTTGCAGAGACCGCAAGAGCTTGCTGAATCCCTTGGAACTGGAGTCATGGACATTTGGCAGTCACCATGTGGGTGCTGGAAACCGTACATAGGTCCTCTGTGCGAGCTGCAAGTGTTCTTTATCTTATAGAAATATCTCTCTATATCTAGTTTTCTCTTTTCTTAAACACAGAGGTCTGAGGTTTACAAAGGTAAAAGGAACATAACCAGTGCTATTTCAGATATCATTACCTTTTCCAAATTGTGGTTCTGATAAAGTAAGAGAGAAAGAGAGTTATGAAAGGGAAACTTACATATGTGGCTGAGAGAGTTCTCATCTAGCAATCATTTTCCAACTTGTCACTGTGTGCCAACCAGGAACTAGCATTGTTTTCTGGTAGGTCATGAATTCTCTGTGCTAAGTTTTGTGTTGATCAGCTCTCTTCCCTTTGCTTCCTGACTGAAATTCTATCTTTCCAATTCCTTTGAATGTTCAACTGATTGCAAGAAGCAATGAATCTCAGGATGTACTCAGAAATATCAAGCATGGATATTTTAAATCCCCTGAGTATCACCCTATAGACAGTGGTACAACAGAGAGCAAAGCCTGATAATCCCCCCCAAAACACACACACACACACACACACACACACACACACACACACACGTATTGGTGAGTCTCCTCCTCCTTCTCCCCAAGGGAACAGAGAATCTTGAAAGAGCCACACAGTATGTATTTGAGCTGAGATGGGAAATGAATAAGCATGAGCCATTCTTAACTTTCACAGAAAAGACTACAAGTGAAAATAAAGGTTAAATATTGTCCATATTCCATTTTTATTTGTATTACAGAAGAGGGTTCTGCATAGTCACTGATTGATGTAAAGGGAAATATGAAGCTATGGTTGAGCTTAGGCTATTCCTATCAAAATGCTTGTATTATAAAACCCACATTTTCCTACAGTCTGTGTCAGTGGAAAGATCTTTAATGCCTGAGTTGCAGTTCAATTGTCTACTAAACCAGTATATTCCTACCAGTGATATTGGGAGGATCCAATGTGAGGATGTCTGCGAACTCTTCATCATAGGGGCAAACACTTGATACACTAGTATTATTAACGCTAATGCCACCACATCATCATCACCATTCAAGCCAAATAAGTTTATAGTCAGTGAAGTGCAGAATTTCAAGATAAACCAAGCCTCAGCTGTTGGCCCCCTGGTATGTATCATGGCCTTCCTTTAAAGGCCATCAATCAGTTCAATATGAAAATGCCAGTTTTGTATTCTCTTCCAAAATAATCTAGCCTTTGTCTTTAGTGAGTCCTGAAGGCCTTTTGGACAGGGGATTTTCAGAACTGAGCTGTAATAATTCTGCTCTTAGGAAGAAAACACGAGTATACATTTAGACAGATTTTTCATATCACTTCAGAGTAGTCAATTACTCTAGATGGTAGTGTTTGGATAACGTTTTTACTCTGATGGAAACTTCTATTATTTTAAAGACTGCAACAGAGAAAATTCTCATTAGTGATGATGACTGGCCTAAACATTCTGTATTGTATTCATATTGTATTGCTGAAGACAACAGTTCATTGGGACCATAAAAATGGACCTGTTAGCAAAGTTCTTGCTGTGCACATACAAAGATCTGATCTCTGATGTCTACATACAATAATCTGGGTGTTGCAGAGCATGTCTATAAGCCTAGTTTTGGGAAGGCAGAGACAAGAGATTCCTTGGGGCTGGCCGGTTTAGTAAAAATCATCATCATTAGGTTCAGTGAGAGAACTTGTTGTAAATAAATAAATAATTGGACAATGAGGAAGGAACACCCTCAACATTGACCTTTAGCCTACACACACACACACACACACACACACACACACACACAGAGAGAGAGAGAGAGAGAGAGAGACAGAGACAGAGACAGAGACAGAGAGACAGAGACACAGAGAGACAGAGAACATTATCCCTATTGTGTCTAAGCAATAATTACTATATTTTAAACCATCACAAAATCTACTCCATTTTCATCCCAGCAACTACATAACACTTAGTTCCTATGTGGTTACCATGTCCCTATCACGTGTTATATAATGCTCTGCATTTTAGGTCCATGAATCATGCTGCAGTACTCACAGAGGTTCATACTATGAGATATACTAGGAACCACAGATGCACCTGCTGTGATAGACACCATCAAGAATAGTGGTTATTAATCTTCCTAATGCTGTGACCCTTTAAGATTGTTTCTCATGTTGTGGTGACCTCCAACCATAAAATTTATGTTTGTTGCTACTTCATAACTGAAAATTTGCTACTGCTATACATAATAATGCAAATACCTATAATTTCTGATGGTCTTAGGCAACTCCCGTGAAAAAGTCATTCTATCTCCAAAGGGGTCAGTACCTACATGTTGAGAACCACTGATCAAGAGCGTCACAGATCATCCTGCTGCTATAAAGACAGTGACCTGTCTTGATCGTCCATACATGAAGATGTTCCCTGGAGCAGATGTAGAGACCAGCCTGCAATTTGTCTTCCATCTAGGTAGTCTAGACAGGGGCCTTGACCCAAGCTTGGTCAAGCTTCCTTCTGGACAGGCTTTGTCTCATCCTGCAAACCTTCAGGCTCTTATTTTTCCATTGTTTCCATCCTAGCTGTGTTTTGCTTTCAGAGAAATTGTATCAACTTCTAAATCCCTGGTGTCTAATTCACAGTGTTCTCTGGATGATGTCTGCAGTACATTAGCACCATGTTTTCAGTGTTGCTATGCTCATGGCCCATATAGTTATTATCTATTCTTTTTTGGTCTCTTTTTGCCAAGTTTCCCCATACTATGCCCACTCTCGCTACTTATAATCAATTGGCTAGTCATAAGATTCTTTAATTCATTGAGAGAAAAAAAATGCAGAAAGGATTGAAATATGGAGTTGTCAGTGAGCTTTTATCAGACTTTTGAACATTAAAAAGAGTGAGATAATTGGAACAGTTGACAAAGCAGAGTTTAATTGATATTAGTAATTTTAAAGAAAAATTATCAAGTGTCATTAAGCACTATTGACAGATTAGCCTCCTAGCTCTCTGAAAAGATGACTTTCTTGTCCCATTTTATGTGTGGAAAAACAGTTCCACAGACCTTAAATAGAGCTTTCAAGGGTATGGTCTTAAAGCCAGGCAATTGAACACCAGTACCCATGTCTAAATCACTACCAAGTTCTTATTTCATAGGATGTGTTGGCTTTGATTCTCAGCTTTATTCCAGGAAGCAGACAAAAGAGAGAGAAGCAGGTGAGTGAGGGTTGATGCCATATAAGGAGCTTTGGGCTGAGAAACTTCAGGATGCCTCGGGTACCAGAGTGAGAGGTTCCAGATAATCTGTAATCATGATTTTGAATTAAGGATATCAGAATCTGGTTTATAGTAAGCATTCTGGGTAGAGATTTCTGTCTTCTGTGTTCATAGCTCTAGTTTTGTTCAACATTGGACTTCCCCTTCTTATGGGTGATGGACATATCTTAAAGCCCAAGGTATTTTCTAGGAAGCAAGGAATCATCTGTGAGCTTTTTTGAAGCACAATATATGGGATAGACAGAACAGTTATTGTTCAAGTTTGCTTAATAGATGTAACAGTGGATGTGGACCCAGAATGAACTACGTAGTTCTACTCCAATCTGCCTCTAGCTAGCTTCAGGTTTCCAACAGATACCCAGAAATAAATACATAGATGTTATTAATGGAATAGAACCTTGATTTTTCTTTAATCATCTTTTGTTTGAATACAGATTTCCATTTTCATTTCTTCCTATGAACACTATATCCATCACTTGTCTTAAGACCAACTTTGAGATAATAGAATAAAGTATTCCATACTTTATAAAGCATAGAGCTTATAGCAGACCTGCCTGCAGATCCCAGATCATTTTTTTTCCACTATTCATAGAACTCTCCAGTCATCTTCACTTTAAACCTTCTGAGGCTGCAAGCTTTGTGGCTCTGTTTACTAGCAAAGAAAAATTGTCTCAATATTTTTTTCTAAAGATTAACTTTTTAGAAATATTTTCTATCCATATTTTGATGTTTTCTAAATGAAAATTCAAATTGATCTGTTAATAATTCATGACGTTTTATATAAGGAGAAAATGGATGAAAACCTCCCATTTTGAAGAAGGGTAAAGGGAAGGGAAAATCCATTTCTTAAAAAAGAAAAGAATAAAAAGATGATTCCTAGCAGGAGCTCCTGCAGTTATAATCTCTGGGCCATCAGTAATGATGGTTCAAAAAGTGAACATGTGTTCATTTCTGAACCCTCATGTGACCCAACATATAATTAAATCATATAATTGTTAAACTACGGATTTGCATCACAAAGATTAAAACAAATATTGGTTAGTAGGACTCTTCAAGTCAATGAGAAAATTCAATAAACACAGAACTGTAAACTTGCCTAGCTCATCACGTAATCACAGTGATACTGGAGTCAGTTTGAACCAATCCTCTTATGGTTGTTTTGATATCCTGTAAATAGTGTCCAAATGTCAATTTTTGTAACAGAGCCAACCGTGAAAATGAAATCAAGCATCAGATCATTTCACCCATGGGGCTATGATGTTCAAAAGAACTGTATTAAATATTCAGGTTTGAGTGGAGCTGGGTAGTTCATCCTGGGTCAACATCCCCTGTGACATCTTATAAGCAAACTTGGGCAATAAATGCTCTGTCCATCCCATATATTCTGTTTCAAAAAAGCTGGCAGATGCTTCCCTACTTCTTAGTAAATGCCCGGTGCTTTAAGATATTGACATGTAGAGTACTAAAACTGGTATCACTTTCCTAGAAATGGTATTAGATGATGTTCAATTTATACTTGAATCTATATGCTGAAATGTCTTATTTTCTCTGTAGGAGGAGAGAAATGGAAATGAGTGTAGCCACTGGATCTCAGTCCTTTGGTAGTTATGGAATGAGTGTGAATAAATGCCAGGGAAACGAATTAATGTTTTCAAATGGATGGTAAGAAAGAGACAGCTTGTGTGTTGTGAGCAGGCTGGCCTCAAACTCAGAAATCCGTCTGCCTCTGCCTCCCAAGTGCTGGGATTAAAGGCATGCGCCACCACTGCCCAGTGAGGTAAATGATTCTTAAAGTTGCAGACCACAAATCATAGCTCACGCCTGTCTCCCTGCATGGAGAACATGTGGGGAGAGCCTCTGCTCTGCCATTTTCTCTGTGACCTTGTTCAGTCTGGCTAATTATACTTAAAATACTTAGTAAAATACTTAGTAAAAACTTGAAATGACTAAGCATACAGTAAGATCCTTATAATATTATGCTGGACCCTGATAAGTATTCATTGCATTCATTCTGTCAGAGACACAGTAGGAAATACAATCCAGAAATTAATTATGTTAATTACAAGAGAGACACTACCCATGTAACATGAATTTTATCATAGCGTACTTGTCAAATAAGCTGAGTTTTGGAGCCATAGGGGATCTATAATCAGGATAGTCTTTAAAAGGATCAATATCTCACTGTGCCCTGTTCTTCTATTTGATATGTGCTGCATTTCATTATACGGCAACAGGGTTGGGTTCAGGGGCATCCAAAGACCATGATTTTGAGAATCTTCACTATGAGCAGGTACTCCGAGGGCTGCCTGCTTTTAGCATTGCTTGGCTAATTATTCATACTGAGCAACAATAATTGCTGAGAATTCATTTGTTGGGAATAACCTCCTTGAGGGTCCTATCTTAGTTCTACCAAAATCTCAAGTAGATTGATTTAGATTTGCTATATTTCTGGGACCATAGTCCTGCACAATTTTGCTTTGTGGATTCTCCTCAAAGCCTTGTTGCTCTTCCATCATGTACACCAGACAAACTGACACAAGAGTTTCTGTCAAAATAGAATGGTGCAACTGAGCCCATCTGCCACTGCCTCAGAGAGAATGCTCAGTGATGTCTGCAGTGCTAGCTTTGGTAGGATAAATCCTTTTATGGGTCAAACCTCAGTTTATCAAAGACTCTTACAGCTTTGATAAATCATAAATATGTATTTCCTTTGGGTACCTTGTGGGCCCATGCTAATAGTAATATTGAACTCAAGTCTTTCAGAACAACACCTCATTTTAATTAAGGCATAGAGGCTATAGCCTCCAGTAATCTGTAAGTTTATTGAGTACAATGGGGACCACTAATCACTATTCTCTGTCTTTGTCAACTTAGTTTTTGCCTTTTTAGAGAATACAGAATTTCTTTTTAAAATTTTTTTGAGGCAAATGATATAAGATACTATTTGAAAGTTCAAGTAATAGGACTGAATATGGGGCATATCAGAATCTAAGACAGCCCCCAGAACCAGATATAGAAATAATTGATTTGCTGTCTGTTAGTTAATTCTTTTTGCTCATGACAACACTATAATATCTATGGGAGTAATCCTTGCTATATAGAAAACCTGAGATTCAAACAAGGTAGTTTAGCCGGGCGTGGTGGCGCATGCCTTTAATCCCAGCACTCGGGAGGCAGAGGCAGGCGGATTTCTGAGTTTGAGGCCAGCCTGGTCTACAAAG
>NC_034591.1:127357713-127375445 GCF_900095145.1 Mus pahari | reverse complement strand
AAAACAAGAAATGTAGTTCAAGTTGTGTGTGTGTGTGTGTGTGTGTGTGTGTGCGCGCACACGTGTATTTTATATGTGGTAGATACCACGCAGAAAAAGCTGCATGGAAATAGCCTGCTGTCTTGCTTGGCTGTTATTGATACACTCTGGTGAGGCACAGCCCCAGAGCCTTCATCACAAGCTTCCTGCTGCTGCCGTGCTTTCTCATGTGTGTCATTGCCACACTCCTTATTTATTTGACTTGACGTGAGTGGACACTGGGACAGCCTCCCTGTCTATAGCCTGCTGTGATTATTTTCAGGGTAATAGTCCACCCTATTGGGCAAATTTCCAGAAGATCAGCATAAAGATGAACTTCTGTTAATGATGTTTAGATGAATTAGTGACTTCATAGGATTTATGGTTTGGTTAACATAATTTTAGAAAGTTTAGGTAGATGGTTTTAGTTGTTTGGCCAGTAAGATGTAGTAAAGATAGAATCAAAACTAAAATGTGCCCCTTCTTCAGAGAATGATATAATAAAGAATACAATTAGCTTTCATAAATTACACTAGGAAGAGAAATAGGCATGCAACAGACTATTTCTCAGACAGGTCAAGGAAAACCTTTCATGTTAGGTCAGAACCAAGGGTATAGCCGTAGTTGTGTGCTCTGATAAAGCAAGGTCATGTGCTATTATTGCTTTGAATGAAACAAAGCTTTGAACTTACTGTAACTCCCCTTTTGCGTAACATTTTATGTATGAGGTAATTTCTTTTTTCTTTCACAGAGATTTTTTTTTGGTTTTGGTCTAAAAATCTAGAAAAAGCTGAAAGCAATAATAAAGTTTTGGTGAAGCCCTTTTCTGCTTCATTCAGTGTATGCGCGCGTCTGTATGGCTGGCTTACTTTATTTTCCTTTCTTTCTGGCTCACAAAGTTAAGGAAACCCTGAGTTTCTTGCCTAATCAGTGAAAGGCTAGAGAGTTAAAGAGCAAAGAGCCCAAGTAACTACATATCTTTTTCTTTTTTCTTATTTATTTATTTATTTATTTATTTATTATTTTCTTTATTTACATTTCAAATGCTATCCTGAAAGTTCCCTATACCACCCCCACCCCACTCCTGCTCCCCTACCCACTCACTCCCACTACTTGGCCCTGGCCTTCCCCTGTGCTGGGTCATATAAAGTTTAAAGACCAAGGGGCCTCTCTTCCCAATGATGGCCTATTAGGCCATCTTCTGCTACATATGCAGCTAGAGACATGAGCTCAGGGGGTACTGGTTAGTTCATATTGTTGTTGCACCTACAGGGTTGCAGCTCCCTACAGCTCCTTGGGTACTTTCTCTAGCTCCTCCATTGGGGGCCCTGTGTTCCATCCAATAGCTGACTGTGAGCATCCACTTCTGTGTTTGCCAGTCACTGGCATAGCCTCACAAAAGGCCACTATATCAGGGTCCCTTCGGCAGAATCTTGCTGGCATGTGCATTAGTATCTGGTTTTGGTGGCTGATGATGGGATGGATTACTGAACAGGGTAGTACAGAGACAAAATTTGCATATCTTTTTCTAATGCCCTACTACTATCAGCAGGAACTAAAGTGCCAGAAGCCATCAGCTTCTGGCCCCAGGGAGAGAAAGGGTTAAATTGCCTAAGGTCATCAATTTTGCATCAATCACCAAAGCCACTCCCCACTGCTCTTCTCTGTCACTGGGATCCTGGGCAGCCTCCAAAGATATGTTCCTCCAAATAGTCTTTAAAAATTTGAACCAGGCCGCAGACATTTGTAATGCCAGTTTCTTAGGAGACTGACAAGTTAAAGGCTGATCTATGGAGTGTAAGATCCTTCTCTCAAACTCTCAAACTAAAACAGTGAAGAGATGACTTAGCATCCAGTTCAGTTGTAGAGTTCCAGCAGAGCATGCAGGAGGCTTAGTGCATTTAAAAATCCATTGATTTAAAATAAATGTCATATAGTTTGCTCTTTCCTTTAATGCATGACTCACTACCCTACCAAATGTAGTTTTTTTTTTTTAGCTTGTAAGAAACATTTCTTAAGGATCCACATTTCCTCATTTACACAAAAAGCATTGTATAAATCAATAAAAGAAAAAACTGCAGAATGGAATCTGTAGGACTGACCAAGAAGAAAGCAAGCTTAGTGTATGCATAAAGACCATGAGCCAGGAAAGGTCTCAGAACCAATAGGACCCAAAATCTATGAGCAGAAGAAGAGAAGCCTGGGAATAAAGATTTAAATATCAATTTACATGATCTATGGACAGTCTTAAAGAAAGGGTAATGTGGCTTGTTGGAGGAGACTCATCAGATAGGAAATATTCAGGGACATCTGTTTCATTATCTTAAAGAAAATTCGATCAATGTATTTTCTAACCAAGTGAAACATGGGCTCTATCATAATACAGATGAGATAATCTTTAGTTTTCAGCTTGATTAACAGGAAAAAAAAAAAAGTATGTGAAGGAGCTTAACACTAGAACAGCAGGGGAAGAAATGGCCAGCTAAGATTGGTTCCCATACTGGCATAATGTTTGAAATCAAAAAGTTCCCCGTTAAATTACATACTCATTCGGTTAAACAATAAAAACAAAGGCAGAACATGAAAGGACAGGTTCAGTCTCTTGACCATTTGAAAGTCATGTTTGTGGTCCTAGGAGAGCTTGAGAGGCCACGCTTTTGTCGAAAAGAACACTAGGATCGGCCTTGGATTTGGCTGGAAACGCGAAGCCACCAGCTGTGGGGTTACTCTTTACAAGTGCATTGAGTCAAAGAGTGATTAGCTATTCTCTGGCTGCAGACCCTCCCAGGTGAGGACTAAGCTCTACTCCAGTTCAGAAGCTCCTCAACATTCTCAACCTCCTTGCCACCATTGGTCTAGTAGGCTTCAGTCGTGTCTCTTTGGACTTAGTGGGTTTACTCATAGCCTATGATGTCAAAAACACTTCTGGTTAGATGAGGGTCTTCAAAAAGGGTGGTAAGTAGTGGTGGGCCACTGGTTGGTAGCTGAGTACACAATCAGTATGTGGCACATGAGGTTAGCAGACTGTTACTAAATAATGCTCTCCACAGATAGTGCATATAAATTGCCTGGGGAGCTTGCTGGGCTAAAGTTCTCACTTAGCTCATCTGACATGGAGCCCAATATCATACATTTCTAACCAGCCCTGACAATACTAATACTGCCAATCCCCTGACCCGAAATCAAAAACAGTAATGTGACAGGGACATCTCTAGAAATTTACATTACCATCAAGTTCTGTGGGTTACTCTTAGCCTTACTGGCACAATGTAGAATATTTTCTTCCTTTTTTTTTCTGGAAATTATAGATATGTGGAAGATCTATATTCATAAAGTATAGATTTGTGAAATAAACCCAGTCTGGGTTTCACTCATTGGCTAGAGACACAGAAATGGGAGCTTTAAATTTTTTCATCACTGCATATACGCCAGGGAAGGCTGGGCACATATCTTCTCCTGCAGCCTAATTTTGTTTAATAAATCATTAAGAGTAATCCCAAGCTTTCAGAGGGCACAGATCTGTATAGGGTTTTGTTTTCCATCCTGCCATTTTCAAAAGGTAACTTTGACAATGCGTGCTCACTGAAATGGGATTCAAACTAATGGAGATGAGTGCATAGCTGGGATTGACTGCAATGGGAAGACTGTCAGCAGGGACTCCTTCAGATTGCCTGAGAGAAGGACGATGAGCAATGAATGACTTTCAGACATATCCTTCATTGTATCTAGATGACCTTCATGAAATGCTGATTTCTCCCATAGGTGAAGTAGTATGTGAAGTAGTGGCTCAAAGGAGACTCTAACCATTGCTAAGGAAATTGCACACACAGCAGTCCTCTGTACTAATGGTGGCTAACAAAGTCCACCTGTTAACTCATTTTCTCCTTCTTATTCTATTTTATTTCCCTACATTTAGCAATTTTTACAGATGTGCCCTTAATATTCATTATTGTAATGCTTTTGTTTGTCACTAATCTATTGTATGAGATAGTTATGACCTCTCCTAACACACATGACATTTGTGATCGGAGAAATGGGTCAGGACTGTAGCAGGATATACAGGCAGAACTAGAAATTACACCTACCTCCCTGGAGTTCCAGAGTCCTAACTCTGC
Source organism: Mus pahari (assembly GCF_900095145.1). Lineage (NCBI taxonomy): Eukaryota > Metazoa > Chordata > Mammalia > Rodentia > Muridae > Mus > Mus pahari. The sequence continues at coordinate 127,371,312 of NC_034591.1, read as the reverse complement.
ATGAGTTCCAACAGGGAGCACATGCTAGGTTCATTTATGTCACACCAAGCTGCCGAAGGGACAATCAAGTTGTAGACAATTAAGAGAAATGTCCCAAAATGATTGCTCCAAGGAGAGAGCTGAGACAGGCAAGGGGGAGCAATGTTTCCTGCCACAAGTCACACATGCTATACTGGGGGAGAGAAACACAGTTCCTCAGAAATGGGATGTTGGTATATTCCTGGGAAGTGTCCAGAGAGGAGAGCAGATGAAGACTTTTGGGAATTTTATTGCTTTTGCTGTTGAGTCTGAGCAAAGACATTCACACAGTGGAAGAGAAGCCAGAGCCAAGTCGAGAGGAGGGTCCAGCTCTTCAGTCCTTTTGGCTCACCTGCATAGGCTGCAGACTCTGCCTGGCCTGCCTAACTCACTTATGCCTCAATCCTGTCCTATGGCTCTGGAGCTCTGCTTGCTGTCCTGATTTATTCCTTGGTGTCTTGGTCCTAGTGTTTGGCAAGCTCCCAAGACTGTGAGTGACATGGCAGAAGGAGGCAAACTGAAATTACTGTAATGAAAATGACTGGTAATCTCCAGCGACGACTGGGCTTTGTGAGTGACAGCTTTGCACTTGGTGCAAAAATCTTTCGCTGGAGCAAAAATGGGGCCTGTGGGGTCTTCAAGTATGAGAGGTGCTTTTTAATATAAATGAGAATTGCTTTAGATCTGAAGCACCATGCATTCTTTCATCCTTATAATGTAGATATTTAATGGACTTTCTGAGACTTGCTAGACGTCTTAAAACATGTAAGCCCAAGTCACAAAGAAAATAATAGTATATTTCTTACTGTAATAGAATCACTGCACAACATTGTACTCCTACATATTATATCGCATACATGCATGCATATAAGTATAAGCTTATATGTTCTTATATGTTCTTATATGTTAAGCACTGGGTTAGCATCAAAATTATAGGAAGCATCTTTTGTGTTCCAGATTCCCATAGAGGTCATGAGGGAGAGAGGAAGATGAGCCATATGGAGATGAATGTGTTACAAGTCAAGGAAAGACCTTGAAAATGTGATCAGCTATCTTGGTGAGCATATTTGTTATACTCAGGGAGTAGCAGAAGGCATGAAGAGAATTCCTCCCCCGTAATGCTCCTCCAAATCACTGCAAAGCACTATAAGCCAGTGTCTTTTTTTTTTTTTTCTTGAGTTAGTGCTACATTTTAAGAGCAGTAGTTTAGAAAATTACTTGATGGTCTCACTCAATGAATCCTAGTCTGAACCTCAAAGAACAGACCTGTTGTGTTTAGGAAATAGCGGTAGCCCACTCCTTACTTGCTTGATCACTTCAAGATAACTGTCATTTTTATGCCATTTTTATGTCATATATGTGAATATATCATACCTGCATATAATTAAAATTATATTGTGTATGTTTACATATCTTATATAAAGAATATTTAATATATATTTTTCTTGGAAAGAACCTTCTCCAAGCTAACCTACACCTCATTGCAGTATTGTGTGTGTGTGTGTGTGTGTGTGTGTGTGTGTGTGTGTGCATGTGTGTGTGTGATACATGAGATTGCTGAGTGAGCTGTAAAGGCATGCATATGACCACAGGACACTGGCTTTTCATGAAGTCATTCTGAATAATTCCCACCTCTTTCTTCAAGTTCTTGACTTTTCTTCTAGTTGACTTTCCAGTAGGCTTTTCTTCCTTTTACTTTTTGAGTAAATTCTGCAGCTGACTCTCTCAAGCTCTCTTCCTATCTTTCTCCTATAGACTTGTGAAGACAAATTTATGTGCTGACTTCATTCCCTTTGTACCCTCCAACATACCATGCCCTTCCTTGCTAGTTTCTCTTCACCATAGATGCCCTGATCAAATGTAACCTCTCCTAGGAAATTTTTCCTGACTTCATCAGGAAGAAACAAGTCCTTTTTCTTCACTGTCTCATAGGGAACTCTGCTTCTCAGACAGAAGACACTGATGACTTTAGAATTGTTTCCACATTTGCTAACTCTCTGCATGACTGTTGTTCACTGTATTCTCTGTTAGTGTTAAACAGTATTAAACCAGCTCCTTTGTATCTTCACATGAGTATACATTTGAATATGAAATGCATTTTAACAAACCAACCCCCACCAAACCAAAACTTAGGTAAATATTCTCAGGATAGAATATTGATAGGGAAGAGTTCAAAACTAATTCAAAGCTACGACTAGGCAAGTGAATTGTTACTGGATGGACTTGTCCCTCTCATAAAATTAACCAGGATGAGTGCTCCATAAGATCCGTAGTTTTATATATATACCTTAAGATTCAATTATCTGAGCTGGAAGTCATTAAAGCTTTGTAGAGTATGGACAATAAAGAAAACGGAAACCTTTCCCATGATCTGTTCTGTTGTGAGGCTATGGAGACCAATTCTGCCAGCGGGAAGCAAAATTAAAAACAAATACCAAGGGAACTCTTGGCGAGAGCTCTGTCTGGGATGGAGCACAGGCATTAGATTAGGAAAGATGGACGGGACTTGAGCCTAGAGGGAGAGGTAGCTCATTGGGAAAATGCTTAGTGTTTTAGCCTGAGGAATTCAGTTCAGTTTCTAGATGCCAGGTAAAAAGCCTGGTGTTGTGGTATCTGTTCATAATCCCAGCACTGGGAAGGCAGAGACATGTGGATCTGTCAAGCCTTCCTATCCAGCCAGCCAGCTTAGCCTACTTGCTAAGTTCTAGATTAATTGATAGATCCCATCTCCAAATCCTATATATATATATATATATATATATATATATATATATATATATATATATATATATATATGTAAAACTAGATTGCTTCTGAGAAACAATACTAAAAGTTATTCCCTGACCCACACATCCACAAAAAGGCTTTTCAGGCCACGTACATATACACACACACACACACACACACACACACACACATATGAATGTATATATATGTACACTCACATGCACATTTGTACATACACACAGATAGACACATACACATAAGGAAATCTAGACTTCTGTAACTTTAATGTTTAGAAAGTTCCTAGGAATGCTTTGGAAACATCTGGCAGAAGTGATCATAGAAATTAGATCACAGATAGAAGCTGCACTATCTGCTGGTGCTTTGGAGATAATAATTTCATTTCCTTTTTAAAATGTTTCATTTTAATTACTGCACACACATATGCATGCACACACACACATACATGCACATGCCATACCATCTCCGTGATTAGGTAAATTTACTGTGGTGGACTTGATTATTATGATGACATAAAACATTATGCCTAGCTTTGGTATTCATGGAAAACATTTAATTCCACTTAATGTTCAAGCATATTTAGCAGTCATATCCAATGGGAGCCCATCTTGGCTTCAAGTCCATCCATGTCTTTTGTGCACACACAAGAAGTGGACCCCTCAATATTAAGTCAGCAGAAAACTTAGCAAAAACCCATGGTTACCCCGCCAGTCAGGCAAGCAGATGCAATCAGGTACCAATGAACGCTCTGAACACTAAGGCTCAGTGAACCCTCCTGGTCACACTCAGTGTGCATGATGCCAAACAGGGTAAGAAAAATGTTTCATGGTGTGAGTTGTGCATGAGTATGAGTATGTGTGTGTGTGTGTGTGTGTGTGTGTGTGTGTACGTGTACTTATATTGGACAATGCCCTTCCTACTTTTCTTGAGTAATTTTAGTCTATATCTTTGTACAGAAATGAGCTGCATTGTGAGTATGAAAGCACCAATGGAGTTGGTGGAACAGTATAAGTAAATTGTGAACAATGGAGAGTGGTTTGGGGAACCCTTCTGACTGTAATAGGCATCAGATCTTAGGCAATGTTGCTTCTAAGCATTGTGACTGACCAAAGCTCATCTCACACATTCCTTTTGAATGTTCTGAGTGGGCTAATGTACACAATAGATACTTTTTAGTATCTCCTAATATTTAAGTCTTGTGTATTAAAGAAACTTCCCACTATTCCATAGTATGGATAAATAAGGAAAATAATCAACAGAAGTCAGATAACACCATTCTGTAAGATTCCATGAACCTGTTTGACGGTTACTCTCTGAAGCTACCGAAATCAATCCAAAGTAGGTAGATTAAGATCTGTTCTTCCTGTCATTGGAATTTCTCATGAGTTGGATATTCATCACCAAGTAGTTTCCTTTACTTCTGCAGCAGTCTTTGCTGACTTTCATTTCTTTCTCTCTCTACCAAAACATCCATGATCAAAGTCAGTATTATCATTTCAACTACTAAACTATCTCCAGTCTGCCTTCTGGACATACACAGCTCTTTTTTTTTTTTTCATAGTTGTTGCAATTATTTATTTTTAAAACACGTGTTAGTGCTGGAGAGATGTCTCAGTGCTGTGAAGTGCAAGTACTGTTCAAAATCAATTCTCAGCGCTGACATTAGGCCTCTTACACATCTAAACATCTGCTTGTAACTCCAGCAACTTATGATCTAGTGTCACCTTCTTTTGGCCTTCACGAGTCCATGAATACTGAACTCAAAGACACACCTGCCCCTCTCCCACACATAAAAGAACCCTTTGGAACAATAAGGTATTTTAAAATATAAGCCATGTCACAGTGCTTTTTATCTTTTAACAACTTCTGCTTAAATACTCACCGTATATCCTGTTACTCTTAGAGAAAAGGCAGAAACAATGTTTATTCTCATTTTTTAAAAATCTGATTAACTCAACTGCTTACTATCAGTGATACTAACTGATATCACTGTATCTTGAGCCAAACTTTCTCTGTCTCTGTCTTTTCCTCAATTCATACTGGTTGTTCTTCAGTATTTCCTATTCATCCTAATCTTTCTCCCAAAAGCTGCTTTGGTCTCCATAGCTAAGCTTCATGTTTCTCTATGCTTCTTATTCATAGATGTTTCCTCATTTGCCCTTTCACACTGGACAGTTTGCAATCGACACTAACCTGCTAGCATGAGATTTTTGGCTGTAGGTAGATCTAGGTGTCTGTACTTTTCATGGCACCATCAAATCATTTCGAGTTGAGTAGGGATCAGAATAGACTTTGTTTAATAATTATTATGGAGTAAGATGCTACCATATGACTCTTAGGAACTCATGACCAGCCAGAATAAGCAGCTTGAAGATAAACCAGCTACCAGCACTATCACAAGCACTTAGTTATTTTTCTTGGTGGAAATGTCTTTTATAAAAGAATCCTCAGCATCCATTTTGTCCATAGTGTTGCAATCCTGATCTACAGTTACACAAACATTGCAAAGTATTCACCTACTTTAACTTTATCTCAGTAACTTGGGGTTTGATATACCCATTCTAGTCTTGTGTAGCCTCTAGGTTAATTGTCTGTGGTGCTAGGGGCATGTAACTATTGCTCCTGTAATATTTATGTCGTCAGAGTCCTTGTCTCAGGGTTTCTGTAGGTGAAGAGAAAAAAGAATAAAGAAGAGAGATTCTGGTACTCCTTCCCTGCCAGAATTTACCTATAGAACCAGGCAGTTTTGGATAAAAGGGAAGATTGCTTGGATGAGGCAAGATGGCCCAGTGTGACTTTTGTCAGGGCTATATTGAACCACTGATATTCTGTAAATGTATTCTCATGTAGATGAGGTCTTTCTTTTTCTTTGTGTCCAATAAATTCTTTTTAGGGCAATCTGGCTGCTCATATAGTAATTGCTTTGATTATACATATGCATTCAGAAAATTACAACATCATTATTTAGTACACTTGAGAGGACCAATATATGTGGTGTATCAAAAACCCATGTATATTATCAATAAGCCAGCTTATATTGTATTTTCTAATAAGAGAAAGGTTACTGTATGCTTTAAATTCAAGTTAAACTATTACACATTTCTACTTTATTTCAACAAAACATTGCTTCAACTTATCATTTAAACATGCCAAGTTTTTCATTTACCAAGAATTTGAAGAGATAATACCCAGTAATCAGCAATTACTAATCAGATTATTAATATATACTTAATGTATATGAGTTAGTATTATCTTTTCACAGAATCAAGTTTCATTAAAATTTTAGAAAATGATATATAGTAATTATACAAATATTGGATACAAATATTGGATGCAAATATTCATTCTCTTGCATGCAGGTTTTGACCTCGGTAGTATAATTTCCACAGTTTGAATTTTTTGTGAAAGGTAAACATAGATATAACCAATGCCATTATTGCTGACAGTGAATTTTCTTTTTTTCTTATTTTTTATTAGATATTTTCTTTATTTGCATTTCCAATGTTAGCCCCTTTCCTGGTTTCCTCTCTGAAAACCCCCTACCCTATCCCTCCTCCCCCTGCTGCTATGAGGTGCTCCCCCACCTACCCACCCACTCCTGCCTACCAGTGCTGGCATTCCCCTACACTGATCCATCCAGCCTTCATAGGACCAAGCCTCTCCTCCCATTGATGTCCAAAAAGGCCATAATCTTCTATATATGCAGTTGGAGCCATGGGCTGCTCCATGTGTACTCTTTGGTTGGTAGTTTAGTCCCTGGGAGATCTGGGGTTCTGGTTCGTAGATATTGTTGTACCTCCTACGGGGCTGCAAACCCCTTCAGCTCCTTCAGTCCTTGCTGTAACTTCTCCTCCATTGGAGACCCTGTGCTCAGTCCAATGGTTGGCTGTGAGCATCCACCTCTGTATTTGTCAGGTTCTGTCAGAACCTCTCAGGAGACAGCTATATCAGGCTCCTGTCAGCAAGAACTTGACGGCATCCACAATGGTATCATGAAGCTCAAGAAGAAGGAAGACCAAAGTGTGGGTGCTTTGGTCCTTTTTAGAAGGGAGAACAAAATACCCACAGTCGGAGACACAGAGGCAAAGTGTGGAGAAGAGACTGAAGGAAAGGCCATCCAGAGACTGTCACACTTGGGGATCCATCCCATTTACAGTTACCAAACCCAGACAGTGAATTTTCTATGTACTTTTAAGACACAGGACTTATCATAAATTCAATAAGAGGTTGTATCATGTGACTCTAGCAAACTCCAAAACAAAGCCTTGAGTATAGTCCTCCTCAGTCTTAGGGAACCACACTTCTAGAAGTATCCATCAGGCATCCCTGAAAAACTTGTTAAAACACAGACTGAGGAGCCTCTATCTGGGGAAAGTGGCTGAGAATAGGGCTCAAGAATCAATGATTTGAATAAATTCCAAAACATTACCAATGATACTGGTCTAAGATTGTAGATGAGGATGAGAATCTGCCTTGGACCATGGGATTTATGGGCAGCTGTCAGTATATGTTGAGTTAATTTCTAAACTCCAGAAGGATGAGTTGCAGACATTGATGTACAGTAAGTGTTGTACCCTTACAGTAGTAGGTGCCAAGAACCACAGACAAAGCACTGTTCTCCTGTCCCATTATTAACTTGCTACTAGACTCCTGCCAGGCTAATTTCATATGGGATATTTATTAATGATTTTTATACATCTTTAAAGCAATACCATTATGACATTTGAAACTAAGAGTGCTTTTGTTGTATTCCTGGTCTGTTCCAATGATGGTAAGTTGCCTCCCCGCCTCCTCCTAATTATTAAAACTCAACTTGCTGTTGGCAATTAGATAAACTTCTATAGTCAGTAATTAAGATGTGTGAAAAAAGACAGTACACAGGGTGCTTGCATATTTTATTTATACTTTTGTTTCCATGGGTGTTTTAAGCAACTGCACTTAAGAGAATAATCTAAAATACCTTAAAGTGGGGTTATGTCTTGCCATGTAGGTAGGTTCTCTGCTGAGTGACAGAGACACCTTCAGATAACAAATCCAATTGAATTAAAAGGGTTTCTCATAGAAAGTATTTACCGTGATTTTACTATGACCCTAAGGTTAAGGAGCTTACATCTGGCAGACTCAGATCTTTTGTGTGGATTAGGTTTTACTGTCAGTATGCATGTAAATTTTGGGTAGAGTCCAAGTTTTTCTTCAAAGGACTTGAATTATGGGCAGCACCCAGTATTTGGTTAGACATACACAGCAATCTATTGAGTCTATGCATGCATTTTAACAAGATCTTTGGAGGCTGGTGTGAACATTAAAATTTGAGAAGCAATGCCTTAAATTATTCATTGATTGCTAAGGCCTGGGACTTCAATAGTGGGAAAGTGTAGAATTTGCTGAGTTGGGGTCTCTGCATTATTTTTGAAGCTTTATTTCTCATTTCATGGAGAGACTATGACTTTAAGTTGAACAAATGATCTTCCTTCCTTCCTTCCTTCCTTCCTTCCTTCCTTCCTTCCTTCCTTCCTTCCTTCCTTCTTCCTTCCCTCCCTCTCTTTCTTTCTTCCTTTCTGTTTTCCTTCCCTTATGTCTTCCTTCTCTTTCTTTTCTCTTTCTTTCTTTCTTTCTTTCTTTCTTTCTTTCTTTCTTTCTTTCTTTCTTTCTTTCTTTCTTTCTTTCTTTCTTTCTTTCTTTTTCCTCATCTTTTCTTCTGCAGAATCTGTGTGGACCAATTTGTGATAGTGGACAAATACACTAATTGTAACTCCCTTATATTTTACATACTGTTTTTAAAAATGGGTGGTCCATTTATATTAAACCAAGGAGTGTGTTAGATGGTGAAGATATAACAGATGTTGGGAGGGTATAACGGTTCTCATATGGTCTATAAATATTAAAGGTTGCAAATGACTGGCAGGCCTTCCATAGATGAATTGTACAGAATTATATTTATCTGTGTGGTTTCCAGATAATTCAAATGTTCAGCATATTCCTTTTGAAATCCTTATGATCTGACCATTTAACTCTTTGGACTGAGATAAATCTGTGGGAGGTTTCTATTTCCAGTTTAATTACTTTTTAAACTTTGGTTGAGGCCAGATGATGGTGTGAGTTAAAGGCAAACACATGTGTCTGCTGTCTGAGCTTCCAGATCTGGTTGTCCTATAGCTAAGGAGAAGCTACAAATACCTTTTGAAAAAGGCAAGGAAGCATATCTTTTCCATTGTTGTATCAAAACCCGGAATCATTGTTCATTCCCAAACACATGCTACTGTAAGTTGCAATTCTGGATCAGGTAGCAGCAGGTCCCAGATATTAATAATTTCATAATATATTTTGTTTGTTTAAGACAGGATCTATGTAGCTCTGGTTTGCTTGGAACTTACTATGTAGACCAGCATGCTGCAAACCTATAGAGATCCCTCTGCCTCTCTACCTTTACTTCCAGCATCCTGGGACTAAAGGTGTATGCCAACATACCTAGTATAATTTCGTGACCACTGCAGGAAAGGGTAAAATAAGGCTTCATATATACTGCCTTTCTAGAGTTTTATTTTCCACAGTTGCCTTGTTCTCTCTCTAGTTCAGAACCAGCTGGAAAATAAAGTTCTCTCTCTCTCTCTCTCTCTCTCTCTCTCTCTCTCTCTCTCTCTCTCTCTCTCTCTCTCTCGTTTTTTAACAGGAGCCATCTCTGAGGATTGATCTCTCATTCTATCATCTGGGGCTTTTTCCTTACTATTCACATCCCTGCCAGCTGTCCAAGACTACTCAGTGCCTTCTCTTGCTGACAATACGTGGCAGATGTGTGGGATTTGATGTCTCAGAAATGCTTTTCATCAGTGCAAAAAATGGCATTTCTTGGTGGCTGTCATCCTTGTACAATGGCTGATGTATAATGATTTATCATGTTTAATCAGAAATCGCAACTTGCCTCCAAATGAAAGGAACAAAGCAGACATTACAGGAAATTTATGACTAAATCTATTTACTATTTATGAACAATGTAAAAGCTTCCTATTCTTCAAAGAGCAACTGTAAAGCTTGAAAAAAAAAATACTCTAGCTGCTTAAGATTCCAGTTCCTTAGCTTAAAGCTTAATGTGGAATCTTTCTGTTTGAAGATCTGCTTTTTAAATAGAGGAATTTTCTGTAGGCTGTCTCACATTGCAGAGCCCACTGTGGACATGCTGATGCTCTCCGGAGGATTGCTTTTGTTTAGAGGCTAGTTCTTCCAACTCTAGTTTACAACAGTCCAGATGTCAACAAGGCTTCAGGGAGATTGTTTTGGAGAGATTTGTTTCTGGAACCGAAGGGTATTCATGAAATAGCAAGGAGTGTAAAGGTGTAGCTTTGTAAACAAACAAACAAACCAAAATGTCACTTTCTTATCTGAACATCAGGGAAGGCTGGAAAATATTCCCACAAAGGCACACCTTCCCCAAAGCCATGAGTGTTTCTCTTTAATGACAGTAGAAAAGGGGCACTAACAATGGGAATTTAGCCATGTATCTATCTATATCCTGAAACCTTATCTGGTCTCAGATCATCTTGACTTAAAAGAATCCACTGACAGTGTATTTGCATCCCCTTGTTGGCAGGAGATGTAGATAAAAGAAGAAGATGTTTATCCCAGAGCAATACCATGTCTCAGTCCACAGCCTTGCAACTGGCCTTTGGTTGATTAGCTGGACAAAGAGGCATACTTTATAACTTCTGAACTCAGCTAGTTTTCCTTAGACAGTTAGGTTTCTATTTTAAAAGAAATCCATTTCTGAAGTGATCGAGTTGACTAGAACCTTAGAACTGTACCCTAAATATTCATGGTAGTTTATAAAGTGGCTTTAAAAAAAAATCTTCCTAATCCATCCATTTACCTGAAAAACTCAGGATGTTCTCATTCTTTTATTTTTTTTATTTTTATTTAAACTTCACCAATTTTATTTCTCATGTTTTGAGTTTCTCTTGAAAAGAATTCAGGGACTAATTTGTTTTTATTCTTAATTTTTATCTACTTCTTTGATGTTATCAAGTTGTATTTTTCAAAATATTTAGTCAATACATTAAAATAGTGGTTGAATTATTAGTATAAAGGAGATATTCCTTTAGCTATATGTTTTTTTTCTTTTTAGTTTTTGTTAGATATTTTCTTCATTTACATTTCAAATGCTATCCCAAAAGTCCCCTATACCCTCCCACTGCCCTGCTCCCCTACCCACTCACTCCCACTTCTTGGCCCTGGTGTTCCCCTATACTGGGGCATATAAAGTTTGCAAAACCAAGGGGCCTCTTTTCCCAATGATGACCGACTAGGCCATCTTCTGCTACATATGCAGCTAGAAACAAAAGCTCTGGGGGTACTGATTAGTTCATATTGTTGTTCCACCTATAGGGTTGCAGACCCCTTCAGCTCCTTGGGTACTTTCTTCTTCTCCATTGGGGGCCCTGTGTTCCATCTTATAGGACTGCGACCATCCACTTCTGTATTTGCCAGACACTGGCATGGCCTCACAAGACAACTATTTATAAAAGCCAGAAGCTGGAAAGAACCCAGATGTCCCTCAACAGAGGAATGGATACAGAAAATGTGGTACATTTACACAATGGAGTACTACTCAGCTATTAAAGACAATGAATTTATGAAATTCTTAGGCAAATGGATGTATCTGGAGGATATCATCCTGAGTGATGTAACCCAATCACAAAAGAAGTCAGTTGATATGCACTCACTGATAAGTGGATATTAGCCCAGAAACCTAGAATACCCAAAATACAATTTGCAAAACACAAGAAAATCAAGAAGAAGGAAGGCCAACTCGTGAATACTTCATTCCTCCCTAGAATAGGGTACAGAATACCCATGGAAGGAGTTACAGAGACAGTTTGGAGCTAAGACAAAAGGATGGACCATCCAGAGACTGCCCCACCTGGGAGTCCATCCCATAATCAGTCCTTGTTCTTAATTGTGTAAATGAACCACAATTTCTCTATCCATTCTTCTGTCGTGGGACATCTAGGTTGTTTCCAGCTTCTGGCTATCACAAATAAAGTTGCTACAAACATAATGGAACACGTGCCCCCGTGGCATTGTTGGGGCATCTTTTGGGCATATTTCCAAGAGTGGTTTAGCTGGGTCTTCGGGTAGATCTATTTCCAGTTTTCAGAGGAACCTCCAGATTGATTTCCAGAGTGGTTGTACCAGTTTGCAATCCCACCAGCAATGGAGGAGTGTTCTTCTTTCTCCACATCTTCTCCACCATGTGTTGTCACCTGAGGTTTCGAACTTAGCCGTTCTGATTGGTGTAAGGTGGAATCTTTGGGTTGTTTGGATTTGCATTTCTCTGATCACTAAGGACTTTAAATATTTCTTTAGGTGCTTCTCAGACATTCGAGATTCCTCAGCTGTGAATTCAAGGTTTAGTTCTATACCCCATTTTTTGTTTGGGTTGTTTGGCTTTTTTTTTTTTTTTTTTTTTTTTTTTTTTTTTTTTTTTTTTTTTTTTTTTTTTTTTTTTTTTTTTTTTTTTTTTTTGGTGATTAACTTTTTAAGTTCTTTATATATTTTGGATATTAGCCCTCTATCAGATGTGGGGTTAGTGAAGATTTTTTTCCCCATCTGTAAGTTGCCAATTTGTCTTATTGAGTATGTCCTTTGCCTTATACAAGCTTTCCAGTTTCATGAGGTTCTATTTATCAATTTTTGATCTTAGAGCATGAACCATTAGAGTTCTGTTTAGGAAATTTCCTCCTGTGCCAATGAGTTCAAGGCTCTTTCCCTCTTTCTCTTCTATTAGATTCAGTGTATTTGGTTTTATGTTGATGTCCTTGACCCCACAAGCAGCTGAAAGAGTCCGATGCAGATATTTGCACCCAACCAATTGACAGAAGCAGCTGGACCCCATTGTTGAATTAGGGAAGGCTGAAAGAAGCTGAGGAGAAGGGTGATCCTGTAGGAGGACCAGCAGTCTCAATTAATCTGGACCCCCGAGATCTCTCAAACACTGGACCACCAAACAGACAGCATTCACCAGCTGATATGGGGCCCCCAACACACATACAGTAGATGACTTCCAGGTCTATGTTCATTCAGAGATGATGCACCTAACCCTCAAGGGACTGGAGGCCCCAGGGATTTTAGAGGTCAGGTGGGGTTGTCGTGGGCATCCATATGGAGACAGGGTGGGGTGGGGAAGAGATGTGGGATATGGAGCAGACAGTGGGTGGATGGGGGCAGGGAATGGAATATGGAGTGTGGAAAATAAATTAAAAATAAAGTTAAATTTAAAAAAAAATCTTCCTAATTCTAGTGACACTTTAAAGCAAGCACTGCTGAGTAAGATAGGCATTCAATAAAGAAATAGCTGGGTGTGAAGAACAGGTTGAGTTGAATGATTTATTCACTGTCAAATACCACCTGGGGTACATTTTTTAGTATGATCAATTTTAATTATAAAATTTTTATAGGTTAAAAATTCAGAACTCTATTTTATATTTATAAAAGCAATGTCTGTTGAAGAGCACTTAGAAGGCAAATGGAACTTTCCCCTTTGATAAGAAAGCCATCCTAAAAGCATATGCCCTCACTTTGATTGCTCTTGGTTTGGTTTGATATTGTTTTTGTTTTCTGAGCACAGGCATGGCAGGGGTGGGCACTTTACTTGTTTCCAGTTCCAGAAAGTTTCTTAAATGAAATCAAACTATGTTTGAAGTATGTGGCTTCTTCCTGGGGCTGGGTGGGGGTGGACACTGAGTGGAACAGTTGTCATTTTATGTTTTATTTCCTTTTTGTTGTTCTTATTGAAGATTTATTTTATTTTTGTATTTCTGTGCGTGTGTGTGTGTGTGTGTGTGT
>NC_034591.1:127355047-127357228 GCF_900095145.1 Mus pahari | reverse complement strand
TCACGCAGCCTTTAGAATAGAATTGTAGTATGTTCACAGTTGACTTTTAGTACACTTTTTCTGGCTCTTTCTAGCCTTAATAGATGTTATCCATGTGGTTCCTAATTGGAAAGAAGGATTGAGAAATGACCAGGAAATATTTGCAACTTTCAGAGATGTGTGTGTGTGTGTGTGTGTGTGTGTGTGTGTGTTTAAATGGCCACAACTGCATGGTAAAGAAGCTACAGGCATGCAGGGGAGACAGGCCAATGATACTGCTGAATATTCTACAATTCATAGGATGGTCCTTGGCAAAGTATGGCCAAACCTGAACTGGCAGTAGCACTGGGGTTGAGAGAGTCTACTGAAACATGAGCATTCCTCAAGCAAGCCTTTTAACTTCCGCTGGAAGGCAATCTGTTGGTTAGAAGCCTGTGAGGCTTACCTCTAAAATCTGCTTAACAGTGATGTGACTTTGGACTGTTAATGAGCATCCATATCTTGAGTTCCTGACCTGCCTTCTGATCCAAAGTTCTCTTAAGGTTATACAAATAACTGAGTCAATTAAAACTAAGTGCTTGGCATAGAGGATGCTGGACAGGTTAAGGGTTCCAGATGTACATCCCAATTCCAAAAATGGATGCTATGACATCACTGAGGTAATCTCCCAACCTGGAACACCCTGTTCTAGGCTGCCTCAATTTCTATATCATAATTAAATTATCCTTTCCATGGTCCCCTCCTTTCCCCCCCTCTTAACATGACAGTATATATCAGTGTCTGGTTAATAGTTAGCTTGTCCTTCTTCTTGAGATGGTAAAGTCCTTAGAGGCAGAATGTACTACCTCATCCTTTTACCCAGAGTCATGAACACTGCCTGAATTATGTCAGTTCATTTGGAGCCAATGTGACATGTGTCCATTGCTAAGAATAGTAGAGGACACATCTCTTCAGTGTGGCTCACAACAATATTGTTTGCAAATATGAAGCCTATTTTTAAGTGAAGTCTATGTGATTCCTTTATAAACCATGCTAAAAGTGCAGATCCATTAAATAGCTTCTCTGAAAGATAAAGTCTAAGCAATAGTTTAGGCTAGCGTCCTTCTTCCTACCTCAGCACATGAGCATGTCTGGCCACAGCTTTCTGGTCTTGAGACAAGATAATGCATGGAATGTTACTTAAGACTAATAATTCACTTCTCTTTGTGTAGTCTTCCATCTCCAGCCTCTATCCTGCCTTGACCTGCCTCCATACCCCTAGGTAAGTTGGCACAAGTGGCTACCCACTGTCAGTGTTTGTCTGTGTGTTGAAGAAATGACTGTTTCCAGACTACACTCTGAAACTGAGCCCTCGATAATGAAGGATTTGTTGTTGCTGTTCTCCCCTTGGTGTAGAATTAACTTGTCATCTCAAAGATCTTGCAGTTCTTTAATGAGGATATAGTGGGGTATAATGAGGTGAGAACGAGTTTGAAACTCTGTGTGTCTCTAATTCCCGGCTTGTTACTTAACCTCCATGAACTTAAGTTGTACTTTTGTAAGTACAATTTATACCAGCCCCTCCAGCCTGATGCTTTTATTAAATGATGCTATATAAATAAGTAAATAAGAAAAAGGGCATGGAATGGAACATGAGGACAAGTGCTTATAATGAAAATATGGTGGGTTTTGCTTTTCATCTTCTCTCAGAATGTATATATATATATATATATATATACATATATTGTGTAGAGATGTATGTGTGAGCACACATGTGCACACTTGTGAGTTGGTGTGTGTGTGTGTGTGTGTGTGTGTGTGTTTGAATGCACATGCTTTCATGTATAGAAATATGGTTGTTTATGTAGCATGACACATGTATGGAAGTCAGAGGACAATGTGGGTTTTGGTTCTTGCCTTCTCCCCTGTTTGGTGGTAGGGTCTCTGTTGTTGTTTTCTATGGTGAATACCCTCAAGCTCCTAAAGATTCTCCTATCTCCACCTGCTATCTCTCTCTAGGAGATCTGGAATTGTGTATACCCATGCTACACTTCATACTTTTAAATTAAAATCCAAGAACTGCAAATTTTCTCAGCAAATGCTTTTATGCACTGAGCCAACTCCCTAATCCTGTTTTGCTGACAAGATCTCTCTGTCTCTCCATCTCCCTGCCTTTCTCTCTCTTTCTCATACTTCTCTCTCTCTCTCTCTCTCTCTCTCTCT
>NC_034591.1:127334183-127354967 GCF_900095145.1 Mus pahari | reverse complement strand
CTCTCTCTCTCTCTCTGTCTCTCTCTCTCTCTCTCTCTCTCTCTCTCTCTGTGTGTGTGTGTGTGTGTGTGTGTGTGTGTGATTATTTTTCTGAATATTCATAGAAACAAGTAACAAAGCACCTGCTAGACAGCAATGCCCAAAGTTAACCATTCACAGGACAACTAAGATATCCTCATTGACTTTGGAAAGAAAGTTCAAATCCTCCTCCAGCTAGTATCAGAATCCCCAAGATGGCCTACAATAGGGCAAGTAAGTGTAGAAACAGTTCACACATGTGGCAAAAGTCTGTTCTCAACGCTGAGTATCTAAGCTGATTGTGTTGATGATAAGCAGTGGAAATCAAGATTAAATTGCTACCACTGTTGTGGCACTGGCCAAAGCCCAGCCTTCTTAGTATAGATATATAACTACAGAAAATCATCAAGTACAGAGCACCATGAACAACTTAGAGACAGAGTTGAGGAAAACTTGCAGCTAAGAGAGAGCTACTTCTGACCAGCATATTTTATTGCTGTTAGTTTATAATATACCACTCATTGTAATCCATATTACTAGAGGCTGTAATAAAAATGTATCCATGTACTTTCAGAGAAAGTCCATGGAGGGTTTTCATAAAAAGTCTAGGATCACAATATATTTCTGTAGCTCTCTTGCAAAGGAATTTTTCATCCAATAGTTTTCTTTGTCTAATGCATGGATCCATGCTGTCTTACATGTGCTAATGGAATGTTTTATGTCATAACTTTGCTCTGTGTGCTTAATGAGCACTTGAGTATAACTAGTTGAAGTAAAGAATCCAATGCTTAATTTCATTTCATGCTAAATAATTTAAATTTCAACAGGCATGTATAGCTGATGGCTACTACATAAACTGACTATTATAACTCAAATGATGATAGTCATACAAGAAGTATTTCATTTTACAGGCAAATGGACAGAACTAGAAAATACTCATCCTGAGTGAGGTAATCCAGACCCAGAAAGACAAATAAGGTATTACTCACTCATAAGTGGATATTATCCATTAAATAAATGACAGTCAATCTATAGTCTCAGGGAGGATAAGTAAAGAGGAGGGCTCTGGGGAGGACGAATGAATCTCCTGGGGAAGAAGGAATAGAGTAGATTTGTCAGGTGGTCTGGGAGTGGGTGGAAATGAGAGTGTGAGGAATCTGGTGTTGGGGGAGGTGGGATGGAGGGAGAGAATGTGGTAAGAGATGGATGTAATTGGTGTTATTTGGGGGATGGTGTGGAAAGCTAGTGCAGCGGCAATTCTTGGAATCTATGAGGGTTATCCTAGTAGAACTTCTAGTAATAGGGGATATGGAATCTGAATTGGCTATGTCTTATAGTCAGGTAAAGCTCCCCATATCAGGACTGGGTTGTATTCTACTGAGTTATTGGTCAAGGGGGGGGGCCCTTGAAGATAGCCCAACATCAGAGGCTGATGCTAGGACAAGGGATGCTCTCTACAAACTGAAAGCCAGGCTCTATTGCCAAGGACAACCACACTGCTTATTGCAAATGGAGTAATTAAGATTGTGCCTGGCTGGAGCCTTCACGACAATGCTCTAGCCTCTTTGGTGCAGGAAAGTGTTCTGTTGGCTTCTAAAAGAAAAACATGGGCCCTTGACCGGCAATCTGTCCTGCCCACAAGATATTTAATTTAATTTAAATTGAGGAAGCCATGACCCTCATTGCTTTAATGGTCAAGAAGAACCAAACACAACTGACAAAAAAACAAAACAAACAAGAAACTCAATGAAATCATTTATTGTGACTTTGCTATACTCATAATGACATGTTCAGCTATCACCAAAGAGGCCTCCTCCACCAGCAGCTGGGGATGGATACAGAGACCCCCTGCCAGACATTATGCAGAGAGAAATCTAGGTTGGAATTCTCCATTGTGTTCCTCTACTTAGAGCTTAGGGAGTTGCTCAGAAAAGTGGGCAGAAAGGTTTTAGGAGTCAGTGGGGATGGAGGACTTGGAGAGCACAGCCTACTGAATCATCCAAGCAGGGTACATGTGGGCTCACAGAATCTGAAACTGCAAAACTGGGCCCACATCAGTCTGTACCAGGTCTTTTGCATATATGTCATGGCTGGTAGCTTGTTTTTGTTTTTGTTTGTGTGTTTGTTTTGTAGGACTCCTAACTGAGGGAGTGGGTTTGTCTTTGACTCATTTGCCTGTTCCCGGGACTCCCTTCCTCCTGTTGAATTGCCCTGTCCAGCCTTAGTGTGAGGACATGTCCCTTGTCTCATGGTATTTTGTTTTGTCTTGTTTGATTATTGTCTCTTAGAGCCATGCTCTTTTCTGAAGGGAGATTGGGTGGTAGTGGATTCTGCAGAGGAGGTAGATGAGGAAATTCTGGGAGGAATAGAGGGAGGGGAATGAACTGTGATCAAGATATATTGTAGGGTAGAAGAATAGATTTCCAATAAAATGAAAAGATTTTATAGCAAATTATTTTACATGTTATTTTATACTGAGTTCAGCCCTTAATGTGATGAACTCAGTATATCTCAACAACACCTAGGTTTCCCAGTTAGATCCTATCCACTTGGAAATGAGAACACTCATACAAAGTAAGTAATGTGCTCATAGCACTATCTAAAGGAGGGGTGTTCAGCCTTTTGACACCATGATATATTGTTATCTACACATGTGTTGAGCCACATTTCCAGCTATCTCAAGATGCATGGGAACTCTGGATTCAGCAGGAATGAGGACTGACACTGAAAAGTCAAACTGTTCTTCTCAGGATGAAAGCTCATGCAATAACAGGTCTGGTCACTGCAGATTGCCCTGATCATTTTCACTGCCTGCATGAGGCAGAGGATAAAGCCCCTGTGAAAAATTTAAAATATGGAATCTCTTTGAGAATGCTGGGTCTTTAATGTATAGGGCTCTCTCTTGAGTCTCTTGAAATGATCTCTTGAAGACCTGAGAGTTCACTTTGCTTGCTGAAGTCACTCTGGCCCACTTAGGGGAGAGGAAAAAAGAAAAAAAAAAAAAAAAGACTCACTGATATAGCCTCTTGCTGGGTGTTGTCATGGAGACGAGGCCTTAAACAATGGCGCATTTCTTCCCCAGTCATAAAACGAGCAAACAGCTTCATTTTTATTTTGTCTGAAGCAGCAGTAGTCTGAAGGGCCTCCTGAGAGGGCCTTGACACAGTTTCTTATGGTGCCAATGGGGATCTAGGGTGAATTCCAGGGGATATGGTAGGTGCCACTTGTGTAACATCCCCAAACTGTTCCATACTGTATTCTTTTAATATCTTGGAAAGCCCTTAGGTGTAGATGTTAATGGTATCACATCACTGTTGAATGGCAAGTGCTGGTTACAAGAATTCAGGGGTGACAAGTTTTCTTTTAAACTTGACAGAGATAAGAATCAACAAACCAGCTTTGCCAATTTCTCTAATGCTCCAGTGAGTAAAGATTAGAGGAAGAAATGATTTAAATTCAACTTTTGAGTTATTTCAGAAGATTTCTTTATGGCCAGTCTTCTACCCTAAATAGGGTTTGTATAATCGATCTTTGATATTTCCTTAAACAGCTGAGGTACAAGCAGGCATTGCTAATTTAATAGAAACATCACTGCCATGGTCTCAGTTTGAATAAATTTGTGCCTAAAGTCAGAAAACACGGGCTGAATTGTGAAACTTAATGAAGACTGATTGTGTTTAAATGCAGTTTCCCAGATAGCTCATTCACTAGCTCACTGAAGCCTTGGCTTTAAGGAACCATTGCTGCAGAATGAGTCAATACTAAGTAGGTTGAAGACAGATCATGTGATTTATTGATATTTCCATCTGAAAATCTCACAGGTTTTTTTTCCAGACAAACATCAGATGCAAGAGGATTGTTTGACACAAACTTGTTATGGGAGTGTTACAGAAAGAAGATACAGACAAAACAGCCAATAGGGGAGTGAGAAAGTTGCAGTTTCCTTCATTCTTTCCTAGAAGAGAAACAGAAAATCCCAGTTAATTTGAGGAGATAGGCTAAAACTAAGAGTGAACTTTTGCCTAGCTACTGGGCTGCCCATTCAGTCTGAAGTGCTTCATCATCACTTAGCCCTTAACACTACCGTATAAAATAATGTATTGTACCAGTGAGCAGAACTCCACTGAGGTAGTCTTTCTAAGGAGTCACATTGTCTCCCTGGCATAAAGGATAATGATGGGCACACTGGTCTATTAGTGTAGTTTAGTTTAGTTTAGTTTAGTTTGTTTTTGTCTCTCAGTAGGGTAGGAATTCCTACTGAAGCTACTCTCCTTGATAATCTATTCCATAATGTACTGAGAACTAAGTACACTGCAAGAGACTGGCAGTCTCTGTGATGCCTGTCAAGGGATAACAATAGATCTCTCTTATATGGATCTCACCCCCATTTGGGGGCATCCATGTTATGTATTCTTCAGTAAAGCATTAAGATGACTTTGTCCTGTAATTCCTCTAACTCTTTTAGGATTTTTGAGAGCAAATTGCTAAATCACTCATGCCCAAGCTCATTTAAACTGTTGGTTCTCTTTCATTCAAGAAATCCATTAATGGGCTGGGGAAAAAGGTTTTCTGGGAATACTTAAAATGCAGGCAAACACTTGCCTTGGCCATAGACTTGACTGTGTGCCAGTGCAGATGGTCATTTGTAGCTGCACGTTACCTGAAGAGAAGCAACAGCCCAGGGCTATTCTATACTTTAGCAAACCACAGAAAATTAAAATATAAAAGAAATTTGCAAATATGGCAAAAAAAATATTTAAAAGGGAAAAACAAGAAATAAAAAAAAGAAGAAAATAGAAGAAAAGAAAATGAAAGGGAGGATTATATTCCTTGAAAGGCAGTAGTGGTTTGCAAGCTATCTCTAGGAGGGACACAGCTTTCAGCTACACTGATGATAATGATAATGATCCTAGAAGCCAGTGGTGTGTGTGTATGTGCATGTGCATGTGTATGTGTATTTGTGTGTGTGCATGTGTGTAGGGCTTTGCTATTGTACAAAGCACATGGAGGTGGTAATGAATCTGTAGTAGGAATTACATGCTGTATTCAAAGGAAGTCCTAGCGCCAGTCACCAACACCAGCAAGATCCATTTCTGGATTTAATCACTTTTGCTTATGCTCCCACGGCAGGTGTGACCATTTGAAGTTTAGGTGGAGTCTATTTTAACAGTAAGTTTGTGAAGACTGGTCATTTTAACTTAAAGCGGGCTGTAATCCGCTCCACAGGATCAGCAGACCTGAGCCTATGCTCCTGGATGGATGATAATGAATCGCCATAAGTGAAATGCTCCTAGATCTAGAGGATTGCCTTCTAAACTGAAATTACTGTGCTTAACTATTTGGGTCATGATAAGTACTAAAGATAAAGAAGGGGAAAGGAAGGAATGAGACAGAAGGCTAAGAAGGAGTAGGGGAGAAAGGAAAGAAAGAGTGAGGGAAGCAAAGGAAAGAGCTAGTCTCATTCATCTGTGGTCTTATTGGTCCTGGAAAGGTAAGACCAATCACTCTACAGTCAGCTAATAAGAACAAGAAAGGTTAGATAGATGACACAGAAAGAAAAAAATCAATCCACTCTTTTCAGATGTAGAAAATTCACCAGAAAAGCCTCTGTCCTCAAGCCCCAAGGTTGATGTCTGTGCTACCATTCAGGAACTGGTATGTCTTGCATAGAGGTGGCCAATGAGTATTCACTCAATGCTCATCTTTAGGTTCTTGAATAGCAATAGTGACCGGAAGATCTGCCTAAGAGCCTGATTAGGTTTTGTTTCAAACTCCAGCAGAAAGGATAAAGTGCCAGGATTATTCTTATAACCATAACCAACATTACAGCTCCTATTATTTAATCAGGTTAGGACTTTGTAGATGAACAGGAATAAGCCTGATGCTCCTTATTGGATATAAGGTTGAAACATATATTTTATTATTATTATTTTCTTTATTTACATTTCAAATGCTATCCCAAAAGTTCCCTATAACCCCCTGCCCCTGCTCCCCTACCCACCCACTCCCACTACTTGGCCCAGGCCTTCCCTGGTGCTGGGTCATATAAAGTTTGCAAGACCAAGGGGCCTCTCTTCCCAGTGATGGCCGATTAGGCCATCTTCTGCTACATATGCAGCTAGAGACACAAGCTCAGGGGGTACTGGTTAGTTCATACTGTTGTTCCACCTACAGGGTTGCAGCCCCCTTCAGTTCCTTAGGTACTTTCTCTAGCTCCTCCATTGGGGACCCTGTGTTCCATCCAATAGCTGGCTGTGAGCAACCACTTCGGTGTTTGCCAGGCACTGGCATAGCCATTTCTAGTTTTGTTAACTAATTTTATTATATATTGGCATACAAGGAGACCAAGTGTTTTTCCTCTAGCAAAGATGAAAGGGTTCCCGTTCTGCTCCCTTATTATTCTGTCACTCAGGATGTATACCAGAACTATGATTCCTACTTAAAATGACCTCTGGCTTACCAGCAGACCTGGAATTGCCTGTTATAGTAAATCACATGCTGTGGTATATATATATCAGGCAGTGTGAGTCTATGTATCCTGAAGCAGCTATGCACTGGTAGCTTTTCTTCTCTGTTGACTTCACCAAGACAGGAGACTCTTAATGATCCACCAGAAGACCACAATGACCTATCTATCTCGAAAAAAGAGTTTGCTGTATGTAGCCAACAAAGTTGGCTGACTTCACTGGTCATCTACACGTCATTCCTCCAACTCTGATTGTTTGTGGTAGACAAAATATAAAACTAGGGGACAGGGAGATGGCTTGCTTGATAAAGTGTTTGCTGTGTTACCACGAAGACCTAAATTCATTCCCTGAAATCCATGTGAAACCAATAGCTTTTAACCCAAGAGATGGGGGAGTGGGAACTATTGGATCCCTGGGAGTCGAAATGTGACTAGCTGAAATGCTGAGCTCCAGGTTCTCTATGATACTTCATCTCAGAGAGTAAGGTAAAAACCAAGTGAGAAGAATAGTCATTGGCTACCTCTGTCTTCCCTGTGCGTGCACACATGTGTGTGCAAGCAAGCGCACATATGTGCGTGTGCGCACACACAGGCACATGTACACATAGTTCAACAAAATATATAATCATACCTAATCAAACTTAGAAATGAAAGGGATAAAAGCCAAGAGAAATAAAGGAAAAAAGAAAAAAGAAGGAATTGAATGAAGATAGAGGGAAGAATAAGAAGGAAGGAAAAGGTGGGGTGGGAAGGAAAGAAGGGTGAGGATGAAACGAAGCTCGGTGGTAACTAAGGATGTCAGTAGCATGCCTTTACATATGACCTGCCTTTGCAGAGGAAGACTCTCCTATAAAGAATCCCAAGCTGTCACCATGGTGTCCCTTTAATGAAGCTTGTTTCTATGGGAACATGGGAATTACATAAAATGGGACTAATTCATGGAAGCAGAGATGAACAAGACAGGCCTCATATATGATACTCCAACTGCTACCACAGAGGTTACATTCCAAGTTTAGTTTTACTTATTCTTGACTGGAGAACATGACAAAACAGTCAAGGTGATGTCCAACACTTACCGATGTGAAGTAGTTATTCACATTAAAATCATCTAGGAGGTTGGGTTAGCTAAGCAAGAACACCAGTGAGTGGGAAATTGCTCTAGCATACTCCTTGAACAAGCTGAGACCTTGGAGAGGCTCTGAGAAAGGACAGATAGCACAAAGGGATTGAAATCCAATCTTCAACTTGAAAAGGCCAAATAAATTATGTGAATGTTCATGTAGATCACAAAGGAAATAATGTTTACCTTTGATTCCAAGAGAAAGTTAATTTAAAATGTGTCCAAGCTTCAATGGAGGGGGGGGGGAGAATCTGCAAAGTTGAGGTACATCTTTAGTAGTTAGAAACCAGAAAAGAATCATCAGCTGAATATTGAGATGAGCCTTCCTCATAGCACTTGGATGGGAGAGAATTTTCAGAAATGAGCTGACTTTGGTTAAGAACACACATTTTTCTTTTTAAATTAAAATGATATTTGGTTCTAAAAGACAAAACTTGTCTTCAGTGACTGGCTCTGAGAAAACCCACTCAGGTGATTAGACCAGTTATCCACCAAAGAAAACTCTAAAAATGTTACATTTTAAACTTGATATATGTGTGTGAGCCTGAGTAAGTCTATGTGTGCAGTACACATGTGACAGTACACAGTGACTAGAAATGTGGTTGTGAGTTACCATGTGGGTTCTAGGAAGTGAACCCATGTCCTCTGCTAGAGAAGTGATTGCTGTTAACCGCTGAGCCATCTCTCCATCTCAAAAGCATCTCCAAAGGGAACTGCCAAGTTCATATGTTATTGGAATGATAAATGGTATAGAATCTTTTAGTCTCAGAGGAGAGAGATAGGCACAAACTTTGTTGATTTTGTATGTTGGCTTAGTGCATCAAAAGAAAGATATAACTTCATAAATGCAGATATGGTACTGATATCAATTTCAGGATTTTCACATTAACCCAGAACAAAAATTTGAAAGCTGACCACAACATAAAAGTAGCCTCTTCATTCTATTGACCTTGAGGGCTTTCTTTCTTTATTTTATTTGTTTTTGTCTTGAAGGATACAATCCCACCTGCTGAGTTACAGATTGAATATTTTCTTATTCATTCTTTTACCTGTCTACCCCTTAGCTGTATAATTAACAGGTTCTGGGTAAGGCTGAAACCCTGGACTTCACCAGTTTACAAAAGCACAGAGATAAAGGAAACTTCAGCCCCCACAAAGTCACTCAGGCTGCATAGATGTCATTCTCTAAAACTACATATCCATGACTATTATAGAGCAGCTTTGTAGAACTATTTCTAGTCTCTAAACATGCCCTATTATTTTTATTATTTTTATGCTTCAAATTATTTGTGCACAGTCCACCCTGTTTTAAGAGTGCCACATTGCATACAGAATGGAGCATGGCGCTCTCCACCATTAGGTGGACAACTGATGTTCCTGTACTAAAAGCCCCCATCATCTGGAATGGAAATTGCTTACCTTAGCATTCTCCATCATGTGTGAACTCCCTGAAGACCTTGTCCATTTCTGTCTCCCATTCATGTCACCTCAGGGCTGGCTCAGGCTAAAGCTTCTGAGACATTCATTTGATTGTCCCCCCTTAACAGAAGTCCCCTGGGTTCATATATCTTGATGAGACAGAGCAGGGCAGTGGTTAAATGTACCCTGTGATGCAGTTTCCATGAGGTAATTGCATGTTGTGTATAACTCTACTGTGCTAGTAAAACTATTGGCTATGTGCGCTTTCATCACATTGCTTAAATGGGATGTGAGCCGCAGAGCTGAGTGGCTGGACATTAACTGGTTTCTGAGCATGTACTGAGAGATCGGTCCTGATGAGATTTATAGCTGCATTTATTTCTGAGGTGATTCTGTGTCAACAGTGGGGTAGCCTTATATTCTTTGCTGTGCAATACTTAGCGAGTGTTCTAAAGTGGATTTAAAATTGAAGTGGTCTCCTGTTTAAACCGGGGTACCACATTGAATGTTAAGGAGAAAGAATCTCAACCAAATGTAAAGCTTTGTATGGCAAAGTTCTTAAAAGCTTCCAGTAATAAATAACACCAATATATTAATGATAAGAATCAAATGATTATTAAGATGTGCTTATTTGGCACATGTGTATATATGTGTCATACCCATGAGTTTACAGGTGTGCAAGTATGTGTGTGAGTGTGCATGTTTGGGCACCCACATGTGGAAGTCAGAAATTTATATCCATTGTCTTTCTTGGTGATTTTTGTTTGTTTGTTTCTTTATTGAGGCAGGGTCTTTGGCTCTACCCAGAGCTTGTTAGCCAGCTTGCTTTGAGGATCTCATACTTCTACTCCCAAAAGCTAAGACTGTAGGTGGGCTGTCACATCATCAGGAATTTTCTCAAGTACTAGTGATCCAAAGATTATGCTTGAACAGCAAGCAATTTACCTACTGAGCCATCTCCCCAGCCCTTATTATCTTAAAAATTACAGTTCCATAAATTAAATTGAGATCTTAATAGTATTAAAACTTGAATATGTGCTCTGAAGAACAAAACTGTGCAAATATATAACTCAAGGTTATTATATACCCATATATGTAAGGCATGGGTGAGCCTAATGCTTGGCAATCACACCAGCATCTTAGTATGAAATTACGATACAGAAACAACATATTTCCTGGCCTGGGTATAGTATAGGATCAGTCTCTTTTTTTTCCCCTTTCTTGCTTCTTTAACTAGATTTCAAAATAACTGGTGTTAGACTGATAGCACTTTGTACAGTGATAACATTTATAAACACATAAATGAAAAGAGGAAACCCTGTTGAGTTGGCTGACATCAGGCTGGGCATCTGCCAGAGAGGACACTTTTAAAACAGAACCCTTATATAAAACACATTTTCTAGTCATGCTATTTTTTTTTTTCTGTCTGACTTTGTTTCCTTCCATTTCTCAGAAGCAAAGGCCAAACTTGATGCTGCATAGGGTGTGTCTTTGTTGGGAGAAAGTGGCTGAGTGAGGTTTTAAAGGCAAATCAGCACTAGATTCACACTTACACCTGCGGTTTCTCTTTATTATTTCATCTCCCTGAATACCACCACACAGAAACGAATTCAAACACGGAGTCCTGGGCCATTTCCCTGGTTGACCTCCGGATGCAGGTAGCTTTCATTGTTAAGGTGTGCCATTGGTGCGTACTCTTTTAAAACACATGACTTGGACCACTGTCAATTCCCAATTATTTTTGAAGGAAATATATATATTTTAACTGATCAGGAAAGAAATCAAGTACAAATATTTCTAGTGTCTGTAGGACCATCAAAGAAAAACATGGGGGGAAAGCACAGTAATGAGTGAACAAATGGGCCCTGATTGTGGCATGGAAAAAAAGAAAGGCCAGTCCACATTCCTCATCCTGTGATATGAGCTCTCAGCACACACTCTTAGAATCTCACTAATCAGAATCTGTGAAGAGAAATAAGCCAAAGAACAAAGGTTGGTTTTGTTGCTAAGCATCTCTTCCTAGCAGTATTTCTAAATTTGTAATTTGTGTGTGTGTGGGGGGGGGGGGCGGTGTCACATGACAACCTCAGAGACTCTGTTCTCCTACCACGTAGATCTCAGGGTGTAATGGAGGTCATCAGTCTTGGCAGCAAGCTCCCTTACCTGCTGAGTCAAAATGCACAACCCTAGCAGAACTTTTTAACTGAAAGGTAAACGTCACTGTTTCCTATAACTTCCTTTAAACCAAAAGACACCAACTGAGAATGGAGCTAAGAAGAATTTTTAATAGACGGATATTTAATCTATCTTTTTTTCCCCCTGGGGATAGTTCTATCTCATTTATTTTCAGGAAGTCTCCTGTAAAAGAACTGTTAACTGAGGAGCTGCGCTGCAGTGTTCTGACAAGCACTTGTGGTGCAGAGACTTGAAGTCTCACTGGGGTACAGTTACATATTCACTGTAGGGAAGAATGCCCTATTTAAAATCTAGGACAGTTCATGTGGATGCGGGAAAAGGAAATAACTATGGAAACAATACATCTGAAATTAACGACTGAGATGTCACATCCATCTAAAATCAACAAGAAATGTAATTACTCTCTGAAAGTAATTGTATCCTGTCTTTGAGTACTAAGTAGAATGTTTAAGGCCAAAATACTATTCACATGCAGAATATCATTTTAAAAAAAAATATCATATTGTAGGAGTCAGGCAGGGATCTTACAGAAGTCCCATGGTAGAGACACACAAGGAGAAAGACTAATAGCTAAACATTGCTAAACAAAATGTTACTTTCCATGACGGGGAGGGCCTCACTTTCCTAGAACTCTAAAGATAGGCCTTCCAGCCTACGTGTTTAGATACAATCAGAAGGAAATCTGTTATTCAAATCTACTACCTATTTTAAAACTTTTATTTTATATTTAACTGTGTGTGTGTGTGTGTGTATATGCATGTATTTATGTACATGCAAGTTCTGATATTCATGGAGGCCAGAAGAGAGCACCAGACTCCTAGAGTGAAGTTGGCAGAAGTTGTGAGCCTTCTGATCTGAATGCTGAGAATTGAACTCAAGTCTTGGATAAGAGCACTGCACATTCTTAGCTGTGGAGGCATCTCCCCTACCTTTTCCATGGACTCCACTCTTTATTTTTCCTACCATGTAGAAGGCCCTGTATCCACTTAGCAAAACTGCTTGAAAGCAAGAGTTGTTTTTCACTGTGATTCCGTTTGCTTAACTGATAATCAGAAATGATAAAAGTTAGTAGCACCACTAAGAATAGTCTTTTCCAGCATGTGCTGACTAATGGGGCGACAAGGTAGCAGCATATGAGCATGAACGGTCAGTCAACTGATGCTTTTGAGAAAGTTCATTCATAAGACTATTTGATACAGTCGCATAATCCATTGTTTTCAATACCATGTTAATTGGTAAAACCTCTGGTTAATTTTGGAACTTTACTTAGACCTTTGTCATCTTTGTCATTGTTCTTTGACCCCTTCTGTAGTTTCAGAGAGCACTAAAGTTGGTTTGATTTCTCAAACAACTATGACTGACAGATCATTAATCCCAGCCATAGAACTTTCCTGTAGTTATTTGTTGAAAAAAAAAAAAAAGAATGAATGAATGAAAGGAGAAGAAGAGAAAAAGATAAAAAAGAAAAAGAAAAGAAAAAGAAAAAGAAAGAAGACAATTAGTCTCACAATGTAAGGACCAGTCACTCCTATTTTTGAACATTTCTAGAAATGTGTACATTTATTTTGATGTACAAAATAATGGTAACTGTAGTAGAGATTTGTATTTGACTTGTAAAGTATGCCTCCACTGCTTCCCTGTCAGTGGCCCACATTGTCAGAATAAAAAAACACACACACACACACATTTTAACATAATTTTTAACATTAATTACTTTAAAGTAGACTCTGATTCAGAATAAACAGCACATATCCTCCAAAGTGACTGGCCAGTGGCCACACCCATGGCCATCTTCTCCAGCAAAGATACCAAGCAGGTAACAGTACCTGTCAATGAGCTCATCAAAAAGATCATTTTTCAAAACATTTTTATACACATAGAATTTCACATTGTCATGCACGGTGTTTAGGAAAACATTTCTATTCTTAGTGTAGACAATAACAACACAAACAAATGAAAAGGAGATTGTTTTCTTACCTTTTGGAAAGCAGTCAAAAGCTATACTGTTGGTGGGATAGTGTACCAAGTTACGGACTTTTGTACACTCTTTCTTACTGGTGGTATACAGTCTACAGGAAAAGTAAATATATAGGAATATATAAAATAAATGTTCAGACAATATTCCCCTTTATTATTATCAGCTTTGGTTGCTGTTGTTGAAGAAGCGGCTACAATAGAGACTCACAGACATCAGGTCCACTATTTCAGTGGATACAATAGGCTGGTGTAGTCCAGTTCACCACAATTCAGGTACCTCTGAACATGGGACTTCTGGTGCCATGAGAGAAATGAAGGTAGCTGGATTATACTTGTGGAGCTTGTATAGCTGAGGGAAGCAGCCAACAAATATCTATCTCACTCTCTCCTTTCTGTTGCCATCCCTTTTACCTTAGCCTAGTTCATTCTTGCTGACCAGCTTGCCTGGTTAGTCCAGAAGGATGAGTACAAAGAGCGCCATGTTGAGGATGTTAGAGATCCAAACAGATGAAGAAGCAAAACGAAACAAGAAACATTAACAAATCAGCATAGCACAGGAATGTGTTCCAGACTCTCTAGGCATTATTTCTGGTGGACAATTTGTCCGCTGCCATCCATTTTCCAGCAGCCTACAGTTTCTTTTGTTAATCAAATACTTCCTTCTATTGACATTTTTATTTTATGTAATTTCTTTCTTTGAGACCAGCACATGATTTTTCTTGTATTCCTTATAGTTGATGCCAAATAGTAATAAAAATTTGAAGAAAGAAGAGCAACATCAAAACACATTTAGCTTGAAATTATCCTATTTTATATCTGAGCTATATATTGTTATTCTAATATTGTCTTCCTTACAGTCTATATTCATGAGCGATCTCCCATCTGTTGTAGATCACATATCTAGTTTGCTCTTTCAGGGTCATTTATCAGCAATAAACTCTCATTTATCTAATGAGTGGGGTGAAGTCTTTGCTGTCTACATGACTAGCTTCTATTGAACTTCCAGCATATACTCTGCATTTATGCAAGTATTTTCACTATTTCTCAGTCCAGGGGACATCAACTTAGAAAACGGATGTTACCTTAGAACCAGGGTACAACTCTCATCATTATGCAATGTAATCATTGCCCAAGGAGAGCATAAGAAAAGAGGGTAATTCACATAGAACCTGATGAGTGTGATTATTTCGGATGAGGAATACACAAGATCTTATTCACAAATGGCAATTAAGTCATGTGGCCCACCTATTAATATCATCCTTTCACCCTGAAAAGGACCATAATAATAGTCATAGTCTACAGCCCTAGCATGACCTCCATTTCATATGGCATCTTCCAGTTTTCCATGTATGTGCACAGGTTCACATTTGGAAGTACAGGGAGAAAGGCCAGATTCGGGAGGAAGGTGAGAGGACCAGAATTTGAAGAAATTCTGAGGAGCAGCATCTTGGACATAGCTAGAGTATACAAATGACGTTGGCCTTTCTGAATCCCCGTGACAGAAATTACTTATGTATAAATAAAAATCTTGGATCCTCATCCTAATGTACCCTGGTCATGTTTTCAATCTGAACATAGACACTGGCAAAAACTGACCTGAGATTGAATATGTAATATATGCACTGTGTACAGATAACATTAACTTTTCGACAAGGTTGACCCTTTATACCAACAAAAGGATGTTTTTCTTTCAAGCAATGAGAATTTTAACTGAAGGAGCAACTTGAGAGGAAAATTTCAATCCTTAAACAGTAATGAAGTGAAGAGGGCGGTTTTAATGTCTGCACATTGTAAGCCAAGAAGCAAGCTCTTTCATGTCGATGTGTACAGTGTGGAGGTAGATGAGTGGAAGCGGTCATGCACCAGATGGCAAGCTGCAGAGATGGAGCAGAGCTGTTCAAGATGAAAACACCACGGACTGAGAAAGATTCACGCTAAGTGTTCCAAGCAAAGATGAATTGAAGAGCGTTTCTGGTCTAGTAATTACTTTGAAGTACATTCTATAAACTGGCCTTTCTTCTCAGATATCTTCCACCACCTTAAAAAAATAATTTCCCCATTGGCGAGATGCATATTTTCAGTGTCTCCATTGCCAAAATTTATATTGTGGAGATGATTTGAGCCATTCTTGGTTTTCAACATAACATCATATTATGACATTTCATAGCATCAGATCATTCTTGTATATTTTCATTAAATTAAATTTTCACTACTAATCTTAATGCAAATATATCTATATACCAATGCATATATATGCATATTTATGACTTTCAGGCCACAGATTCAAATGTGAATGCCATCTATGATACCACATTTTCTACATTAGAAGTTTGTTTGGGGAACATTTCAAATGATATATTTTTATCTCAAATTATTTCATTCCTTTAAACTGTGTTTGTTCCAGATAAGTACCAATGCTAATATGTCAGAAGCCAGTCTCTACTATGACTCAGGCTGGTTATACTAGGATTAAGAATTTGCCTTTAATATGCCCAAATTTGCAGACCTGTGGTGTCCAGTGACATACTTCTAGCCTTGGCTGGTTATTTACTTCAAACAAAGTCAAATAGAAACTAGATCTCTTCTCTCATTTGGAGAGCTGTACTTTTGTACAGCTTTTATTGACTTGAGAGACAGCAGTGTTTATGCTAACTGTAGTAGACAACAGAGATTCAGAACACACAGCTGCCTGCTGACAGTGCTGTCAGATGACGTGAGAGGGATGGGTTCTCTCAATGCTCTGCAAAAGCTGGGTCATCAGAAACCCCAATGTTTGGAGGTACATGAATCTTCTATGGTTCCACCAATCTCTAGTCATCTTTTGTTGTGTTAAAAGGAAGTGGATAGACAACACTAGAAATGCTAGAAGAATTTCAAACATCTTTTAGACTTGTTGAGAGACAAAGACTGCATTTAATTGTACTATTCTCTTCATTTTTCTTTTTCTTTTCTTTTCTCTTTATTTTTCCTTGTAGTGCACGTTATGGTTTTTTGTAGATACTAGAACAACCATACCATCAACAACTTTTTAAAAAGACAGATGTCCAATGATTTATTACAATGATTCCATTTGATACTAGATTATTTGAAGTTTGGAGTTAGTATGACAAGCCTCTACCTTGGCAGCCTTCTCTAAATATTGGGTTATTACTGTCTGCTTACAATATAATAAGCAACCACATATTTCATAGCAAAGCATGTTTCAGCAAAGGCAGCTCTCCTCAGAACATCACCACCACTATCACCACCCTCATCATCACCACCACCATCATCATCACTATCATCATATTATTATCATCATCATTATTAATTATTATTATTATTTTCAATATTATTAGCTATATTACCAAGTAAAGGAGCCAAAAAATGTAATTTATGCATTAGGGATTCGTCCTGTTAGACATATTTTAGGATATACAGTAGCAAAGAGAAACAAGCATGGCCTTAGGAATTAGACCTGGTTTAACTCAACCTTGGATGCTAAGTAGGTACATGACTTTGACTATGTCACAGAAATTCCCTACAGTAAGACTTCACCAGTAAATTGAGAATAAGAGCATCTTCTCTGTTGAGTCACGGGGTCTTCCATACAAGCGTCTATATGATACATATTTTAAAAGTAGGTGAGGCAGTATTATTGTTTCTGTTTGTGTTTTAGAAATTACTCAAAGACTCAACAAGGATTGATATGAACATTAAAAATTGGCTACAGTAAAAAGTTATTAATTGCTAGGTACTGTAGGATTAGTCATCTGAATTTTTGAGTCCATATTTGTTCATTTAAAAAACACAAATAGAGAGTTCTGCTTACTGTTTTAGACCAAAATCTTGTTAAATTTGTATGTATGCATATATATATATATATATATATATATATATATATATATATATATACACAGATATATGATTTAAAAGTGTTATTGGAGTAAGAATGGATAAAGTTTCCAGAAAATTGGAATTTGACAAAAGTCTATTGTAAACAGCTACTGAGATTGAGCTATACTGGGAAAGTTAACAGTATGAATGCAGTTTTAAGTATAGACATAAATATGGTCATGGAAATGTTACTTTTGGGGGTTCATTTTCATCTACCTCTTGTCGTCTAGTCTGCCTTTAACTGCACCATCACATTTACCCAATCACTTCAAAATGACTTAGAAGAATTCTTTGCCTCTTCAGGAATAGGAGCCATTTGCATTCAGCAGATGTGCAATTTGCTAGACAAATATTTTATAACACATCTATGGTGTAGGCAATATTACTTCTGAAGTATACCTAGAGATACTGAGCCTTAGAAAAGCTCCATAGTTCTCAGAGTCACATGGTGCTAAGTGGAGAGGCTTGGATTTGGAGTCAGATATGTCTCCACTCAAACCTACTTGCTCCATCACTGTAATGATCACACAGCCTTCATGTGCTCTTCCAGCTCACATTAACCAGTTGCTCTAGAGATGTGCCAGAGCTTCCAACTTTATTCTACTTCTCTATTTTCTTTGAAACAATCCTTTTCCTCCTCCAATCACACCATATAATCTCCTCTGTTGAGATTCTGAGTGGAAACCACACTTACTTTGAAAGTATTTCCTAATATTTGTATACCCATTCATAAATGAGGATGTGCCAAGATCATGGATCCTTGTATTGTATTCATTAAAACTAAGTCCTTCAGTATATTGAACTTCTCTGTTTTCAAATATGTCTATAGTGAGAATAGTTCATAATTTAAAAAACTGTGTTTTGTATGACTTGGTAGAAAATATGAAATCTGTTTTATTTTAAAAACAGAAATTACCAACATGAATGACTGTATCTTTTACACATAAAGATCTGGTCAAAATATTCCTGAAATGCAAATCCCAGTACTGGTAATTCTCATCTAAAATCTACACTCACTATCACATTGGTACGAAAAATAATAATCAAGAATTTTATGCAGCTAACATCTAAGTCAATGTAGTATTATGTATGTGATGTCCTGTGTGCATTTGATTTTACATCTTTTGCAGGCAATGTACTTAACGAAAGTTTAACAGTTTTATCCAAAACTTTATGCTACTGTTTCTAAAAGGCTTGCTTTGTAAATAATTTTCTCAACATTCACATCTCAGTGGAAGGAAGGAATGCATATAAAGTCCTCCAAAAATTTTAATGTTACTTCTAATGTTCTACTTCCCTAGGTATGGCTTTCTCTAATAGGAAGTTGTTTTCCCAGCAGGAAGCAGTCCTCCTAAGAGGGCATCATTTCCCTAGTGGGTAAGGCCTGATGATGAAGCCCTGATAGACATGTTTATTCTCACTGGATATTCTGGGAGCAAAGGACAAAGAGACAGGAGAATGAGGAGGCAGAACTCTGAAAAGCTTTCTACCAAGAAAATGGTAGCAGATTCATCAAAGTCAAAAGAGTAAAAGTTACCATTCATCAGGGCAAACCATCTACAAGGCAAGCGTACTCCACAGAGCAGCAACACACATCCCACTTTCTACAGTTTTCTGATGCAGAATGGGAAAATGAAAGGAGAGTTACTTACTGTTTGGGTCTACATTTTCACAGAGTTCTGTCTTTGCCTCACCGTTGGGCCTGTCACTGGGTTTGTGTGACAGCCTTGATGACATGGTGGCTGCTGTGACTACGGCCTTGAAGCTTCGCTTCCGTTTCTGGACATTGAGTTCAGGGTGGAAAATGATGATGTACACTTTCGGCATGTATAGCATCCCCAGCGCCACTGACGCACTTAGGTTCATGGAGATTGTAAGCGTGGTGGTTTGTATGTAGAGCTAGGAGACACAACATACAAGGCACTATTACAAATACAATGACTGCAGACAGGGTGTGAATACTTAAAGCTGTGTCACAGATAATATGGATAGGAGAAAAAGAGTCACCTCGAGGACTTTCTGCTAAAAAGGGAAACAACTTGGCTGCGTATCGATTTCAGAGCTTAAGTTTATGTTAGTTAACATTGGGCAAGTCCTTATGCACAGAGCTCTTATCTTGCAGAATAGTGTTCAGGGTAGACTTTTAATCAGACTTAAATTACTTTTAGTGACAATGATAGATAGAATAACATGAATTACAGATAACACAAGACTATTGAAATCTTGCATAACAGTTGCCTGTTATTTTAAACCTCAAAACAAAAAGTTTAGTATATGATTTGATATGCAGAGATTCTGAGACCTTTATTTCAAAATTATTTCTGTTCTTAAATCATGCTTTTGTATCATTTTTATAACACAGTGTACCTTTGCCAAACCGATAGAATAGTTATTCAAATTCCCTAACATGTAAGACTTTTTGACTTACATATGTTTATAAAACATAAAAGTCAACACAGCAGCAGCTAGCTATGGCTTTCCTACTCTGCTCATGTTAATAAATTAATAATTGGATTCTAATACCTTATTCTGCCCTCATGCTACTTATACTTTGGATGGTACCTACACCCCATTACCATAGATTTGTACATTCTGGGGTAGTCAAGTAGATCAGGCATTAGTTTACAGTCTAATGTTTGAAGTCATTGTCTTAGTGAAAGGGTTGGTGTCAAAGTGTATATGAAGTCACTTAGTCTGGAGGAGTAGAGCCACAACCATCTTTCTGTGGTCCAGAACTTCTATGACTATGATATATCTTCCTATAACCTAGAGCTCTTTAGAAATCAGATATGTTTGACTTATACATGGGTTCTAATGGCTAGATTAGATGGGGAAACTGGTGAGCTTTGTCTTTTGCATCATTTCAACCCCTAGGTCCTTGGCAATGAATTGGATCATGATTGTCTACAACCCCTACTTTCATATTAGACTCCATTGGGTATCTACATGATTCTATATGAGTGTATTTGACAGCTTTTTCAGATGAATTTCATTCTATTGCCCAACTCTTGTACAAGTTTGAATTTCTTAAATATTCACCCTTGTGGAATGTCTTTCAGATCTCACATAGACCTTGTTCATTGAACTATGGAATCTTTGTACAAGTTCTTTGCATTTAAGTTTGTTTGCTTCTGTCTAGGCTGTTTCTCCTTTGCCTCTTCAGATGTTCTTCCCAGAATGTTCTCACCTATTGCATTTTTACTTATACCTTCTCCAAAGACATTTTCCTGTATAGAATCATTCTCTGCTTAAAATTATATTCTTATCCTTTGATTTTAGTCTGTCTCCATCTCTACTATAGGTTCCATGAAGTTGGACCCTTTCTGGAGGCATCATTCTCTACCTAATAGAAAAGTATAAGATACTACATAAATATATAATGGATAGAGTCAGTTGCTTGACACCTCTTTTCTCTATTATATGCCATGGTCCATAGTTATTCCCTATATATTTCCTTTGGATCTAACCAACATTTGGATATTTCTGATTTAAAAAGTCATGAGACATTTGCACCTTGCTCAAGGTTCTAGGTTCCATCTCCAAACCCAGATACTATTGCACATGCCAGCAAGATTCTGCTGAAGGGACCCTGATATAGCTGACACATATGAGGCTATGCGAATGCCTGGCAAATACAGAAGTGAATGCCCACAGTCATCTATAGGATAGAACACAGGGCCCCCAATGGAGGAGCTAGAGAAAGTACCCAAGG
>NC_034591.1:127309917-127333753 GCF_900095145.1 Mus pahari | reverse complement strand
CCAGAAGATCTTCCAACTGGTAATAAGGACACATGCTCCACTATGTTCATAGCAGCCTTATTTATAATAGCCAGAAGCTGGAAAGAACCCAGATGTCTCTCAATAGAGGAATGGATAGCTAGCACTTCATCTTAATGTCATATAGTGCATGCTTTTAACAACATAATTTGCAACACTTTTAATGTCATGTTGGTCTTTAGTTCACATGCTGCTTATCATATAATGCACTACTCTTTTTACTCTTGGATAGCCTATACCAGTTTTTTTATAACTACCTAATTAACTTAGCCAAAGAAATGAGTTAGAAACTACAGTTAGTCCCATTCATTAGAGAGTGAGTACCCATACATAGCTGAAGTCCCTTGCCAGGAATGGTCCTCTCTTCAGCTTAATCCAACCTTAGCTATCTGATCTTCTGCCTAGTAAAGAAAAGAATGTCCTTCACATTATCCAAATTGTCTTACCCATTTGGGAAGAACACAGACAGCCTTAGAATGCCCACCTTAATATATGTATAATCAATCTAAATAAAATTTGAAAACCCAACTTTGGCAACTGTTGTTATATGGGTTCTCTCCATCTTTCAGTTTTTCAACTCTAAAATAAAGATAATGGCAGCTCCTACCTCATAAGGTAGGGAATCAAGC
The DNA here is from genome assembly GCF_900095145.1 of Mus pahari. Classification (NCBI taxonomy): domain Eukaryota; kingdom Metazoa; phylum Chordata; class Mammalia; order Rodentia; family Muridae; genus Mus; species Mus pahari. The sequence continues at coordinate 127,333,106 of NC_034591.1, read as the reverse complement.
TAGTAAATGAGGAAAGAAAATTTCTCAGGACCTTAGGAATCAATGAGCCAGTAGAGCCTCTGCTTCTAGACTTACCATCTGCCATGTTAGTGTCTCATGGAAGGGATTTTGGAAAAATGTGGGTTTCTTGTAGATACTTTCAGATACTTTATACTTATAGATATATGTATCATTTAGGATTGTGTATCTATAAAAACCCATGGTATTCCTGCCTAAGCAGACAGAAATATAGCTGAGAGCATGTGCGACTATAGTGCACAGGATTAGAGATAGCTCAATGCCAGGCAAAGTTCAGCTGGATATAATTCATAATTCTTCTTTCCTAGTTCTAATAGTTACAGAAAGATGTGGAGGCATATCATGAAATGTCTTCACTACTCCAGAAATTAGCATAGCTCTATTAGTTGATTTCTTGTCTTTGATATGTTATGAATTTAGAAAGCTTTCAGTGTTCAGTCTGTTTTAACAGAAGGTCAGTGCCTCCCACTGATCACATGGAAATGCCATTTTAATCAATGCTTTGTGTTTCTCCAGCAAGGGAAAGATTATCATAGAATGGATATGCTGTTTTCTATACACAAAATACTTCCTATACTCATGAACTGTTGAGGTCCCTGAGGAGGAATGTGACCTAACATTTATTCACCATTTATTCAATAGTACCCTAAGGACAGTTCAAATAAAAGATTCCACCCAAGTCTACCTTTGTAAGTCAGGCAATTTCTTGGAGTACCTATAGGAACATTGTTGAAAAGTCCATTCTAGCATGAGTGATGGCTCACATATCCTGTCCACCTTCCTGTACTGCTTGCAGCTCCACGTAAGGGAGCATCTCTTTCCCCGACAATTGCTTGCGCCTTACGCCTTACATAATCTTGGGAATGGCCCTTTATGGATCTCCTAACTATCTGAGTCTCCTGGGCATCTTCAGAACCTTTAGCTTCTTGAGTGCTACAGCTTCCTTCCCACCGCCAGCAGGGATGCTGCAATTTGAAAGAAACAGCTCTACAACATGATAAAATTGCCAGCTGCTTTGTCAAAGTTTCAGAGCCAGTTTTTGAAGACAAGCTTGGGATGTTTTGAGGCAAGCTGTGAATAGCTGCAAGGCTAGCAGACTTGCAGCTCTGGGAATTATGACAGTCTTAATATGCTTCCAAAATGTAAAGAAAGTTGAGGAAATACAGGGCATAGACGAGGAAGAAAGGTCAGAGCCATTGAAAAAACACAAATTTCAGATTTGGTGATTCATCAAAATAATATCATTATCCCTGCTATAGTCTTCATTGACAGTTGCAAAATAAACAGCAATATACTTATACATGTGAGTCTTCATTAGTGGTACTTTATTAGAAAAATAGTTTGAAGCTATCTACTTGGCAAACTACTGACATAGGAGACACATGAAAACTGTATGCCAGAAATTCACATTATATATGATCTACTTACTGTAGGTGAGGGATATTTTGCAATACCATGTCAAGAATACCATTTCACTGAGGCACTGCTGTGTGCCTGCTCTGGCTTGGGTGCTGGGTTTCAAACATGACAGACACATGCTCTGCCATTCAGAGCTGAATTATAATAGCAGAAACAAAGAAATCAGATTTTCTTTATGATGAGTTGACTGTAGTTAATAGCCATGTATTCTGTACTTACAAATTGTTGACTGAAAATCCTCAGGTTTTTTTTTTTACCACAAAAAAGATATGTGTAAGGTAATATATTAGCACCATTTAGCCTTTCTAAAATGCGGACCTGTCAAAACATGCTGTAGATAACAAACATGTGTAATTTTATTTGTCAATTAATCATAGAGTATATAAATAAATAAATATTCCATGACAAGATAATGTAGAGCTTCATTATAACCCTTTTCCCACTCTGTGTTGGTATCTGCTTAACGCTTCCTTTTGAAATGGCCTCTGCCTTTCTGCCCTGCCCTTGAGGCCTTACTTGCATCTGATTTGATGTTCAATGTTGTCTCTTCTACATTCAACTTTCCTCATCTTCATAGTCAAGTGAATTGCCTTTGCTCCTATACTTTTCTGGTTGTACTCTCCTGTTTATTTAGAATAGTGCCATCAGTGTGCCCCAATGCTTGCCAATTCAAGGCAGTTGAATATGTGAATGCCTAGGCATTGTGACTTCATGCACATGGTCAGCACAAGCCAAATGAAATTCAAGTATGGATGAGGGAGATGTTTGTGAAATTTCATTGTAACTGATTGTCAATGGATGACTGCTGGGAGAAAGGAACAGGTTTCTTCAGGGACGCAGCCACTGAGAGCCTGTCCATGCTCCAGAAGATGACTCTATAGCTACGTCAACACTATGCGGGCTCCACGAGCTTAAAAAATAACTCACAAAATAGGAAAGAAGTATTGTTGTATGGGCAAAAGGGAGGAATTGGAGGGAAGAAAATGGGCATTACACATTATGCAAATTTGAGAGAAATATTCTATATAACTGTATGATTTTAATAAAATGAAAGAAAATTGCAGGTACTATAGTGGTCAAAACATTTAAAGAAGAGGAGAAAAGAAAATGCAAATTCATCACAGAGTAATGGAGACAGTAGAAACACCTTGACACATTAGAAGTATTGCATCATTTTGCACATAAGAGTCTGTGCCACAGGAAACACTGGGGGGGCATGTTAGGCCCACCTAGATGAACCAAGCTGAAGATAAATCCGTAAAAGTTGCAAATGTGTGACTGCTTCAGACATCTGCAGAAATTGTCTTCCACAGCCTCAATATCAATTACCAGTTCATCTCCTTGCATTCGTTTCCATGAGAAAACTTTAGGTTCTTTGATTGTACTGTTTATACAATTATCAGTCATTTTCCTAAACTAAAATCAGTATCTATGTATTTATAAATAATTTTAATTTCCCCTCTGTGTGTGTGTGTGTGTGTGTGTGTGTGTGTGTGTGTGTGTGTGTGTGTGTCAGGAGAGAGATGGGGGGGAGAGAGAGAAAAGGAGACAGAGAAGAGAAAAGATGAGGGGGGAAAGAGAGGAGAGAGGCAGAGAGAGAGGGGGAGAGAGGAGAGAAAAGTGGGAGAGAGGGAAGAAAGAGAGAGACTGATGATGTCAGTAGTAACTATATTCATCATACGATCTTTCCATTTATCTTATGGTTTCCAAGGCACATTGTTGCCATCAATGGCGATTCTTTAAAAACAAATACCATTTTTTGGTAGGACTGACTAGATAAGACACAAAATGCCTATCATGGTGTGTGAACTCATTAAATTCTGGTTAATGGAAATCTGCCTTTGAAGCAGAGATTTGGTGTGTCAAACTTCTTTAGCATCCATCATTGTTGTTGTCTTTCCTAGTCCGTGTTTTCCATGATGAGTATATATTAGTTCTTTCATTACTCGTGTGAAGATTGCATTTGCTGTGACATAAGAGTGTTGTTAAGCTCAAATGATATTGCCATGGGAAGGGTACAGAAGAGTGCCAAGCAGGTAATACATACTCAATAACAATGGCAGTGTCACAGTCTGATTTATTGGTTAATATAGGAAAAAGCTTGCTTCCTTTCCAGTTCTTTTTTCCTTACATTCTTAATACATCTTGACATGGCTGTGTTTTATGTAGAATCCAATGAATAACAGCTTGTTTTAAGAGGATTGTATTAAATTGACTTCTAGTTTGTTTTGGGAGTCTACTCAAATCCCTATTTCATCTGTCATTGACTATTTTGCGAAGAAATGGTCAATTTTGTGTGTTCGCAGGTTTTCGCTGAGATGAGGCATGAAAGAGCTTGACTGGAGTCTTCAGGTGGCTAGAGCAACTTCAAATGCTTCTCTCCAGACAGAGCTTGTAGAATAGAAATGAAAATGCTCCTTGATTCTGTCCCCATGCAGAGGGAAGGATATTATCTGGCAGATACTTGAAATATTCATGGGACAAAACTGAAATGAATTCTTGGCAGTCAATATAGGTTTTTTCAATCTTTAACACTTGTACCACTGATAGCCTAGTTAAAGTGGCCATCTAGTAAAAAACAAACAAAAACAACAACAACAAAAACAAAAACGATGCCACATGACAAGGGGACAGAGATTCTTGAATGAAATGAGGGAAAGATCTCTCTCTCTCTCTCTCTCTCTCTCTCTCTCTCTCTCTCTCTCTCTCTTTTAAGTGAGTAAGGGATTTCACCTTTTAGCATGTTTATTTAAAGGAAAGGAGTATTTTGTTGTTAGAGTTGACTGTAGCTCTTGCTGTTCAGTTGTTAAGGGTGACTGTGGGCCAGCTGCTTCAGCTCTAGTAAGACAGAAAGCAAAGACTCCAACCCATGTGGGCTACTTGAGGTCTGAAAGAAACCCTGTCTCCTGCTATCCTATGGAAGCTATTCTAAACTGTTGAGAAAAATAAAGGAAATCACAAGAAGAGGGTTCGTTCACACAGTGGCTGACATGGGGCAGTTGCCTGGAAAATGTGTGTGGCAGTTATAAAAGAGCCTCATAACCGACAAATTCTCTTTATATTCTTCCATGAAGATCTTTTTCCTTTAAATACTTGCTAACTCTCTACCTTGCTTGCTGTATAGTTAAAGATACTGTAGGGAGTCTGGGATAGGCATGACGTCATTGAATTGATCCTGGCTTCACATGTGTTCTGCTTTTCCCATTTACTATCTCGCTGCAGACATGAGGCTTAGTGCACACACAATTCCTTTACCTACTTGGCTTCACATGTGTTCTGCTTCCCACGTGTTCTGCTTTTCCCATTTACTATCTCACTGCCGACATGAGGCTTAGTGCACACACAATTTCTTCACCTACTTGGTGGCTGCTCTAGGTAAGTGTAATTCAGATGCTGAAGCACGAGACTCATGCTTTGTCTCTGCTAGAATCACATATGTGCATATGCTTTTCTTCCATGACTGCAAGCATGACGTTAGCTTCTCTCCCAGAAAGCAAGATAGTAGCTGCATTTTGTCTAGTTGTCTGCATTCTAGGGAAAGTTTCCTATTGCCCTTGCCAGGTCATTCTTACCAACCAAGACCGACTCAAGGCCAAATCCTCTAAAAATGCTACTTCTGACTGTGCTGTACATGGACAAACCCAGCCTACATGCGCATACATAGAAAGACACGCATACATGTGCACATTAATGCCCATACATCCTTACACACAGTTATCTACAAACATGAACATATACAAATACATTCACACATGTTTGTGCATGCATGCACCAAATGTGCATACACTGATGTATGTGCACAGACATAAATATACTACACAATTGTGGATATATATATATATATATATATATATATATATATACACACATGTGCATAAGTGAACACACAGGCAGGTTCATGTATGAACACACATGTACCCATATACCTATACCCAATTATATACAAGGGAACACATTCATTTTAACACAGAGAGGTACATATATGCCCAAAGAAATGTGCACATATCTATGCACACACCCATATATATATATATATATATATATACATGTCTTCACTCAAATATGCACATATATAAGTACATGAACATGTGAATAGGCAAACACATTAATGAAAAGTATACATGCAGACATATACTCATACACATATATACATGCTTTCATCCATGTGCATATAAACACACATGAAGTACTAGCTTCATGTACATAAAAATATGTACATAGGCATATATTCATGTATTAAAAACACAAACATATACAGCACATACACACAAATACATGGATATATATAAAGTCATATTTACAAATATGAAAACATACATGTACACAGAACACACATATACTTACATATGCACACAAACTTAAACATAAATATACATTTGCACCTACACATGCATACATACATAAACATACTTTAATACATAGAAACACATGCATACACATGCATATATGAAAACACATATTACATATATATATATACACACACACACATATGCAAACACATGTATACTCATGTGCATGCAAGCTGGTAAGCACTCATGTGACATACTTGCAGATAAATATACACAAGCAGAGAAACAAACACTTAGGCATACATCCATATATGTACCCATGCACACAGAATTTCTCTCCCTTATCTGAGTCCTAACTCTGTTTTGATTTTAAAACATGTCCAACTTCTAATGTGAAACAGGAGTGTCATTCTTTTATGTATCAAATACTGTCACTGTATCCTGTGTTGTGCTACCAAAAAGGTTATTTTCCCCTACTGCTGGTTAGAAAGCATAAAAATGTTAGGTCTCTGCCTGGCAGTGATTTAACATACAAAGTACAAAGCATTTCCGCCCCAACCCCTGCCCCCACCATCAGCCTGGAGAGACACACTTCTGTCAGATTTCATCAGCTCTCTTTCAATCACCAGCCACATTCACCCAGACGGAACCTAACAACCTTTTCTGAAGGAATCTACATCCATCCCATTCTGCATTATGATGCAAAAACTCTGGGCAATATCTTGGAAATGATACAAAGATGTTCCGTGTTGCCATGCAAGTCAATCAGTGGGTTTTGAAAACATAGAACCTGAGCTTAGTGTCTTCTCTTTCTGAAGACATGGGAGCTGCTCCATTTTCATATGTGCAAAGCTTCCCAAACTGGATGAGCTTCAAAGTCCTCCTCAGAGTTCTAAGGATCATAAAACAAACTAGAATCAAATGAAACTACAGATGCCAGGAAAAGGGTTAAATATCAAGTGCCCCTAGTATTCCTCGTGCATAGTCCATGTGCTTTAAAATTGGAATTATGGAGTACATACCACAATTAAACTCAGAAACATTGTTGCCAGCGTTCAGCATGAAATTCTCATCAAAATAAAGTGTCCTCAAAGCCAGTGGCAATGACTTTCACTTGAACTTGGGAAGTATTGGTCATTGATAAACCCAGCTTTCTTTTACCATTTCATTAGGACTGTCTATTACTTTTGTTGATAATTCTGCATTCATTTGCATCAACTCTCTCCTCGCTTGCCCTTAAATTTCTATATTGAACATATTCCATGCCCTGTGAATATTGATATTGTCTAGGGAGGTGACATTTCTTGTAGATGGAGATGCAGGCCCCGGCTGTGGACCTAACTGTTCAGAATATCATACCACAAATTCACTAATGTGCCAGGTGTCATCTCTAGATGACAGGTGAAGGGTTTCCATGACATCAACAACTTCCAACAAGCCATTCAATATTGCTCTTCTGAGTCAGTGCACTCTGATGTTCCACATTCCCATCGAAGTGCACAGCTATGGAGTAGTTTAGGCCCTCAAAAGAGCTGCCTTGGAAATTTCAAATACAGAGGCATGCAGCTGGTTTCTGTAAACAGATCTGTGGAAATGTGGGCATACTAAGGTATGACGGAGGCTGCTTACCCATGTCCCCCAAAGGTACAGTGAGAGGAAATGGGCCTGGCCAGTCACAGAGTAGAGGTGAGTGCTTCAGGCCTTGATCTTGCCTTTCTGAGACTCCTTTTCCCTTTCCTTTGTGTCTAAATTGTTAGATAAGGCAACTAGGAAACTTCAACTGAGAAAACGTTTATAATAAGGTTGTAAGAACATCTGTGGGGAGTTTTGAATGTTTTCTTGATTAGTGCTTGATGTGGGAGCACTCAGTCCATTGTAGATAGTGGCACCAATGCAAAGGTTGTCCTGAGGTATTTACCAATGTAAACTGAGTAAGCCATAAGGAGTAAGCCAGGAAGTGGTGTTCTTCTATGTTGCCTGCTCAGTTCTTGCCTCTAGATTTCTGCCTTGAGTTCCTACCCCAACTTCCCTTCACAATGGACTCCAAACTGTAAGATGAAGTAAACCCTTTTCTCCCTAAGTTGCATTTGGTTGTATTGTTTTATCACAGCTATACAAACCCAAACTAAGACATTTATCTATTTGTATATATGTATGCAGAAGTGTTAGGTGCACATGTGAATGCTGTGCATGCAAAGAACAGAAGAGAGTGTCTAGAGTTCTTCTGTACTGCTCTTGGACTTTTCCTTTTGAAGCAGATATTCAGATATTCAATCCTGGACTTTGCATTTTCTTAACTAGTCAGGGGGCAAACAGCCTTATCTTCATTTCACTTGGAGCTGGGTTATAGCTATGAACAAGATTCCCTACTCATCAAATGGATACTCTGATATACACTCTATTCCTAAGGATTGTGCAGCAAGAACTCTTACCCAATGTGCATCTTTGCAGGTCCCTTTTAGACTCCTTAAAAGGTTTTAGAGTCAGGACCTTTCCCAAGTCTTGTTCATCTTAGAACACAAACAATCCTTACCAGGTCCAGAGACCTATTTGGATTCCCGTTCTGAATTTCCTTCCTCTTCCCAAATCCTTTGAATGAGCTGTGTTCTGTCTGTCTTGGGTCCTTGCCTGTGATGGCTCCCCCACTTTGCTTGCTCTTCCCACGGCCTTTTACTGGCCACCTGTGTTTCCCATTCACATCTTTGGCAGTCATTACTGACTCTCAGTTCTAAATTATGACCATTTTTTATTTCATCCACCATCCTAATGATTATTCATTATAAATATCTTTATTAAGCATTTCCTTATTAGACACTGTAAAGACAAACCATCTCTTCCAACTCATTGGAGCACAGGTAAGGGCTCAGTGAATAGCAGCTGAAAAAAAAAAATAATGAGTGGATGCATTCTAGAAAACCTGTTCAGTTAAGAGCCACAAAATAGGATTATAACAGCATAGAGAGATTTGGATGAAGGCATTGTACTTGCTTTTACATCAACCATTTTTTGTTGTTGTTGCTTTTCTTTTCTTTTCTTTTCTTTTTTTTTTTTTTTTTTTTTTTTTTTTTTTTTTTTTTTTTTTGAGACAGGGTTTCTCTGTGTAGCCCTGGCTGTCCTGGAACTCACTTTGAAGACCAGGCTTGCCTCGAACTCAGAAATCCACCTGCCTCTGTCTCTGCCTCCCAAGTGCTAAGATTAAAGGCATGCACCACCACTGCCTGGCTTACAACAACCATTTTTATGTCACCTTCTTGAACTGGTGTTTAGTCCTTATAAAATGAAGCAAGTAATAGAGAAGAAATCACACTATGTTGTGAGACTCACAGAGCAGAATGAGACAATCAGACAGGGTCTGATGTTAATTTATCTTGCACCCTGGTACCTGCCAATCAGTATATGTGTCCTTCAGTGTTTGTCTTTTTAAAGAGAGATTATTCCCTCGTTTTGTGAATCCATACAAAACTAAAGGTTGTTCATTACTATCAGTTTTATAGGTTACCAGTCTACCTATGATGAGCAGTACTAGTTTCCATCAATTCTCCAGGATCTGTTGCTCTCTTTGGCCTTGGAGCCTTGGCTTACAATGTGTGACTTTCCTAGAATACTCTCCCATCCTCCTCACCTTATCTTTCAGTCTTGCCAAAGATTTCCATTTAAGTTCCATGGTCTCCTGAAAAAATTCCAACAAGTCTAGAAAATACAATTCTATGCTTTCATTAAGTATTACTATTCACATTCAAGAATGTGTGTGTGCTTGGTGTAAGTGTGTATTTGTGAATGTGTATGTGTGTGTCAGAGAGAGAGAGACAGAGACAGAGACAGAGACAGAGACAGACAAAGACAGAGACACAGAGAGACAGAGAGAGACTAGAATATAATACATATTTCTTCAATGATTGTTTATTGAGCTTGTCACTATCTGTTCCTCTCTGACTGTGTTGACTACTTGGATGGGGATACAAATTGATACTGAAGGTAAATGGCATCTTGAGCAGTTCTCACCTAGATAGAGATTCCATTTTCAGTATTTAGTTCCTTCTATAACCTTAACTAAGAGAACAGAGATGTTGAACATTACCCTACAAAAGACAAAACAGCATGGAGCTCCTATCAAGTTCATATCCCTCAAATAAATGTATTTCCTAAACTGCTGTAAGGATAAAGTGGACTATGTTGCTCTGAGAATAATCTCTTTTACATCTAATCCATCCTTTGTATATTCATGAAGCAGTGAAGCACAATTAGCAGTGGTGACTCCTTCTAGCATGCAGAAGCCACAAAAACAACATTTAGCCTACTTTGGCAGGATGCATGCCTTGTTTTCAGCAGCATCTTATTGTCTTCTCTCAATGGGAAAATCAGAGCTGTTGCCAAGACAACTCATTGAGGCATTCAAGCTTTGATTGAGATCAAATGATTCCCAGGATCATTGTTGGAGAGAGAGAGAGAGAGAGAGAGAGAGAGAGAGAGAGAGAGAGAGAGAGAGAGAGACTTTAATTTAATAGAGACCCCAAACATTTTTTGGCAGTTTTAATCACCTTTAAAATGTTTTGGAACTAACAATGAATGTTTTAAAATGTCAACTCCTTTTGAAGCTACAAAAAAGGGAGGAAAAAAATAAAAGAAACTGGGGAACAGTGCCAGCCAGGAGCACTTGGAACACAGGAACAGTGGAACAGCTGGGTCAGGATTCTTTCTGTTTGCCATCTGCACCCCTAAGCTGAGGCTGTCCACAGCCCTCTGTGTACAAGTCCTGCCAGGAGAGACCTTTCTCCCAGTAGTGCTTTCAGTCCTTGGCTCCTGGGTGAGATAGCCACTTTCTCTTGAAAAACTCTCTTGAGCTGGGCGTCGAGGAGCACACTGGCTGCAAGAACAGTGGAGTAGCTGGGAAAGGAAACTCTCAGACCCCATCTGCACCCAGAGAAGGGACTGTTCTAGAGCCCTCTGAACACAAGTTCTTCCAGGAGAGAGCTGGTCTCCCAGGAGTGCTGACACTTGTCTCACTGCTGGTCTAAAAAAAGTGCTTCCAAAAACATCTAATTGCATAAATGGCAAGTCAGCCTGCATTGTTAAGCCTCACCATCAGGGATACTTGCTTCTATTAGAGGACTATTCTGTCCTTCATCCATCTGTGGTTGTAGTTTCTGTCCCTTGTCACAAAGACTAGTCTTACTGTCCCTGGAAGTCAAGATGACTGCAAGTTGAAGACAATTATTGTTGGCCTTTAGATAAGTTGTACTTTGCTTTTGGTTTCCTTGTGAGCTCATATGAAGAGTCAATTGATTTTAGCAGAAGTCATTTGTATGCGCTTTTATGCTAACTCTTTTTGTGGGGTTCAATTTCTGTGCACTCATTTTATCAGATGGCCTCTCCATAACCTTGCTACCATTTTCTCTTATTGTGGCTGTTTCTCTTAGAAACACATTTTCTTTACTCATAAGACATAATATAACTAGCAATTAACATTGTATTTACGCATTCAGTTATCTCTTCTCTCTTCCCACTATGATTCATGACACCAGGGGTAGATGTATCAGTAAAATAATAAACCTTAAGAAATATTTTTTGGAAGAACTACGTAGGGATTGCAATTAAAAAATAGTAAGGAAGGGATAGTTATTACCACCACAGTGAATGAAACTGATTCTTTTTATGATAGAAATATATTTTCAAGAGCTTGGCTCCTAAATTGAATATCCTTTGGCATATTGATTGAAAATCTATTTTTCTGAGGTTCTCTGACCTATAGGTACTACTTGGAGACAAAGCTAAGACAAAAGTTAATATCTTTTGTCAAAAGATCAATCTACTGCATGTCCATTTTCAACTAAAAACCTGATTTAATAAATAGTAGGCTATAGAATTGTTTAAATTTTCACTCTTTAATGCTATAGCTGCCAGTGCTTAAAAAAACAAAACAAAAAACCTCATAAGTATTTCTTGAGGAGCTTACAGAAAATTTTTATCCTTTGCAATGTGTAGAATGTGTGTGTTACATATATTTCAGTGTTTTCTAGTAAGAATATGAGCAGTTATGTAACTCATATATAAAATTCAGCAATTTTATATAATAATGCAATATTAGGCAACTTGGAAGTAGAGATTGATTACCTTTACTGATGCATAATGAGATGTTGAAAGAAGACCTAGCCATGCAGTGGGAAAAGGATAGTTCCTTTTATTATTATCATTACTATTACCATTACCATTACCATTACCATTACCATTACCATTACCATTACCATTACCATTACCATTACCATTACCATTACCATTACCATTACCACTACTATGTGGATGTATGTATGACTATAAGTAATTGTGGGCAGTTGTCCTTAGGTGCCAATTGAAGACCAGAAGAGGACACTGGATGCACCAAGATGAAGTTATAAGTGGTTATAGGCTGTCCAGTGTAAGTGCTGAAACTGAACTCTAGTCTTTTGCAAGAACACTGAATATTCTTAACAGCTGAGCTATCTCTTGAGGCCCAATATTTGCTTCTTTACCGTCATACAGAATGGGTCTTTTCCTCAAAGGATGAAGATGAAAAATTTGTCTCCTGGGTAAGATGTACCACAGGGATTAGAAGACTAGTTTATTTATCAATGGCAAGAACTACAGTTACCTCTAAGACTAGTATAAGATGATGTAGGATAGAATGCTCCATAATTCAAAGCACTGACAGACCATTGGACCATCTGAGTGGGGCTGTGATTTCTGAATACCTAGCTACAGTGTGTTTAATAAAAAATAACAACAAACAAATAAACCATTCTACCCTTGTCTTTAAATCTTAAGGTGTAGCACAAACTTTGCCTACAATAGGTTATCTAGGGATAAACTTTCCTTGTTCTTATGGTGACCAATGGGATACCTCAGTTTTTGTCAGGATTTAGTGGTTCTGCTCATTTTTCACTCATGATATAGACAAGAAGACATTTTATGTACATATTTCTAGCTTGAATTCTACCTTTTGCTTTATTTCTTAGTTGTGAGCATTTGGGAAGGGCTATTTGTAAATTTTCATATACCACTGGACTACTTTCGCTTGTCTTTTGAGCCTCCAATACCCGTTTGTTTCCTTAAGCTAACGTATTCTGATTTTGGTAATTTCTGTACTCATTACACCATGCTGTGAACTAAGTAATGATAAGTTATGTTTTGAAGCAAATCTGAAATAATTAATATACTAACAATGCTTATATTTTATTTAAAAAATAAAAGAAAATTGTTGTGTAGGCACTATAAACAATTTTACATGACTGCTATAAAATCATTAACACAATATGAGAGAACAGTATAGGTTTTGTGGTCTGGACTGCATACCTTCCAAACTGAGGGCAGATGATTCCTGCAGGATCTAGTAAGGCTGGCATCAAACACCTTTTGGGGAGGTGCTTTTGCTGAAGAAATTCATATCACCCAAGGTCCTCTAGCCTGAGGCAGGTTGCAGGCACTGGAGATGTTAGAGCCTACACCTCGGTCTTCCTCAGGAGAGAACAGCTCTGGAGTGTGACTTCAGATCTCCAGGAACAGAGTTAGAGCTCTGAACCCGCATTGCTGCCCAACTTCCCCTTCTACCCTGCTAATCCTACTACTTTCCTTTCTACCCACTAGGAGGGTGCTGGTGTTGCTGCCAATCAACCTCCCTCCTTATGCTCTGCTCAAACCCAACCCGACTGAGAGTATCACTTAGAATTCTAATGAATGTTGAAGCTTTGGTCATAATATCAGCTTTTGATATGCAGTTGATCGCTCCCTTTCTAGTATTCATCTCTAAGACCAACTAAGCATGAACAACACTCCTTGAGAACAGGTGCTAAGCACGGTCTACCTCAGACAAGACTCAGCCTCCTACAAGAACTTATTTCTCCTTCCCATAATTCTCTGTGGGATCAAACTCTACCTTTCACAAACTTGCACTGAGATGTATTCAAACAGATGTGTATACATCTTCTTCCATCCCTATGCTACAGTTTATCAATGAGACCATACCTTGTCATGATGTATATCTTTTAAACTTTCTCTGTGTTAAAATATTGAATGTTGCATATCATGGATATTAAGTCATTTTAGTTCTATAAACATTAACTGAAGAAATGGATACTGCCATATGTAACTATGATTACCAGTAGCACAACTAAGAAATTCCACAGTAATTTCATCCCAAAACTTACAATTCAATTAAGGTTGTACATCACAGTTGATTACATCTATAGATTTATCACTGAGAACAATTTTCCTGTCTTTTGTTTTAAACTGTTTTATTAATGATCAAGAAAAATGTTACCTCTGATCAAGAACAAAAAATTTTAAATTATAGTTTTATGTATTGGTTTGTGTGTGTATGTATATTAAGACAGTGTATGTGCTCACAGAAGACAGAATAGTAAACAGAGTAACCTTGAATTAGAGTTATAGGTGGTTGTGACATCCCTGGATACTGCGAACAAACCCAGGTCTACTAGAAGAGTGGCAAGTGCTTTAACTGCTTAGCCATCCCCCAAGCCCACTGGGTCTACTTTTTAAGGTGATAAATCTGGTTCACGGTAATTGCACATGTTTCTAGAATCTTACTCAGGAATTCAATAGTTGTGTAAAACCTATGGATATCCAATCAGGGATTTAATGTTTCAATCTCTATGAACAAGTTTTGTTTGTGTTGGGAATGTCTATATTCTTTCCTTTTAGGATTTGTAAAAATAAAATATATGGAACATTTGTGGAATCTAGCTACCCTACTCTGTTATAGACTTTCAAACCTTATTTACCCTCTGAAACTGTCAATTTTATTTTTTCTCAGTTGTATTTTGTGATTCTTCATGAATATATTTATAATAAGATGCTGCTCTTAGTAAGACCCAAGGTCTGTGTTAAATATATCACCTTCTGTATTTGTTTATTGAATTCTCTTTAAACTCAGGTCATACTTATTTGTCAACATCATTTTCTGTGTGGTACCTATAGGCACAAGAGTCTACCAAGTCTGGAGGGACACAGTGGCAGGCTGATGCAACTGGTTGGTAATACCCAATTTAATCATATGCTTAAGCAGGTGACAATAAATTCGTAGTTTATCTTTAAATGGAAATAGTCTAGGGATGAAGCACTAAGACGAACTTTTTTTTTTTTACATTTTCTTTTTATTTTTTTAACTTATTTTATTAGATATTTTCTTCATTTACATTTCAAATGCTATTCTGAATGTCCCCTATACCCTCCCCCCACCCTGCTCCCCTGCCCACCCACTCCCATTTCTTGGCTCTGGCATTCCCCTGTATGGGGCATATAAAGTTTGCAAGACCAAGGGGCCTCTCTTCCCAATGATGGCTGACTAGGCCATCTTCTGCTACATATGCAGCTAGAGACATGAGCTCTGGGGGGTACTGGTTAGTTCATATTGTTGTTCCACCTATAGGGTTGCATATCCCTTGAGTTCCTTGGGTAATTTCTCTAGCTCCTCCATTGGGGTCTCTGTGTTCTATCCTATGGATGACTGTGGGCATTCACTTCTATATTTGCCAAGCATTGGCATAACCTCACAGAGATAGCTATATCAGTGTCCTTTCAGCAAGATCTTGCTGGCATATGCAATAGTGTCTGCGTTTGGTTGGCTGATTATGGGATGGACCCCCGGGTGGGGCAGTCTCTGGATAGTCCAACCTTTCGTCTTAGCTCTAAACTTTGTCTCTGCCACTTCTTTCATGGGTATTTTATTCCCAATTTTAGGGAGGAATGAAGTATCCACGTGTTGGTCTTCCTTATTCTTGATTTTCTTGTATTTTGGAGATTGTATCTTGAATATTCTAGGTTTCTGGGCTAATATCCACTTCTCAGTGAGTGCATTTCAAGTGAGTTCTCTTGTGATTGGGTTACCTCACTCAGGATGATATCCTCCAGATACATCCACTTGCCTAAGAATTTCATAAATTCAGTGTTTTTAATAGCTGAGTAGTACTCCATTGTGTAAATGTACCACATTTTCTGTATCCATTCCTCTGTTGAGGGACATCTGGGTTCTTTCCAGCTTCTGGCTATTATAAATAGGGCAGCTATGAACATAGTGGAGCATGTGTCTTTATTACCAGTTGGAACATCATCTGGGTATATACCTAGAAGAGGTATTGCTGGATCTACAGGTAGTACTATGTCCAGTTTTCTGAGGAACTGCCAGACTGATTTCCAGAGTGGTTGTACAAGCTTGCAATTCCACCAGAAATGGAGGAGTGTTCCTCTTTCTCCACATCCTCGCCAGCATCTGCTGTCTCCTGAACTTTTGATCTTAGCCATTCTGACTGGTGTGAGGTGAAATCTCAGGATTGTTTTGATTTGCATTTCCCTGATGATTAAGGATGTTAAACATTTTTTCAAGTGCTTCTCAGCCCTTTGGTACTCCTCAGTTGAGAATTCTTTGTTTAGCTCTGTACCCNATTTTTTAATGGGGTTATTTGAATCTTTGGAGTTCAGCTTCTTGAGCTCTTTGTATATATTGGATATTATTAGTCCTCTATCAGATTTAGGATTGGTAAAAATCCTTTCCCAAACTGTTGGTGGCATCTTTGTCTATTGACAGTATCTTTTGTCTTACTGAAGCTTTGAAATTTTATGAGGTCCCATTTGTTGATTCTTGATCTTACAGCACAGGCCATTGCTGTTCTGTTAAGGAATTTTTTCCCTTTGCCCAATTCTTCAAGGCTTTTCCCCACTTTCTCCTCTATATATTTCAGTGTCTCTGGTTTTATGTGGAGTTCTTTGATCTCTTAGACTTGAGCTTTGTACAAGGAGATAAGAATGGATCAATTGAGATGAACTTTTTTCACGCAAAAGTTTTTACTTAATATTCTTTCAATTGTTTTATTAATTGTTTTATTAATATATTGAGCTTTTTTCTTTCTTTGTAGTTTAGAAAGGAGATACAATTACTTTCCTATGCCTCACTCCCACTAGAAAATGTGTTACCTAACCCTGGAACCTAACACAAAGTGGCAGTAGTATTAGCAATGTGTGTTCCTCTGAGGACACCTGTGTTGGGCTCCTAGGAGACTGAGGTGGGAAGAGACACATATGTCCTTCCCCTTTGTCAGTCCAAATGCTGTTATCACTGCACACTCTGTTCTTGTCTCTGCCGTGTCTGATAACCATGGTACCACTAAACATTAATCCATTTTATTGGCTTATAAACCATGATTCAACGTGCCTTATAGGCCTTCAATCAGCATTAATCAGAAGCAGGTGAGTCACTAACATAACGGTGGGCACTGCTTGGGAGCAGACAGGGCTTCCAATAGGAGATTGCTCTCCTTCCAGATAGGGAGGGAAATCTCCCTCCCCCACCCCACCTCTCTCTCTCTCTCTCTCTCTCTCTCTCTCTCTCTCTCTCTCTCTCTCTCTGTGTGTGTGTGTGTGTGTGTGTGTGTAGTGTGCAGTGTGTGAAGGCCTGTGAGATTACTTTAAAATAATTTATTACTATAATCAAATGTACCCTTCAGTGTTCATTGTACTGATTGCTTCAATCCAGTGACCATCTCTCGCCTCTGTTCTTAACCTCTCACTGAAGTAAAGTAGTTTTTAAAAAATAATGTCTTTTAAGAAATAAGGAAGCAGAAGTATTCATTTCAGACTGTGCAGGGAGCTTCTAGAAATCAGCAAATTGCAGCTTAAATGAGAGAAGATGTTGAAGACAGGGAGACAAGAATCCAAGCAGTCCAGAAATGAGTATATTCAGCTATTGGGTTAAAGAAATCAGAATTGCTTTCACCATTTAAAGAGTATGTTTTCATAAAGCTTAAAATGTATTTAACAAACATGTAAAGAGAAGCTGGAAATACTGAGCCATATCTGTAAATTAGCGTGTGAGATATGGGAGCATTTGGAATTCGAGGCCATCCTGGGCTACAGAACAAGACCTGATCTGAAGTGCTAGCAAATGCCTTCACCACTGTGCTCCTGTCCCTGTGCGTGTTAACCTTGTAAAAGGGCTCATGCCTTTCCTACTGTGTACCGTTCCTGTGAAAGTAGAAATTCATGTAAACCCGTAAGGAATCCGGAGTGTTGGAAGAGGTCAGACTCAAAATTGAATACAGGTGAAATGACTGCACAATGATTTCATTTGGCATTTTCTACTTTGTGGATCTCACTACAGACAGTACTATGTCATTTATGGCTATTTATGGACTGTTTTTTTTTTTTCTTGACAAAAAGCCTTCTGTGGAAGCAGCTGTGTAGCGTTCTCTACGAAGGGCGTGGCTTACTTACTGTATCTCTTCTCTGTTTCGCTGAAAATTGACTGGCAGTCAGTGCCCCACTCCCTGCTGCTAAGAACTCTTGCTGGGGCTAGTTTTCATTAAATATCACACATTGACCAAGCTGGCAAGATAAGCTGAACAGAACAGAAAGTGTTGGCAACTTCGGCATAGGCGAAAAGGAATGGTTGTGGAGTTAATCTTTTCTCTATTGGTTAATTTTCACATAACTATGCCCTTCCTCGATTTGTTAGAATATTCTCCACTCAAAAACTATAATGTGAGAATTAACTGGGAGATTTCTTTCCTTTTTGGTTGTTACAGTTTGTGGTTTCAGTTTTGATTAGTTTAGTTTAGTTTAGTTCTGGGGATAAAACCCAGGGCCTCACACATGCTAGGCAAGTATTCTTAGAGATCGCCTCTTCTTAAATGAAGGTTTTAACTCAGCTTAGGTTCTGAATTTCCATTAGAAAGAATGGAACTTAGTTCAGAGATTTCTGTGGCTATCCACCAAGGCTTAATATTTCACACACCCATCTAACATCTCCTCAGTATTCTTTATTTATTTTTTATGTGTATGAGTGTTTGCCTCCATGTGTATGTGTACCTTGCAATGGGCTCAAACCCAGGAAGGTATTAAAGTATGCCAAATGCCCTGGAACTGGAGCTACAGATGGTTGTTGATTACAATATGGGTGCTAGGAACCAAGCCCGGATCTCCTGCAAAAGCAGTGAATGGTCCCAACTACTGATTCATCTCCCTTGCCCTCACCTAGACTTTACAATGTGTTTTTATAGCTATTTACTCACTTAAACCACTCATCTTTCAACTGGGAGAAATGCTTTGGGATGTAGATGACGAGAACTATACAGAAACATCAGAGATTGTGTTCATCCTCCCAATTCACATGGGCTAGGTCACTGTTCTATGGGTTGTGGACCAGGATGCATGTCGGCATACCCTAGAACTTTTTTTTTTTTTTTTTTTTTTTTTTTAGCTTCATTTAATTGAAGAGATGATCCATAAGACTGTTCCCTTCATCTGCCAGTCTGGTCCTTGTACTGAGGCCAGGCTCCTACTCTGTTAAGTCTGGACTATCCCACAGAGAAGAAATGCCAATATCACTTGACTTTACAGACAGAAAAGTTATTCCCTCTGCTATCATTACTATAAGACTGATCTTCCCTCCTTGCCACAATTACACTGCCAGGGGAGCTTCTTCAAAGGGGCCACAAGCTCCTTACAATCAGGGCAATAGAAAAGCAGTGAGCATTTACTGTGTTTTTAATTGGTTGACAAAAAAAAAAAAAAAAAAGAGTGTCCTTATTTAAAATCAAAGAGATTATTATATTTTCATTTTGTCTTGACTTTTTATGTTATTTATTTAGTTATAAATTGTAGGTTTCCTTATGACATTTTAATGCATAGTTTGGGTTAATCTTCACTCCCCACCCTTCCTTCCTCCTTATCTCCTTGCCTATCCTCCCTGTTCATTCATTCCTTTCCCTCCCCATTCTTCACTTTTATATCGCTTTTATATTACTTGTGTTTTTTTTATTTTTTATTTTATTTTATTTTTTTTTATTTTTTACACTCTCACTGCTCTCCTTAAAGCCTCTTTAATTTCTTTCTCTACATCAGTAGTCTTGAAGATCACACCAAACTCTTTCTCTTCTTACCAGAGCATGCTTTGGCTTCTCTAATGCTTTCATCTTTCTTAGGATTAGTGTGAGTAAGTAGTAACATGCCCTCATCACAGGAGAACCCTGTTCACATTTATCATTGGGTTTCTATGGGGTGATGTGATTTCCTCTGGTTTCACACAGGAGAACCTAGTGTCATGCTAAGAGGGCCCAAATAATGAGCATCTCTTGAATATTTTCTGATTTTCTCATAGTTGTGATTGCTCTGTCTCTTTTGTTTTGTTTTCATTTGCACAGTAGGGTAGACCAGCAGGTGGGAACTTTTGAATGTCCCTACACTACAGGAGTGTTTTGAACTGTGTACCACTAGTTGTCACTTTCTTAAACAAAGCTAGCCATTTCTCTGGCATTCCTAAAGTCATTAATGTTAGTTTGTATAACAAAATACAGTACATTTTTCAAATGTCTTTACATTTCATTTGAAGTCAATATTATTTTGAATACCCAAGTGGCAAGAGTCAATGTGAAACCATTATTAACCCATAGCTCAGTATTAGGGACATTTTTTGGCAATGTCATCTTTTGATGGGTAGGAATATTGTATAAATTTTAATGCACCATTGAAAGGATCTAATTATCTCATTTGTTTTTCTAGAACCACTCTACACACACACCCCTTAACACTTCAAGTTTCAAGTGACACTCCTGAAGTAGGTGGCAATTTATACATTTAGATTGAGCCATTAAGTACTTTGACTCAGACATAAATGAATGTCAGTGTTCACAGAGCTGATATTTAACCTCTCTGCCAACAGGTTCATAAAATGTAGCTTGCTTTTCACTGTCTGTCATCATACTTTTCTACAAAATGTTTTAGAAAATATATATTTAATTGCATGTACCTATAAACTCAGAAGATATTCTAAAACAATATTTCTAATTTTGGACAAGATCAAAGCAGTATCTAAAGTAAAGATATCTATCAGTGTACCGAGGTCTCAGTAAAAAGCTTTTCTTTTGCTATTATATCATAGCGCATCATACCAATCTTAGGGGGGAAGCTTTAAATATATCATATCTTTTAAAGCATTAAAATAAGATTGTTATCATCATCCTGGTGGTTGGAAAGCCCTGTTTCGTTATGTAATATAAACATCATTACATACTCATAAAGCATGTTATTAGAAGGGTCAGGGCCTGTCTTGTGCACAGTTAATTAATAACTAAATCATGTAAATGAGACTGGACTGGGAGTTCCTTAGACAAAGTGTTTGTTGTGCAATCATGAGACCCTGACTATAATCCTCAGAATGCCTGTAAGCACCCAGATAGGATGGCAGATGCTTGCAATCTTATCATTACTGAGGCTAAGACAGAAGAATCCCTGGTGCTTGCAGGTTATCTCTTGTTCCAGTTTCAGTAAGAGACTCTGATTCAAGAAAAAGTGGAGGAAAAAGGATGACAAGGTAATGACCTCTGGCCTCTGGCTACCACATACACATAAGTACACGCACAAAGTAAGAAATTATAAAAGTTAATGCATTTAGTTTTAAATGTTTCTACATATTCAGAATAACCAGGGAGAAGCTTTTTATTCAGAGTTTCAAGTTGTTTCTACTGTTAGAAGCCATGTGATACTTTGGGAAAATGTGAGTTTATTTGTGAGCTCATTCTTGAGACAAAGTCCTTGGTATCTAACAAACATGGTTCTTTACAAAACCTCACTGAAATGATAATAGGAGAGAAGTCTTAACTCTTAGATCTCATCTACTGAGTAATTGCCTTTCCCTGTGGTGTCCCTAAAATTTAAAAGTTGCTTTCTCAAATCGAGAAGCCATTTCAGGGTCAGTCAGTATAAGTAATCAAATAGTGCCTGCATCAAAGGGTAGATATCTTGAATATTTGAATATTAGAATAAAGATATTCCCAGTGTGATCAAACTCTCTTTTTAATTGGCACTCTTGGACTCTATCTCATAACTGTATCTAGATATAAATTCCCTGTTCATTCATCTGAAAGACATGGGAGTTATAATTCTCCTTAACTTGGGTTCAGACTTGAATCTCAAGCTGGACATGACCACCGAGAGGTCATTATGGTACATAGGCTCAATGAAAGCGCTACCATTACACAGAATGTCATTTTGTGGTTCAATTGGTATTTGTGCTACAAAGTGGTTCCAAGAGCAGTTTAAACACACTAGTATTTAGTCTGGAACAGAGCTTCTGATGATCAGGGTTATAGGATGTTGGCTGATGGGTGTGTCTTTCCTATCAGTAACACAAAACACTTGGTCCACCAATGGAGGTATGTCTGGCATGCAGAAAAGTTAATCAAGTCTCTCATAAAAAGTGGAAATTCATATCTATTCTCATTTTTATTTTGATGATCTAAAGTGAGACTGGAACTTTGCATTTTTAATAATCTATATAATTTCATTTAAAATTTTTAATTTTGGGGGGGGGACAGAATAGGGGAGTCTTCCAAGGAAAGGGAAATAGACTATAGTGTTATAAAGGGATAAAGGGAAACCAGAAGAGGAGGGTCAGGTGGTGAGGCAGAGTAGCAGAGAGAATATGGAGAGGCATAACTAACATGAAAGACTCATGGAAACCTGATACTATTGAAGCTTCCTAAAACATATGTGAGTTTAAGTAGAGTTACCGCACAATGAAGGAGAGAGACAATACCCCAATTAGGCAGTGCGTGCTATATACTACCAAATCAAACCTTCAGTACCAGGAATGGGTTCTACAGACACTTTCCTCCATGCCTAAGATACAACGTTACAGGCCATTTCCAGTACTGCTCCTTACTCTTCACAACCTGATAGTAAGACCGATTGCTGAAGACATCCCATATAGTCATTAAACATGATGACACTGAAATGGCACACAGCTAGAAGCGTCACCTCTCCTGACTTGCATTCATTCTGTTGGAAGGTACTAACCATACAACTTAAGGAGAAAAGTGACCACCCATCTCACTAAACCATGAACCTTGCAAGCAACAATAAAATCCTGCCTACAAGGTATGCGCACAAGAGCAATAGTAGTGCAAAATTTGTGGGAGTAACCAATCATATTTTGATTGGATTTAGGAACCACTCCATTAGACAGAAGCTGCACCTAACACTGCTCAAGTGAGCAAGAACCTGAAACTAGTAAGGTCATGGCCCTAGGAGAAATCCCAACACTATGATCCCGCTAAGAATACAGCAGTAAAATGACTCCTAATAAAACATATTGCCAGATCAGTGCATCAGTCAACTCTCATCAGAGAAGCTTCTTCTTATAGGAGATGCGATACACAACTAAGCAGTGTGCAGAGAGTGAGAGCTCTGCTTTGGAGCACTCTGTCCTAAATAGGAGGTCATCATCTGACCCCTCCCCTCAAGGCTTGGGAACCTATGAGGAAGAGGAGGTAGAGAGACTCCAAGAACAAAAGGTGGCAGATGATGCCAAGTTGTCCTTTTCTAGGTGTAGCCTCTTCTTCCACTTAGCTCTTCTCAACCTGCTCTCTTGCAAAACAGATTAGAATCACAAAAGGGAGCAACCAATTCAGTCTGTTGGAACAG
>NC_034591.1:127277417-127304917 GCF_900095145.1 Mus pahari | reverse complement strand
TTCTCAGGCTGTTGTTTAATGGAAAGGGCTCACTGAAACTAAATGTCAACACATTAGTACAGCTGATCGCAAAGGACACTCTGATTCCAAACTGCATAAGACTTGCTTTTTCCCATAATCTTACAGTTGACCGTTAAGTTGAACAGACTTGAGTCTTTGCATTAAAATGACCTATAGGACCCAGTAGCCTCCCATCAGCTCCATTCTTCACGGAATCATTTCCCTGCCAGTGAGCCTTAAAAGGCAAGCTGTAATTTTGGATACATACTACTGCTTGAAAGTGAGATGTGCATCCTCGGATCACATGTTTGAATACTTGGTAGCCAGGCAGAGGAACTCTTTGGGAAAAGTGTGGACCTTTTAGGAATTGAGACCTAGATGGAGAAACTGGGTGTCTAAGAGGTTCGCCTTGGGGCTTGCAGTCTGGCCTCACTGTGGGGTCTAGTCTCTCTCTGCATCTTGATTGTTGATGTGATTCATGAAGCAGCATGTACTCCCAGCACCACAGGGCCTTCCCTGATACAATGGATGATAGCTTTTCAAAGCATCACACAAGGTAATGGCTCTCTTAAATTTCATCTTGCCCTGTGTTTACTTACTACTGTTTTCCCTTCTCTTTCAAATATATGTCAATATGCTGGGCTGTGTGATCATCTGAGGTAAAACTGTTCCTCTGATATTCAGAAAAAGCCATTTGTTATCACTGATTAGAGTTCCTGCCCTGGCCCTTCACTCAATCAGCTAACTGTATGCCTCTGAAGGAAATTATGACCAGGTAAGACTTTGTGCAAGAGAATGTGGCAGGGGAAAAGGCAAACATGAGACTCAATACAGGACCAACCCTGCTGAGCCTGGGAGGTTGCTGACCTGTGCACACTGCAGAAATGCTTGACAGAAGCAAGGGAGAGAGTCCACTCTGCCCTTCCTCCAAATTCTTCCTGCTGGAATATTGCTTCTCCTTTGAACCTGGTATCACATTCTGTTCATCCTCCTTGCCCTGTGACCACACTCCTGTCTCTGCCTTGCTCTTTCTTCTGCAGAATGATGGATGGGACTGTATTGTCTCAAACCTCCAAGGTCCTGGGTATTCATTATCTCAGCAGTTTGGAGGTGAGCCTGTCTTTGGACCCTGTGTTGGAATTGAGTTGAAATGTTCTTCCAGGAAGCAAACAACAGAACACAGCATTCCTCCCAGAGCCAGCTCCGAGGACTCCTTATAGAACTCTGATGAGATGTAAATCACTCTTGGCCCTTGTCCCTCTGCCACCAGACTCCTTGTTTACAGATCAGGAGTCTGGCCAGTTTCCCTGAGTTCTAGAAACACTGCTCAGGTCAGTCCTGCCAAATAGGTATTAAGGAACCTATAAATAACCACCAATCCTCACATCTCTGCAGCAACAGAGAGGGTGCTGCCTCAGACAAACAAATTGGAAGTTCATAGACAGCTCGGATGTTATTGAAGGGTAAAGCCTGCATGATGCATTTGAAAATGACAATGCAGCAATGACTTTTTATTTTATTTAAAAAAGATCCAAAGTCAGCCTCCCTTCCCTCCCACTTGTTTTAAGCTGAGGCTTTATTTTATTTTATTTTATTTTTTTCTGGCATAAGGGCATGGTTAGATCTCTGTTCTTATGATGTTAAATGATACTCCAGAAAGGAAAAGGAAATATTTTTGGTACCTGAACTGAGAGGTATGCCGTCATTTCTTTATAACCTTATAATGATGGTGTCCCATTTAAGCTTCGTATGTTGAATGATCACCAAGCTGACTTTTTTTACCCCCTTGTACCCTGACCCCCACGTCCCTTTAAAGAAAAGAAAGTATAAACTGCTAGTGCCTAGGGGTAGGATCAGCATGGATTTCCATGAGTGCCTTTTCTATTATGTTTGAAGAGTCCTCTGACATTGTTTAGTTTCAGATTCTGAGTACATTATTATTAAGGGCTTTGAATGTTCTTATTGAGCTCCTAGGCAAGCAATTTCTGCTTACCCATAGAAATGAATACAAGACTTCACGAATGATGGCTATAATTATTGATTTACATATCAGAAACTGAATTAGGACCATAGCCTCACCAAGTTAAGAGTGAGGAATTCCTTCCTTCTCCAAGGTAAAAGTATTTACCAGCAGGAATTCCTTAGAAATTGCCATTTGACCTGGGGTAGGGTAGTATGCTCTCGAGGCAGAGGTGGCTGTCTCCAGGACGAATGTGCTATCCACTACATCTGACTTAATGCTTTGACAACAGGTCAGATGTATACCTGGCACTGTTACCATCACCAAATTAGGAGAAGGTTGAAAAGGAGGTTCAAAGAGGTCACATTTTTATAGCAAACCACAAAACTGCAGCTGGAACTCATCCCGGGAGTATATCTGCTCCAATGCATTGAAAAATGTGCCTGCCAGTTAATATTTCAGGCCTCCAAATAGCATCAAATTGTTTTTTTTTTCCCCAAGCTGGATATCTAGGTGGAAACCTTCAACTCCAAATAATGTAGGAAAGGATATAAAAACAAACAACTCACCCTATAATTAAGTCCTCAAATTTCCCATTTGAAGACTCAATAATGCTATGCTGTAATTATAAAAATATCAATCTATGATCACAACTCTGAAATTAGCAATTATTAAAGAATTCATGTTAACTACAAACATCTTTCCTGGCTACAGGAGCACCCCCACCACACATACACACACTTCACTCTCCCTCTCTTTTTTAAGCTAGTATTAAAAATAGATTTGTGTGGAAAATGATGTAAGTTATAGTACTTTCATTGTACTTTCACACTTAACTGCCAATCTTATCCAAAGACAAATAGCGTCTAATCACATGTACTGGTATAAAACACATCCCTTCATTCCTGAAAACAAGGAGTGTGTTTGTGATAAAGTTGTGTATGTGCATGCTTGATTCTTGTATGCACAACCAACAAGAAGGCTGGAAACATATATTTAAAATGTGTCAGCAAGATGGTTTATGTTGCTATATTAGTCTAATGTACCACAGAGTTAATTGCAAAAACTCTTAATATCATCCCAGGCAGACCCTTTCCTTATAAGTGAGCTTGCAGGTATAGAACCAAATGGGATGGCCTAGGGATTAAGAGCATACATTTTCGCTTTCGTTTGATCCATTAACAGAAGTGATTGTTCCCATTGACTAAATTATAGACTTACTGGCCTGAAGAAAAAGAGATATTCCCTAACTGAATCCATTTGTCCAAGGGAACAACACAAACTATATCCCAAACTCTAGGTTTTGTCACATCCTAACATCTATTTTTTTCAGTACCTTGGAAGACAGTATGCCTTCTGCAAGGCTTGGCTTAGAAACAGAACACTCTCTGAAAAATGTTAGGTCTAGCTGAATCTAAAGACCTTTTGATATCTGCACAAAAGTAGACTTTTCTGCCCCAGACTGAGGGAACTGACCTCTTCTTACAGTCCAGTGACTCCCTCTGTCTAGCTTTGTCTTGACAATTGAGGAGCTTTCTGCCTTTTCCCACCTAAATATTTCTGTGCTTTCTGTCTAAATGTTGCTAATGACATAAAGACAGAGCCACAAGAAGAGAAGGAAGTGCGGGCTTTTTTTTTTTCTTTCTTTTATCCTTTGTGAATGCCTGAAACATACTCAATGGAGAGAAAGACAAGCATGACTCTAGAAGTGTCCAGGAATATGTAATGTTCCAGTTTATTTCTAGCTTGGCTATGAAGCCATTATTATGAACTGCTGACTGTGAAGACTAGTGGGCTAATAATTCTGCCCTTGTTGAAATATTTCTTTCGTGGCACGTAATAAATAACAAGTAATATATTCAATGCTAGTCATAAAAGGAGGTGAGATTTCAAGTGCTGTTGGATATTTTTATGCTGTCTACTTCATACTATCCTCAAGTCCAATCTTATTGAAAAGTCAGTGCAGAGGCTGCTGTGGGATGGGGGTTTGTATTCAGTTGGTGTAGTACACTGACTGACCTTGCACAAAGACTTAGGCTCAATCCCTAGAACTACATAAACCAAGCATTTTTATGCATATCTGTAATCCCAGCACTCTAGAGAGAGAGGCTAGAGGATCAGAAGTTCAAGTTCTTCCTCACTACATAATAAGTTTCAGTCCTGCCTGGGTTACATAAGATACTGAAAAATTAAAAAAGAAAAAAGAAAGCAAACAAGTTGATTTACTCAAGCCTCGGACTTTTTACCTTTCTCCAACACTACTCTATAGCAAACTTGTTGACTCTTCTATTTCCCATCTTTCAAGTCTATTTCCTTATTTTATCACCAGTCAACTGCTATCATTGCTTACTATGTGATTTCTAATAGATCTCCATTTTCTTTCTTGTTCCTCTCTATAATCTGGAGAGAGTATGCCGATTATGTTTTTGGATTTAAATGAAATGATAGACCCCACTCTGAAAAGCCTGGACCATATTTCTAATACTTTTATACTGAGACTTCCTCTGGTTTATACTGCTTCTGCACAGGGGAGCCCTGGGATCCTTGCATTCTCTGTTGTCATACACCAAGTCTCAGTGTTTCTCCAGGAATTCATTCTCTCTCAACTGAGTTAGTTTGGAGAGGAAGGTCTGTTGGCTACTCTGTATCAATGGACAAGGTTAGTGGATGTGCATAAGAAGGCTGCTTTCTGAGAATCAGATAGAAAAAAAATGAGGCTCACACATTCATTCAAAGACCAGGGATGGGCCACTGTAAAGCTCACTAAGAACAAAGCCACAGTGAGGCTGTAAACCTTGACATGGTCATCAGAGGAAAAAGATGAAGGAGTTGCAAATTAATTTTAAGAGGATATGTGTCTTCCTCATGCCCACTTACTGTCTTTCTCTTGTCAAGAATGCTACCAAATATCCATGTAGCAAACTCCCACTATGTACTACCTATAAGAGAGCAGGACCAAATGCTAAAGAAATATTAAGACACATGAAGGATACAAACAGCATCTTTAGTCTGTGACTGAGGTCACCTCCAGAACACACCATCTGGAATCCAGACCCTTTTCTTGCCTCAGACTTTTAAAATTACCTTCAGAGCTTATACATTTTGATTTACTAAGTTACCCAGCTGATAATTACTTCTTTAGATGAAAAGAGGTCCTTTTGTTATCAAAACAGGACTGCAGCCCCCCGTGTCTGTCAATATGAGCAAAGATTCTAAGCCTTTTCTGTCAATTCTGTTAGATGCTCACATTTATACACATCCTTCCTCATCCTGAAAATATCTTGAATTACATGGACACATACCAAGGGCTTTACTGGGGATGGCAAATTTGGCAAAGGCTGTAGACAAGACATTAGAAGCTTGTCTCTAGAGTCATGTGTACTGTATGGTATTAATGAAATCCATCAAGAGTTTAGATATTGGATCTGACGGGCCTAACTGCATTGTGATGGCTTAAAGGTCAACTGTAGTTCACCCAAGCAAGGTCAACTGAAAAAGGAAGAAAGCAGCCAATGATGTCTCTTGTATGGACTTAGCACAAGATATTCTGCATTAAGGTTAAATTTCAAAATCAGTAAGGGAAAAGGAATAGAGAGCTGGAATATTCTGATAGAGCCTTAAACATGTTTATGAGGGCTTGGAAGAAAGAACTGATCTTTAAAGAACCCACACATTGTTCCAGAGGCTGTGCCATAGTAAATAACTTAGGTATGCAAGGACTAGGTGTGATAAATCCTGTGTCCATGTACTCCTAAATAGCAGGAGGCTTTGAACACAGAAAGGAAAATTGGGGTCAGACTGAGGAAGATTACCACCTGCAGAGGCTAAATGCAGAGGCTGATGGCTCAGTCATAAACGGGTCCACAAGGGCTCATTTCTAATTCTCTGTCCCAGCAGATCACCCCACCATGCTGCCTCCTTCCCCCCACCACTATCTTCTGGGAGCCAAGTTAAGACGTCAAGTCTCATGATTATCTTCTTTGTGGAGACAGGACTGTCAGTTGGGTTTCATGGATCCAGGATGATAGAGAACACAGGCTTGGGAATTTAATTTTCTTTTTCCAGGGATTAGCCATGGAGAAATTACTTCTCTTAGAGTCTGCTTTCCGTGATCTCTGGTCAGTCATTCTTGGTTTGAGAAGGCATGGTATATGATGATGACATCAATTTTGAGGAAGGGTTTGAAAATATATACATATACATACACAATATATATACACGCACATATATATACATATACATGTGCATGTATATAATATATGTGCGTGTATATATGTGTGTGTATGTATATGTATATATTTATATACATATAAATATATACATATAGTACCTTCTTGTTGAATGATATACAAGACACACTTCGAGAGTGGCATAGGTGAAATTAGAATTATGGTATTGATTCTGTCTTAAACCACCTGTTCCAGGCTAAATCTAGAATCAGAACAGAAAGTCTACATAAAGGCATTCTTAAAGGAATTTATATGTTGCTTCCTGTATCTAAATGGGGAAACATATCACTGATAAGTTGGATAACAGTTTAGCAATGAGTAAATAGGATGTCATCCTCTAGATCTTATAAGAAATGGGTACAGAAGTTAATTAAAGTTCCTTTAAAAAAAGAAAAATAAAAAAAGGTATGTAGACTATTGAGTACAAAGCCTTTGAGACAGTTTTCCTGTGTGGTGGTTTGAAAGAGAACATGTACAATAGATTCAGATGTTTAAATTATTGGTTCCGATTGTGCCCAAAGGGAACACAATGTCCCAAACACCAAAAGGCAGTTCATATATCTGGAAAGGAGCTCACTGTGGACTATAGGAAGCCAACCTTTTTCAGGAACTTGTGAGACTTTCTCACATTTGTCAAAAAGAGTCAGTTCCCTTACCTCTAGCAAAAGAGACATAAGCCACCTTTGGAGTCTATCACTATATCAAAGACCATGCTGGTCTCCAGGCTCCCTCAGTGTCACAAGTATCTGTTGATACATTTCAAAGTCTATGAATTCTAACCATTGTCACCTCCTCAATCCTAAACCCTCTATAGCTCATGATTTACCCAGTTAGTTTCCCTTCTCATAATCCAGCTATTCTTAATATCTATCTATCTATCTATCTATCTATCTATCTATCTATCTATCTATCTATCTATCTATCATCTATCTATGTGAGAAAGAGAGAGGGGAGCCAATACTCCTCAGGCACTTAGGTAATTGGCTCCCATCTGCCAAAAGGGGCCATCATTTCCCTTATCTCTAGCAGATAGGACATATGGTCAGCTGTAGAGCCTATTAGCATATCAAAGTTCATATCATTTACCTCTCTATCTCTATAGTAGAAAGCTTTTACTGGGGATCCATCCCATAGACACTCACCGAATTCAGATGCTATTTTTGGATGCTGGGCTGTGCTTGTTGATGGAAGCCTGATAGAGCTGTCTCCTGAGAGGCTCTGCCAGAGCCTGACAAATAGAGAGGCAAATGTTAGCAGCCAACCATTGGGCTGAGTGCAGGGTCTTGGATGGAGGAATTGGAAAAAGGGCTGAAGGAGCTGAGGGGGGTTGCAGCCCCATGGAGGGAGTTACAGTCAACTGGCCAGAACCCCTAGAGCTCCTGGGGATTGGACCACTAACCAAAGAGTACATATGAAGGGACTCATGGCTCTAGTCACATATGTGGCAGAGGATGGCCTTGTTGGACATCAGTGGGAGGAGAGGCCCTTGGGCCTGAGGGTGTTCAATGCCCTAGTGTAGGAGAATGCCAGGGAGGGAAGACAGGAGTGGGTGGGTGGGTAGGGTAGCACACTCATAGAGGCAGGGGGAAGGGGCAAGGGATAGGGGTTTCCAAAGGGGAGACTTAGGAAGGGGAAAATATTTGAAATATAAATAAAGAAAATATCCAGGGTTCTGTGGGGGCGGAGAAAGATTTTTACTCTCCCACTTACTCTCCTGTATTCTCTTAAACTTCCTTGCCATGCTCTATTCTCCATCTCTTGCTATCTCTACTATTCTCTCCTGCTCTCTTAGTCCTGGCCATTTCCAGTCTGCAGGCCATGTTTGGTCTGCTTGCTCTCTCTCTCTCTCTCTCTCTCTCTCTCTCTCTCTCTCTCTCTCTCTCTCTCTCTCTCTCTCTCTCTCTCTCTCTCTCATATCTATAGTAAACAGCTTAGCCATATCATGGAGTAGTCATGTTGGCAGTTTCACATATGGTTCCTACTTGGCGTTGATGCTTGGGAAGGCTTAGCAGGTATGGTCTGGCTGGAGAAAGTATGTCACTGGGGTGAGCTTTGATGGTTCAAAAGCAATACACCATTCTCACATCACTCCTCACTTCCTGACTGTGGTTTACAGAGTGATCTTCCGCTATTCCAGCTGCCATGCCTGCCTGCTGCCATTCAGCATAGTGTTCAGGTGTTTTATTATACCCATAAAAAGTAATACCCATCGCCTAAAGAAACTAGTGTAACAGTCCAGATTACTAGACTGGAGAGACGACTCTGAAATTAAGAACACTTGATAGGCTTACCAAAGACCCAAGATTGATTCCCAGCAATCACATGGTGGTTCACAACCATCTGCAATTCCAGTTTTAGGAGAACTAGTGCCCTTTTTTTACTTCGCTGTGTACCAGACACACATATCGTATACATGTTTAAATGTGGGCAGAACACTCATATACACAAAGTTAAATAAAATTAAATACACGTAATCAGGTCTCTAGATACTAAACATTAGCATTGTTAATTATCAAGGTTGGGATCCACACATGCCTTGTTTGCTAGCTGGTGTGCCCTATACCATCATTTTTATATATTATAGTGTGAGATGACACATGGAATTCTTATTTTTCTAGTTGCTATGACAAAATGCCTGACAAAGCAATTTAAGGAAAGAAGAGTTTGTTTGGGCTCCTGGTTAAAAGGTACAGTCTGTCACGGTGGGGAAGATATGGTGCCAGGAATGTGAGACAGCCAATCACAATCCACTCAACACTCAGGATGCAGGGTTAGATGAATGCTGATGCACAGACAGCTGTCCCTTTCCCTATTAAAAATTAGTTTACATTCCAAATGCTGCCCCTCCTGGTTCCCCTTGAAGAGTTCTTCACCTTATCCCCCCTTCCCTCTGCCTCTGAGAGGGTGCTGCCCCCTAACCCCTACCCATCCCCCTTCCCTTGGGCATCAAGTCTCTACAGGATTAGGTGCATCCTCTGGCTCTGAGACCTGACAAGGCAGTCCTCTGGTACATATGTGCCAGGAACCTCAGACCAACCTGTGTATTCTCTTTGGTTGGTGGCTTAGTCTCTGGGAGCTCCCAGGGGTCCAGCTTAGTTGGCACTGGTCAACTATAGTCTTCCTATAGGGTTGCCATCCTCTTCAATTCCTTCAATCCTTCCCCTAATTCTTCCATAGGGGTCCCTGGAAACCTATAGTCTTCCTATAGGGTTGCCATCCTCTTCAATTCCTTCAATCCTTCCCCTAATTCTTCCATAGGTGTCCCTGACCTCATCAGTCCAATGATTGCAGTCTTTGACAGTCCATCTAAATATCGAAGACACACCTCAAACCTTTCAAAATAGTTTATATAAAGGTTTGACTCCTGGGTGATTTTAGTTCCTGCCGAGGGAGCACTGAATAGTATCCACCACAGGGTATGGTAAGAAATGAAGATGTCAGAATAAGGAATCTTTCCTCAGTTTCTACATTTTTTTTTTACCATTCTAGGAACTTGTCTGGAAGGGAGTTGAATTATTCAGATAACGTGACAGAATGAATAAAGAAAAGTCATGTTACTCTCTGGCACATTACATATCAAATGGTGACCAGGAGGCATCCGAGGGGTTGTATGTGTGCTATTAAAGTTATCTCTGAGAATAACATCACAAGAAAAATCTTGCTGTAGCCATAGAAACAAGTGCTTAATGTCTCCAGCTTCATCTCCATTTTTTCTTTGCATTCTGTTTGTGTTTTGAGCCTCACACATACTTCATTGTACTTGAGACTACTCTGGGAAAGAGCATTACTGATTCACAGGTACTCTGGAATGTTCTGGCCCCCTGGCTCATCATTCATTCACTTCTCATCTAGAAGAAAGCTGGTAAAGTGCACACGGCCTCGACTGTCAGCGAGCACACGGATTCTAAAATGAAAAGATCTTTCCTTCTTTCTTCTTCACTTGGGAAAACACTTTGGCACTGTGGTAGAGTGATTATAATGATGATGGTGATACTAATGACCTCTTACTTTGATGCACTGTGATTTGTAAAGTGCTTTTCATTACATTATTTCTGACCCTTGGCATAAAATTCTGTGTGTGATTAGACTCTTTTGACAGTTAAATAGGAAAAAAATAGTGAGGCGTTAAGACAAGAGCCCATAGCCTGGTAGCCAATAGACAGCTTCTGAACTACGGAGTAATATGCATGTCATATTTAAAAAATAGAAAATGAGTTATTATAATTTAAAAAGTCTCTATTTCTTAGGTAAGAGTAAATTTTCAACTTTTTAAAAGTAATGTAAGGGCCTGGTCACTTGATTGTTAGAGTTACATCAGGTAGACCATTTTAAAGTAGGGTCTGAAGACTTAAGTTTACAAGAGTTCCCCCAGTGCCCTATTGCCTATGACTACCTCTTAGGTTCCTTGTCTGGTCTCTGTGCAAACTAGGGTTTATAACCAGTTCTCAGTTTAAAAAACAAAATAAGGGCTTAAGATGAAGTAACAAATAAACGGCACACGTGGATGCTGAGACCAGAGCTTTGGAGCCAGCATTATTTCTGACTCTGTAGCATGATCTGATGTGAGTTCTGGAATATAAACACTGAGGATACGATTGCATTAAGCCTTAGGTTTTGATAACATGCCAGGAGCACTGTTCTTAGGTATTTTCTTGACTGCTGGCTATTATTATGCTAAAGAGTTGAATCATTGCATACATAATTTACAGAGTTTGGGATTCTCTGTCCCCACATGATGTAATATTATGGATAAAATGGTTTGCTACTGTAGCTTTCTTTATATTCTTGATGTGCCTTTATTTATTCTTCAAACATTCACTTAATACTTACCTCGTAATATGCAGTGTATTTGGTCATGGGAATCTACTGGACAATTATGTCAGTTGAAAGATTCAAGTAATATTGCAAGTGATATAGCAAACTTGTCATTATGTTCTGTTTTTGTTTTTTTTTTATGATTTTGTTTCTATTGTTCTTATGTGTATATGTGTGTTTTTTTGAGTTTGGGTGCATGAATGAGCACAATGCTCACAGAGACCAGAAGAGGCTGCTATATCTCTTAGAGATGGAGTTATAGAGAATTGTGAGCCACCTTCCTTGGGTGCTAAGATCTGAACATGGGTTCTCTATCTGACCAGTATGTGCTTGTAACTGCTGAGCCACCCATCCAGAACATAATTTATGATCTGAAGCATGGTCTTACTCAGAGTTTAGATGCAATTTTTCCAGTTAATAGGGTCTTCTCATCTTGTGCCATTCAAT
The DNA here is from genome assembly GCF_900095145.1 of Mus pahari. Lineage (NCBI taxonomy): Eukaryota > Metazoa > Chordata > Mammalia > Rodentia > Muridae > Mus > Mus pahari. The sequence goes on along the minus strand of NC_034591.1, from coordinate 127,293,466 downwards.
GTGACCATAAAGAATTAAGATCTGCTCTGTTTAACCTCTTATTTTCCAAAAACTTATTAGGGGGTTAGTTTTCTGTTTGCAACACTGGGTTGCTAGAGCTAGCTGGAGCAGTGCTGGAGAACTCACTCTTGTGGTGTGGGTACAGGAGAGACCTGATGAGCTGACCAATTCAGCTACCACCCAGGCCCAGATCCAGGACTATGAATTGACACACCCGAACAGCTGCTTCATCTGTGAACTGCTGGAGCACGTGGAGGGGCTGGTTGTTCAGATCCAAAGCTGCAGGATCTCCATGACACAGGACAGCAACAATATATCAAAGAGAAGTCCCAGTGAGAATCCAGTATTGATAGTGTAGCAGAAGCCAGAGGCCTTGAAACAGACCAGTGAATGAGTCATTGCAATGAACATTTGCAAGTAAAACTGGGCAAAAGGGTATACAGTGTGACACACTGTAATATACTACAGCTTGTAAAAAAAAAAAAATAATTTTCTAGACCACATATCATGAAAGTTGCGATATTTATCCACGCTTATAAACATACAGAAAGCAATGTCTTATGCCCTGTCCCTACCTTAGAGTAACAGCATGGTAAAAATTTGAACCCTCAGTATGTGTTGAAAATGTGACTGTGTTTGACTCAAACTTTGGTCTCAAAGGCTGGATATGGCGGTACACACCAGCCATAGCAACTAATCAGTGGGCAGGGGCAGGAAGATCAAAAGTTTCAGACAAGCTTGGTTAACTTAGCAAGAATTTTGGCTCAAAAATAAGAATTAGATATAGAGCTCAGTTGTATTATATACAAACAAAGCCCCAGGACAAAAATTATTAGGTATATTTTGACACTCAAATATATTGATGTGCTGTCCTTTTAGACATTCAAGTGCATTCAAGTACATTAAAGAAAAGACAACATTGGGTTAGGAGCCTTATTGACAGTTCTGTAGTTACAGGCCTTTGTGACTTATTGACAGTTCTGTAGTTACAGGCCTTTGTGACTTATTGACAGTTCTGTAGTTACAGGCCTTTGTGAGCTGCTGGTGTGGGTGTTGCTTTGGTTTGTAGATTGGTGTTACAAGTAACTTCATGTTACAGTAGAGTTAAACGATAGAAAAAAGGTGTTACAAGATACTTCCTCACTGAATCTTCCACAAAATACTGGTGGTTGTGAATAACTTTGATATCAAAGTAAGCATAATGAGAAAATGTCAGCATCTAGAAAAAATTTTTAAAAGGTCAATGCTAACAATATCTTATGAACATATAAAAATTGTTTATGCATGAAAGATTATTTTTATATGTATTAGCAAGCTTTTCCCTTGTTCTTATTTTTTATGTTGATCAAGACTTGAAGGCTTGTACAAAGTGATATCATTGGGCTCTGTCTTCTTTATTATTATTTCTTTTTTATTTTTCTTCCGCATTGAGAACAATCACTATGTTCATTCTGTATGCATTGGCTACACACAGGAATCACTGGGGAGCTCTGTTCACCACTGCTGTTTGGTTCTCTCTTCCTCCCCCCAGATATTCTGCTATAATTACTCAGGTGTCCAACATGGCCATCAACAGCTTTCACACTCTCCCATGTGATTCCATGGTACAGCCAAGGTGGAGGAATATGACCTTAGAAAGTCCTTCCAATGTTGCAAAATCAGATAATATTCACTTGTAATTGCTCTAAATGATCCCATGACTTTATCCTCGACTTCTTTCTTTCTGTATCTTGTTATTTGGATTTAATCTAGAACAGGCTTAAAATTTTAGTAAAATATTCTCAAATTTTCTGTTTTTCCTGTAGTTCCTCTTTTAGTTCCAATGGATAATTGATCTCATACCGTAATTCCATAATGCATTAATGTAATACTTCAGGGATAAAAAGTTCAGACCACAGAAGAAAAATATTTTGGTCTCAGTGAATATTTAGAAGGAAAGGGGAGGAGCTATACACCTTCTTTCATTTGTTGCTGCTATTAGGAGCCTATCCTTTTACTGAGTAAACTGGTTAATGATAAACAGAGTAATCTATTCAGTTTAGACAACACTGTTGACCATCATCAACAGATATTAAGTAGAAGCCTCTGTCATTTTATCCACTCCAAAACTTTCCTCTTGAGTTGTTGGTGGGTAATTGGCTGCTCTACTGAATGGCTAGTGAATGAGCAAATGAACTGTCAGAATGAGACTTGTAGTCATCCTTATCACCCAAGTTTGAGACTTAGGGATCTTGACGCCGAACACATAGACATGCCCTAACTTTTCCTCGGAGACAAAATATTATGCAATCTCCCAGGAAGACATATGATGTTACTATAGACAATTTCGTAGAAATATTTTTGTAATTTTCCCAGTTTCCAACCACATTATATCAGCTTATATTCCTCAGACTTAGTAAGCTTAAAATATCAGTTTCTAGCTATTGCTATGAATACTAGTTAGAATCTATTACAGTTTCTTTATAGACAAACTCAAAGGGCAAATTGAATACATTATATTTTTGAGTATACGCTTGAGTGGCATTCAGACTTTGAATTCTTCCACTTTCATCACAGTTCATTATTATTCAAGAACAAGTAGTATTTTTGACATTTCGGCTTGAAATTTGTGACCATAAAAATCCACAGAATGGAGGGCATGACAACCGATCCCAGATACAAGGTCATGCCAGAAGGTAGAATTTCAGTGCATTAGGCACCGAGGCTTTGTTGTCAATCTTCCCAGAGCATAATGAGGCATTGCAGATACTGCCTTCCCTTTCTCTTTTCACTATACCCCCAAGTATTCATGTCCCTAAAATATCAGTTATGAAGGCATGGTTTCCACTATCCATACAACCCAGAATACATCAGTTACTTCAGTTGAAATCATTGGGTTAGAGCAGGGTTAGGGGGCAAGAGTAGAACTTGGGCCACTATCTCACATAAGCCATACAATATGTTTTTTTTATTATTCTTTTTTCATTAGATATTTTCTTCATTTACATTTCAAATGCTACCCCCAAAGCCCCCTATACCCTCCTCCCTGCCACCCTGCTCTCCAACCCACCCACTCCTGCTTCCTGGACCTGGCATTCCTCTGTACTGGGGCATATGATCTTCACAATACCAATGGCCTCTTCTCCCATTGATGGCTGACTAGGCCATCCTCTGCTACATATGCAACTAGAGACACAGCTCTGTGAGGTACTGATTAGTGATTGCAATCTGGTACAACCACTGTGGAAATCAGTCTGGCAGTTCCTCAGAAAACTGGACATAGAAATACCGGAAGATTTAGCAATTCCTCTCCTGGGCATATACCCAGAAGATGTTCCAACTTGTAATAAGGACACGTGTTCCACTATGTTCATAGCAGCCTTATTTATAATAGCCAGAAGCTGGAAAGAACCCAGATNTCCCTCAACAGAGNAATGGATACAGAAANTGTGGTACATTTACACAATGNAGNACTACTCAGCNATTAAAAACAATGAATTNATGAAATTCTTAGGCAAATGGATGTATCTGGAGGATATCATCCTGAGTGAGGTAACCCAATCACAAAAGAACACACATGATATGCACTCACTGATAAGCAGATATTAGCCGAGAAACTTAGAATATTCAAGATACAATTTGCAAAACACATGAAACTCAAGAAGAAGGAAGACCAACGTGTAGATACTTTGCTCCTTCTTAGATTGGGTAACAAAATACCCATGGAAGGAGTTACAGAGACAAAGTTCAGAGCTGACCCAGAAGAAAGGACCTTACAGAAACTGTCCCACCCAGAGATCCATCATATACCACCACCAAACCCAGACACTATTGCATATGCTAGAAATATTTTGCTGACAAGACCCTGATATAGCTCTCTCTTGTGAGGCTATGCCAGTGCCTGGCAAACACAGAAGTGGATGCTCACAATCATCTATTGGATGGAACACAGGGCCCCTAATGAAGGAGCTAGAGAAAGATCCCAAGGAACTAAAGGGTTCTGCAACCCTATAGGAGGAACAATAATATGAACAATATGTTTTGAGACTAAAATAGATATCAACCCCTTTGTGGTACATTATAGAAATCAGTACAATAAATGAGTTGCAGATTCTGCTTATGAGAGGACATTTGTTGACGATAGAATAAAAAAATATGAAAGGAGACAACAGTTCCTTATAAGGAATACAATTATATGCCTGGGACATATATAAACAAGGTTATGATGGGATCTAAACCCAAGCCACAACAGTACTTAGTTACGAAACAGTCTTTAGTTTGTGTTCATTTAGCTGGTGTTTGAGAGCAGGTAGAATGAATCCATGATGATTAGATAAGGTTCAGGGCTCTCTGAAAGAACAATGGGTAAAAGACAGACAAAAATTTGTATCTTCGTCATGAACTTGAAAGTTACATAATCAAAATTCACCCTACATGGTCTTAAGACTTATGAGTGTCATCACTGAATTATAGGAGCTGTTGCTGAAGGGAGCTTGTAGTTTACAGCAAAGGGGAAAGAAATACATGAAGTGTAGCAATAGGAAAGATCAAGGGTACTTTATGGCTTACTTCTAAATCATCATACCAGTTGTGAGCCATTATATCTTTCCTGGTAACATAGGGTGTGTTGTGACCATTCCTAGAAAAGATGCATCTGTTTCAAAAATGAGATTGATTCTTTGCTCACTTGTGTTCCCAAGATGAGCTTAGGAGAAAGGGAACTTGACATAAATGAATGAGGAGGCAGTTGGAGTTTCTAAGCCAGCAAATTTGTTGCTATACATATTGAGTGAGATTGAAAGCAGGGAGTCAAGGAGTGAGGTCAATAAAATGGTCTTTCAGTTGCCTACATGTTATGGACAAAGGTCTTAAGTGTGGTAGGTAAAATATTAAAGACTTAGGAAACACAGAGTAAGAGTTGTCATGTGTAAAGTATTAGATAACTGAAATAACAGAAATCGGGGCATCTATGATACACTGTCAACCTCAGCATAGCTGATTGGATGAAAAGAGAGTCTCATGGAGAGAGCTTGCCAACTTCTGAGCTCTCTTTCCGTCTTGGTTTATTTTAACATCTAACCTTTGAACCAGTGAATCGAGCACACCCTGGAAGTATATGATAGCTCCATCTACATTGCCTTCTGCATGTTATGACAGGAGAATGGCTCAAATGTCAGAGTTAACCAGGGCATGAAACCTTTCATCAGAAATTGACCCTGGAATACTCTTGTACCTTGATTCCAAAAACGGTCTAAAGATTACAGTAATGACATCTTGAGAAAACTTGAGATATCCAACCCTAGGTCAAGTGTTTCCCCAGTAAGAATAGGACTGATCTTAGCAAGGGACACCACTATCATTAGGATAGGTGCTGGGTGCCAACAGGAATATTGTGGCCCATGATATTGTACCACCTTTATAATCTTCAAGCTGGGTCCAGGATTATCTTTGACATCATCATGTTTTCCTCATTTTAACCAAATGATGATATAGACCTACCTTAGAGACCTATTTTGAGTGTAGGCTGAATCAGTTGGTATCAGATTGCATTATAATCCCCATATGGTTATATAAAATTTAGACACTCTTACTCCCTTTCCTAGTGGTATGGTCCCTGTGTTTTGTAGATTCTTCACTTCTTTCATCAAGAAATGTGTTTGCAAGTCATTTCAGAAGCATATTCATCGTTGTGAGGATTAATTTGTCATTCTGGTATTTGCTCATCATTTCCCCTAGTAGAATGAGACTGTATGGAGGTTATCAAGAAAGGATGGAACAATTATTGAATTCCTGGCAGAATAGTCTTTGAGAGCAATTCTTATTTTCCTTAATTTTTGTTTCCATTGTCAGTTATATTGAATGTATGGCAGAGAAGGGTTATCAAGCTTGGCTCAAGGGGAGACTTAGTACCTGAACACTGTGGTCCCTGCAGAGAACAAGCACAGCTTTCTTTATCTGACAAGGTTCACGTTAGAGTTGTCAGATCTGGTTCGGTGACTGCTGCCCATGACTGAGGTATGGTCCCATGGGTGCCCAGGGGAGAGGTTGCTCAGAAACAGTCTGTTTCCCTGTGCTGTCAGAGTTCACTGATGATCCTGCAGGGGCCACAGCTGTCACTTCTGTATCAGACTCACATGCTTCGGTGACAGAGAAACAGAGTTGCTGAGGTTCATGAACCCTGTCATCACGGGTGGTCTGCCTAGACAGTGTCCCCAGTTAGATGTGTCAGTGTCAAAAGGTGTCAAGTCATGTTTTATACAGGCATATTCCCCTTTGCCTACATAGTGAAAGTCTCCTGCAAAGCCATGCTAGGGGGGATTGTTTCCCATCAGTTTCCTTTGAGATTTTACAGGGCTTCTGTGTATGACTGACTTCTTAACAGTAGGTAGTGTCCAGAACCTCAGGATTGATGTTCTCAGTGGAAGGTACTCAACAGAAAACATACATGTATAAGTTGAATGAATAGTTAACCCCTTATGATTGATTCTTTTGCAAAAAAAAAAGGGGGGGTGGGTGGGGGTATTCTCATTATGCTTTTTCTAACACATTTATTCTAGGATTAGTAGTTTTCATATGATAGCAGAGATTCATCTTCTCTGCTATCATAGTCTTACACACTTTTACTAAATACTCATTAATACCTTTGAGAATAAAAAAAGAGATTCAGAGCTTGGAGTGTCTCAGTTTATCTGGACTATAGAGCCTACCTCCAGCAGGAAGACGGGACTTCAAGTGAGGGATAGGGTTGTGATCCCACTGTCCCATCTCTGACCCATAATTGTTCCTGTCTGAAAGAACTGCATGGAATGGAAATGGAGGGGAGCCTGAGGAAAAGAAGCCTAGCCACAGGCCCAAAGTGGGATCCAGCTCAAGGGGAGATACCAAGGCCTGACACTATTTCTGAGGCTATGAAAGTGCTCACAAAAAGCGTTCTATCATGACTGCCCTTTGAAAGAAGCAACAAGCAGCTGAAAGAGTCAAATGCAGATATTTGCATGCAACCAATGGACAGAAGCAGCTGGCCCCTGTTGTTGAATCCTAGCTGCATGTGGAGCAGAGACTGAAGGAAAGGCCATCTAGAGACTGCCCCACCTGGGGATCCATCCCATATACAGACACCAAACCCAGACACTATTCTGGTTGCCAAGAAGTGCTTGCTGACTGGAGCCTGATATAGCCGTCTCCTGAGAGGCTCTGCCAGAGCCTGACGCTCACAGCCAACCATTGGACTGTGCATGGGGTTCCCAAATGGAGGAGACATCCCAGAGCTCCCAGGGACTAAATCACCAACCAAAGAGTACACATGGCTTTAGCCACAAATGTAGCGGAGGACAGCCTTGTCTGGCTTCAGTAGGAGGAGAGGGCCTTGGTCCCGTGAAGGCTTGATGCCTCAGTGTAGGGGAATGCTAGGGCTGTGAGGTAGGAGTAGGTGGATGGGTCAGGGAGCACCCTTGTAGAAGCAGGGGAAGGGAGATGGGATAGAGGTTTTCCAGAGGGGAAACTTGGAAAGGGGATAACATTTCAAATATAAATAAATAAAATATCCAATAAAAATTTAATAAAAAAAGAGACTTGTTGTAAGTATGGAGTTGGTTCAAGATAACATGAATCAGAGGTTTGTGGCCCTCAGATCAGTGAGAGCCTTTCCAACAAGGAGTAATACTTATCATCTGAAGATACCATATTAAAAGACATTGGAACTCTGTGTAGCCTTCAGTGGAGAAATAATGAATTTCATCTTAAACACTGGTGACAGTATCATCTCAAGAAGTTAATTAAAAATGCCATTTTATTAAAGACTTAGGCTGGTGTGACAGCTCTGTGCCTCAAAGTTCTTGATGAAACAGCCATAGTTATTAATTTTACTCAAATTCTCTGGCTGGTAGTACCTGCTTTCTTTATTTTTGAGATAGATTTGATGTAGTTTCCTCCCTGTAGTCCACTCTTCGGGATTTTTCAAGGTGTCTACTCATAGTCAGTTGCTTACTTAATGAGTCTGTTTCTCGACTTCTCCCCAAGAAATACTCTGTAGCTATCCTGTCTCAAATGGTAGTGGCATGTGATGACTTGAACAATCCACAGGGATTTCAGTTCTCCTATCAGAACCTGTTGTGAGATTTTCAACCTGCATATGGCTTTGGCTTTCATGCTATGCAGTGGGTGATCTGCACCCACCGTAATCATTCACCTACCTACCATTTTGTCACAATAGTTTTCCTTGCGACTCTCTGACAATGCTCTTCTTTGAATGCTTCTGTAATTCCCACCATTCATTTATCCTTGTGGATAGAATGAATCCCACCTATCCCAAAATATACTGAATATTGCTAGTATTTAAGGGTAACATAGCCTTTCGGTGTGCAACCTACCAATGACTTTGCTGGTCTTTAAGAAACAGGCTCCTTGCAGCCCCATAGGAGGAACAACAATATGAACTAGCCAGTACCTCTAGAGCTCCCAGGGACTAAACCACCAACCAGAGAGCACACATGGTGGGACCCATGGCTCCAACTGCCTATGAAGCAGTGGATGGCCTAGAGGATGGACATCAATGGGAGGAGAGGCCCTTAGATCTATGAAGGCTTTATGCCCCAGTGCGGGGGAATGCCAGGGCCCAAAAGCAGGAGTGGGTGGATTGGTGAGCAGGCGTAGTGGGGAGGGGAGAAGAGGAGGGTGTTTTTCAGGGAAAACCAGGAAAGGGGATAACATTTGAAATGTAAATAAAGAAAATATCCAATTTTTAAAAAAAAAAAAGAAAGGAAAAGAAACAGGCTCCTTCTTGACCTAAGCAAGAATGAGATGATAAGTGACAACTTAGCTGAGCAATGCCCCCTGGGGAACAGACACAAGAGGATTGCTGAGTTACCTAGAATGAGATAACTGCAAGTACAAGGCTCTGAGCTGAAAACGACTGCTTCATGTGACGTTTTCTAACTCTACATGCACAGAAGCAGGGAGTAGACATTGGGGTACAACTCCATGTACTAATTAATAGAATAGTGTCACTATCTCTACAGATGTGATTTCTATTCCATGGAAGTAAGATCTAGAATGCTTGCAGTGTATGATACTAATAACAGTACTTTCAGGGACAAAAAGAAGGCATAACACACAAGCTGAATTGGGGCATTTTGTCTCAAGTTACCCCAATGTCAAAGAATGGAGTGCTAAAAAGAAACAAAGCTTCACTGATTTGTAATTGGGTTGAATTGAAAAAAAGAAAATGTGGTTTCTACAAAAAAATAAGGCATTGGTGATGATGATGATGATGATGATGATGACGATGATGGAGAAGGGGTCAGCATAAAAGGGTCCTATTGTTCAATCACAGTGTGATTGACAAAGGAAGCTGTGGGCATGCCTTCTGAGCAACCATCAGCCATCCTTTGTGGGAATTGTCTTAGTAACATCTGGATTATCGCAGGGAAAAATGAGTTTAGTCTGGTTTTTCACAAGCTGCACAGAGCAGTGGAGAATCAAAAGGACTTCCATGTTAGGAACTTCAGTTAGTTCAGTTTCATTCTCCCCATGTCTTGTTGCCCATGTTTGTTGACACACCAATCTCTGTGTTCACTATCCCCACGGGTCTTCCTAAGTCCCAGTTGCTTTTCTCTCTGCTGTGGGATCTTTCAATGATGTTTGCTAGCTCTGTATCTTTTGAATCAGTTAAACAAGGTAAAATACCTGAAAAGCAAAATCTAAGAGGAGCTGAGGGTTTAGAAAACAAATTAAGGAAAACTTGATAGGTATGCATGTATAAGAAACGTGTGTGATTGTTTGTGTACACAACTTGCCCTTTGAGAAGTTCATGCCTAATATTACTCTCACTTAATTATCTTCATTAATAGGTTTGCTTTAGCTCTCTGTATTACATGGGAGGCAAGAGATCCAAAACAGTATTCATCTTGATTTTACTGGTGAGTGATTAGGATGTCCCTAATCTGTTTGTGTATTTGAAGACTGAAATTTGGGTCATCAGAAGATCCACTTTCAGAAAGAATTAATGTATTTCTGAACCTTGATTAGTTCTCATGAGGGCAAGTGGTTTTATTAAAAAAAAAAAAAAACAAAAAACAAAACAAAACAAAAAAAACAAAGCCTGCAACCTATGAGTCCTAGCTTGTAAGCCTCCCATACTATGATTCCCCTAAAGAAACTCTCAATAGGGACCACACTGTTGTACTCGGGCTTTCATAATAGTAGCAGAAATATAATAATCATCATATACACTGTTGGATTTGTTACATATCAATTCCTCATTTTATGAAGTTCTTGAAAACTACCTTTTCGTTGAATTCTTTGTTTTGTACCCTTTACAACTTCATCTGATGAATCAAATATACAAAGTGTCTTCATATTCCAGACCCAGAACAATTATATCTATTGACCCCCTATAGCATTCTAAGTCCAGCAAATGGATTCTCTACGTTATGGAGTCAAATTGTTTTTGTTCTTAAAACTGAGGTCAGATTATGTTCTGTTTCTTGATTAAAATTTTACTATGACTCCTTACCATAAAATATAATTCATTCTTTTTTCACAGTGTCTACACCCCTGTTTGATAAAGCTTTGGGCTGTCACTCTTCCTTACACAAGACCACTTTATCATGTGGAGTAATATGATCCTGTCTACCTGCAGGGCCAGTGCATTGTTCTTCACTCTCTCTATAGCACTTCAGCATTGGTTATAACGATTCAGGATAGTCTCTTTAGGGACTAAAGCAAATCGATTCTCACAATGCCACACTTCTTTATGATCTTCTCTCTCTGTCTCTCTGTCTCTCTCTGTCTCTCTCTGTCTCTCTCTGTCTCTCTGTGTGTCTCTGTCTCTGTCTCTGTCTCTGTCTCTCTCTCTCTCTCTCTCTCTCTCTCATTTAGCTGCCATTTCTCTTATTGTTTTAGCCTAGCTTATCTATATCTCCACTCTGCAGGACACTTGCTAAAATCCAAAGAGATTTTAAGGTCTCCCAAGTGATAAAGAGAGCTTACAGATATCTTCTGATGGATGAACACTAGGTGTGCAACTAAACAGCCTCCAAGTGACAGGACACTTCCCTTTGCCTGCCCTCCTCTTAGCAGTCATCACCTAATGTGAAATGTCAGCAGTGCAAAGGGTGTAAAAACATTAGAAGTTTGATCTAGGCTTGTCCTATGGCTAACTTGCTCAATACTGTGATCTTAGAGCCTACCAAAGACCCTAGTAAATGAAGCATTAAAAAGTTAATAGTTAAGTCCCTAACATCTCCAGGTTGTCCATAGGGCTTATATTTCCCCACAAGGTTTACTCCATCAGCGTGATCTTTATGAAACTATCTTTGGCTTGATTTTCCTAATATATGCCCATTACAGGCTACTTCCATGGGTGGCATTAAATGCTTTGCTATCAAAATCTTTGCCTTGTGTAAAGCTGAAGATTTACAGAAGGCATATGCTTCCCCCAGAACATAAGTGAACTCCCTAAAAGACAAAGAAGAATGAACAAAGGCTCTTAACTGGCTGCTTACCAACTGGTATCCTGTGGCCTTGGTGTATAAGTAGATGGGGCTTTGGTTTCCATGCTTTCGGGTCCCCATGGCTAACGAGGCAAATAGTTTTGGACCCATCAACTCTCATATTTGGAACTCTGTCTACTCTGAAACAGCAGAGGTTCAAAAGAGCCTGAACTGATGGCTCACTGCATTTCCTCTTTTCATGTTATCCAAGAAGCTAACCGGAATGATTCTACTTGGCATTCTGAATCAGAAAATTCCCTCTCTACCTATTGGACTGACTATGTGTTGTGGAGGGTATACAAACAGAAATTAAAAGCTCCGCAACATACACTGAGTGCCATGTAACACTGAATGTCAGGCACAGCCTGAGAGTCCAGGTTCTGTCCAAATCCCCATGCATCTGTGGACTTGGGAAATTGTCATTTGTTCCCTTGTGATGGGATGGAGTGCCTTGCTGATCACATGACCCTTTAAATTAGGATGGACCACCTGGTAATGAGCCATCTCAAACAAGCAAACCTTTTTCCTCAGGTCTAAGCTATTTTCCTTTGGCAAATAACCAGAGAAGATGCTGCTTATGGGAAAGTCCCTTTTATCTGTCTGATGAAGGCCAGGCAGTCTGGCAAGTTAAGAAAAGATGCAAGTTGCCACTACACCTGACTGTCCAATCATACTCAGCTATGAATTTGTACAAATGATAGAAAGCATAATATTGCATTTGAGGAAAGCTCTGAAAACATGAAAAAAAAAAAAACAAACCATAGCACATTTTCTCACCTTGTCATTTGTGTTCCGACAAAAGCTTTCCTTCTGGAGTCACTTCCCTAACTCAAATTATTTAAACTTGAATTTGAAAATCATATATATATATATATTTTTATATATTAATATAAATATAAATATATATTTATAAATCTTTGTATATAAATATATATTTATATATGAAGATTTTATCTGTATGGCTATATGCCTCAGGCCAAATTTTATGTGCCAGATTATTTCTAACAATGGAACTTTCTTTAAACACTGCCTCATCTCTGACTCTGAAGTGAGTTTAATGATTAATTCAAATTAAACTCCTCCAAAGCCAAAGTGGTATGTGTTACAAAACATGAAAGTGAGCCAGCTGAAAGTTTTTAATTTTCTGTACTTATTAGCTATCTGTTCTGGGAATAAATTGGAGGTTCTAATTTCCTGAGTTTCAAATATCTTTTAAAATGCACTAGGCAAATCTGGGTGAAGTGGGGAGAGTGGAATGCAAAGTAGCCACTGTGTCTTAGAGGCAGACTCAAGAAATTTACTTGGATTTTTCAGCATTTTGTTGGCTTCTGTGGTATCATTCGAGTCTATATAACAATCTCTGGTCCATAGAACACTGAGATGAATGTAATACCTCAAGTTCTTTACCAGCTTGTAATGGATTGAGCTATGTCTGTACCCCTAAATACATCTATGGAAACTCTAAATGCACCTGGCAGTCAGACATTGTAGAAAAATAACTAAGACTGTAAGAAATCATAGGGTAAGTTTCTGATCTAGTCTCTGCCTCTGCCTGTCTCTGTCTTTCTGTCTCTCTATTTCTTTCTCTCTCTCTTAGAAAGGACCACATGAAGACCCAGTGAACAAGCTGTTTTCCATAAGCCATCTACAGAACTCAGCCCTGGAAAAAACTGAGAAAAATGCAGACTGTTTAAGCCAGCAAGCCAGGGGTATTTTATTATATCAGCCTGGGTTAATTAATACACACCTGCTTTGGTCATAAAGTTCTGTAAAAGATGCTGAAAATTCAAATGATGTCAGCATCTGGCTCAAACATCATATATTTTAAGCTCCATATGTCATGTGACTTTTTTTTATCAGGGTCTGTACAAATAATATTTTGTAGAAGAATGGAATCATCTTGCCTTTTGTAGATAATTACGAAGTTTAGAGGTAGGATTGGTGGAAATATAGAGTATATATTCTCATATCTTTCTCAATAAGATAACAATAAATTGTGAGTAAGAGCGAGCAACAATGTTCAGCCAGGGCTAGTGATAGACATCTGATAGACAGTTTAGTGGCTGCTACATACTGGGAGCTTGCATTGTGCCAGGCTACTGAAGCTGAAAGGGCCATGACACAGCACTGTCACAGTGCCTGGCCCAGGTCCCAGGAACATGCTAGGGTTGCTGGAGATTTTCATTCTTTCTCCTCCCCCAGCTCCTCTCATTGAAATGTAGAATAATTGAATTTAAAAGGGCTTCAGTGATATCTGGCCCACCAAAACAGGTTTTACAACTGAAGAAGCTAAGGCAAACAAGGTTGTTGGTGATGCTGTATAGAACCAGTTTTGCTAGCCTAGGACTCCCTTTTATGCAGTATATTGAAATATTTACATTCTAGTTTGCTGTCACTGCCAAGTATCAGGTGCTAAGAGTACAGAGAGGATGAACAAATGGAGTTCTTTCTTTTCTCTTTTCTTTTCACATCCTAATCCTTGCCTCCTTCTCTCTATCCCCTTTCCCCCACAGTTATTAATGCAGTCTTCCTGTCAAGTTGTAAAATATCCTAGAGACTTGTATGAGTCTTTTCTGAGCTTCCATACACATAGTAGGTCTCCTATATCAGGAGGTGATATTCAAAATATAATCAAAATTTCTTCAGTCTCTTACTTTAAGGGAAAGGAAAGCTGAACGTATGTTGATAGTTTCAGGAAAGTTTATCTTAAGTTGCATAAAAACTATATTGGATAGAAAGTGCTCTGGAACTCAAATACTTGTGGTTTGCACACTGAAATCCGAAGTGCATAGATTAACACAGGGAACAGAAATTGAAGCAACCTGCACACATCAAGGGAGGCCATTGGTGGGCAGAAGTCACAGTAGATGCTGACCAGATTTATATCTAACTTGTAGCCCTCACATCTGTAAGAAAGTGAATTTCTGTTTCTGGAAACATTCAGGAAGGCATTCTTGAAAACACAGTTTCAGGAGTTTCCAGGAACACTCAGCTCAGGCTGGTCTAAGATGTCGGGTTTTCATGCTGAGACAATGTATCTCCTGGTGACCCTTCTGTCCCGACAGAGGCAACTTGCCCTTTGTCTTTCTGGATAGGAAATGTTGCTCTCCCCTAGAGAATCACTACCTCCCAAGACACCTAACGTCAAGAAGCTACCAAGAACATTGGGAACAGGGGCTGTGATCTCTGTCCTCCATGCACAGAGAGCTGGACTGTTCATTTGCACTGCATAAAATACGACTGGGCTCATCCGCCACCCAAGGCCTGAGCCTGGTCTCAACCAGGTACAGGTCAATAAGAGAACAAAAATTAAATGGATTCTTTCTTGGAGGTTTGTGTCTATAACTACTCAATGTTAAAAAGAGAAAGAAACTGTGGATTTTTGCAGGGAAGCCACAGTCCCATGATATAGAAGGGTGGATTTTGAAAACATAGATGAAGAAGCTAAGGGTCAAAGACTTGCTCAAAGACGTTCTCAAAGCTCTGTAGCCCCTGGATGTTGAGGTAAACAGAAATCCTTTCTTTCACTCAACCTCAACCATCAGCTCTCTTAAGTGCTAAAGGCAACAATGGCTATTACTTCAGAGTTCCAAGAGTACTTTTGGGTTTGGGCTAATATCATACCATGGTATAACAATATATTGGGCACATTTTACGTATCAATTTTTTCTTTTTGACTAATTTTATCTTTACAAATTAGCTTATAAGGACTCTACTCCAATGTGAGGCCATCCCTGAAGATCTCTCCTTAATCCAGTATGTCTGACATCCTTATTAGGGATCATTTGAATACACACATACAGAGGAACCTCTGGAGGAATATGAAAGAAGATGCTAAAGGTGGCCACAGGGAATAGTAACCAGCATATAACAGGTTATTCTTTCTAGTTTTCACCCATGATATAATAAATACCATTTTATAATCCAGTACTCAGAGCCTCGGTATTCTTACCCTAGACAACAAATGGTTTTATTCTGCAAAGCATGTACACATGGTTGTTTCATAGCTCACAATTTTCTAGTGCAAGGAAAGGGAGAATTTGAGATGAATTCTAGAAATTTTACTATGGAGAGGCCACCCCTTCCACTTATAGAACTCCTGATTCCTAGTAAATGCAATAGGTAGCTTTCATCAAATACCAACCAGATCGTGGACAACACCGTCACAGTAAGGTCGTGAGAGGGAAAGGCTAGTAGTGTCTAGGCTGGAGAGGCCACAGGTCAGCAGATGCTGGGCCCAAGAAACCATCTTTCAAGACTTTTTAAAAGTTCTTTGTAGATAAATTCTGACCCCTAGACTTACTTTTGTCTCCTCCTAGATCCTCTTCCCCCACCCCTAGAAAAGGACTCTGATGTTTCTCAATCTCTTGACAGAGTATCGTTCTCAGAGGTGGGGATACTGTACAATCAGGATGCCTTCTCTTTTATGGTCTCTATTCTCATTTGGCCTTAGGCCTTTTCCCATCCTATCTTTAGTTCTGTTTTCTTTGCTCGCTCCTTGTGTAAAACTGCCTCAATGCAGTTCATTCTCTCTCTCTCTCTCTCTCTCTCTCTCTCTCTCTCTCTCTCTCTCTCTCT
>NC_034591.1:127274352-127277365 GCF_900095145.1 Mus pahari | reverse complement strand
CTGTATACCAGGCTGGACTCCAAGTCAGAAATCTGTCTCTCTCTCTCTCTCTCCTTCTCTCTGAGACAGGGTTTTTCTGTATAGCACTGACTGTCCTAGAACTCACTCTGTAGACCAGCCTGGCCTCAAACTCAGAAATCCACCTGCCTTTGCCACCCAAGTGCTGGGATTAAAGTCATGTGCCACCACTGCCTGGCTTGGGTTCTCTTTAACCCAAGTCTCTCTATGGATGTCCCACCATGTCTACAGCCTGAAACTACAAAGCCAGCTTAAACAGAAATCACAGCAGAAGGTTTTACTGTTCTTGATTCTTAATATCAACAAATTAAGCTATCCTTGGTAAATGTCTTTAGAGTTTCAACTTTCGCAGATATATATTGTTTTTTAAATGTATTCTTCTCCCATATAATACAGTCCTACTGCAACATCCCTTCCCCATTCCTTCAGTATCTCTCCTTCCCCTAAGCTTCCCTTTCCCCTCCCCTAGATCCTTTCCTCCTCCCTTTCCCTTCAGAAAAGAGCAGGCCTCCTTCAAGTGATATCAACAGAACATGAAGTAACAGGATGCAATCAAATGGCCATAAACCCTCATATCAAGACTGGACAAGACAACCCAGTAGAAGGAAAAAGATCCCATGAGCAGGCAGAAGAGTCAGAGATTTCTCCAATCTCATTGTTAGGAGTCAAACAGAAACCCAAAGGTAAAAAGAACCTCAGCATGTATGCATGTATGCAGAACGGCCAGTGCAAACCCATAGAACAGTTGCATCATTTCTTTGTACTAGAATTTAATTGTTCCTTCTCTCTTCCCATTTCTGCTTCCTATGGTAGATGTTGAATACTTCTTTAGAGGGATGTTGTATGTATTGGACAATATCCATCCCTAATGTACCATCTCACAGCTGACTTCATCCCCCTAACAATGCCTAGAACTTCCTAGGGAGAAACTTACTCTTATTTCCCACTTTTGAGAACAATGGAGTATTATTTCTCTTCCTTGCTCAAATCCATCTAAAACTATCTGGACAAGTGTTAACTTTAAAAAGACCAAATATAACTCTCAAAAGATCAACACTGAACTCATGTGCAATACTATTTCCAAGATTAATATACTCTAAGTCCCACAAATCTTTCACATTCTGAGTTATGTACATTCTATGTATTATATTATTAAACCTCCACATCAAGCCAGAAATCACAGGTTTATCAGTTATGAAAGCTAATTTCACACCTAAATCAATTGTGCCCATGGACTGTTCTAGGACATTTCAATTATTCATTCCATATATAATCGAAGGGATTCAAAGAAAGCTTCAGAAGCCCCTATGTTATAGACACTTGATATTTGCACTCATGTGCAATGACACAGCTCCTACAAGCCCAAGTATAAATGATCAGCATTTTAAAAGTTCCTTGGTATATTAGAGATTCCATTCTCAGTATTCCCACATGGCGGCCATCATCCATGGTAGGATGCCTTCTTCTCTGAGATGCCTCTCCCACCCACCCCAATATCTACAGTCCCACTCTTTTCCTCTCACCTCCTTCCTTTCCCATCACAGCAATCGTGATCAGCGCACTTTCTACACATTTGCCCAACACCTCTAAGGATATGGATTTTTTTGTTAGGTAGAGATTATTATCTGTATTTTCTAGAGCTGATATTCAAATGGCTTTAGCAACCGTCATCAAAATTCTTACCCGAAACCAATAAACTAGAACTAGGATGCTCCTATACTATACCATTCTCCTGTATTCCCTCTTCCTCTCCCCACCAGGAGGTCCTGCCTTCTCTCCCAGTGATTGGTCCCTTGTAATCTTTATTCCTCAAGGGAAACATCTACCACACTTCCTCCACTTCATCAATGCAAATATCAAGAGGTAGGCTGGAGAAATAACTTCTGAGAACATACAGTCCCCATCTCTCCTTAGCTCTTTGTACCTGTCACCTTTAGTCATACACACCAATGATCCATGCTGACACACACGCACAAATTCTCACCTTTAATTTGCATGTAATATCTGTGGAAAGAAAATTAATAGGATACACTATTCTCTTACAACCACCTTCCCTGGACATTTAGTTAACTTGGGTCACCTGAAAAGCTCCTATATGGGATACACAATTATTATCCTATTTTCAGGGCCACCAATACTCCTCATTCCCAGGACCTTCCTTCACTTCTTTGATTCACAGGCAGATGTTGATGTGGTTAGTCCTTTGACACAACATCAAAGTCAAAGGCTGCAAGCACTGACACTTGTTTTCGTGTGCCAAAGTTTGTGAAAGGGGATCATGGCTAAATTTCTGTTCAACTCCATTTTCCTTGCCCATCCACTGTATATCTTTTTCCAGAATCTCACTAGCTACCTCCTGTTCTTAAAGTCCCAGTATCAATTGCCACAGCAGACTGTAGCACTATAGGCAGTGCTCAGCCAGCTCCCATAACCACATCATGGCTCTTTCATTTAATGCTGGCTAAGTGTTTCTGAAGCTCTATCTGGTTAAAATTAGGTCAATTAGGACCTATTCCATGCCCCAGGGCATCATATCCGTGTCCTTCATGGCTCTTCCAAGTGTCACAGTTTTCCAGTGCTATATAAAAAAGGGTGGCTTCTCTAACCTAGCTACAGCACTCTGGAAAGGAGAGAAAGCTCTTTTCCCTCACTGTGGTCTTGTTCCCACACTACACACCAGGAGGTTGATCAGGGATGTTCGAGTATTGAACTAATTTGTTCAAAGCAAGGCCAGCTGAGAATTTTGAAAGGGAAAAGGGGACATTATTTGGAAAAAGAAATCATGGCTAGATTTATGCTCAACTCCCCCACCCCATGCTTCCTAAAGGATCTACATTAAATAAGTATTTATAGAATGGCTAAAGAAACTCAGCTTGCTATCAAGAAAGCTCTTGTCTACAAGAAAAATGACCCTGAGTGGGTGATTTGGGATCAATCCTAAATAAAATCTTCTTGGCAAATTCAACTTTCCTCGTCCGATTTCTTTCTTTGTTTT
>NC_034591.1:127226376-127274187 GCF_900095145.1 Mus pahari | reverse complement strand
GAACTCACTTTGTAGACCAGGCTGGCCTCGAACTCAGAAATCCGCCTGCCTCTGCCTCCTGAGTGCTGGGATTAAAGGTGTGCGCCACCACGCCCTCCTCATCCAATTTCTGAACCATTTGATCTGACCAAACTTGTATGGTATGTTGACATGTAGATCATGTATGTTGAGATATACCCAGGAAGTTTAATATAGAGAGGGTTGTTCTGTCGTCTGCCCTAACTTACATGCAGAGTTTAATCACCTCGTCCCACCAACTTTAGTCTATTCCCACGTGTTTCTGCTCCTTTTGGTGACAAGCCCACTGAGACTTTACTGTTATCAAAACCTGGCTGGGCTGCCACAATTAGACCTGTGTTACTTCTTTCTATCCTAGCATCAAAAGCTCAGCATGTGAGGGGAGAATGTAGTTTTGTAATTGTCTATTATTGCTATAAGCCACTACTCTCCTTAACATGAAATTTCACCTAAATTTTTTCTTTCCCAGTCTGAACAGCCATACAAAACCACATTTCATTTGTCAATGCTATTGTTTTTCACTTGAGAATGGATTACAAAAAGATACCATAAAACTGTCCAGTAACAAGATTTTGGTAAGAAAGATGTAAGCTAGAGCAGATAAGCACTGGCTCTGCCCCACACCCGCTCCACCAGCTGACAGGACTCATGAAATTCACATGTTCCAGGTGCATTCCAGCAGATGCTAATTTCACCCATAATTCTGTTGGCCAAGTCCAAGTTTATATTTAATTAACTAAATGACTTGAGCCATCCAATTCTTATTGCTACTAATGTATCACAATTAGAGAAAGTGGTAGCCATGGAAACCATTGGTTCCATTGTAATTCCAGAAATAAGAATGTCTTCTTTTTCAGCTCATCCAATTCTCATCTTTCCATCAAATACAATTATTGTTCTTGCTAAATTGAGATTTGGTCAGTTTGGAATGTCATGTGTGTCCCCTTATTTTAGATTCACATGATTATGAAG
This sequence comes from Mus pahari, assembly GCF_900095145.1. Lineage (NCBI taxonomy): Eukaryota > Metazoa > Chordata > Mammalia > Rodentia > Muridae > Mus > Mus pahari. The sequence goes on along the minus strand of NC_034591.1, from coordinate 127,273,197 downwards.
TGTCTACTGCTGCACTGACAGTTGCCATGTTACAATCATTTCCATATTCCTCATATTTATGTTCAATTAGGGAGATATTGCAGTCTATAAAAGCAGATATGGCTTCACTGTGAATTGGCAAAAGCACCCTTTTCCTCTACAGCTTTTAAAATGGAGAAAATTAAAATAAATCTGTGTGATTTGATCCATTCAAACTTGTTATATTTTTAACCTATCTCCCCTTTCTCAAAGAAAGACTTTTCGTCCTAATTCCTAAGTGGCTAAGAATGTTAGTTTCAATAATGTGACCATCAGGGTCTGCTCCACCATCAGAAAGGAAACTGGAGATGTGTCATTGAAATTCTGCACAAAGCTGCTGTCACAAAGCAAGCAAGAAGATGGAGTCCAGTACTCCCAAACAGAGAGGTGCTAAATGGGAGTTTACAATTTGGGTCATTTTAAAGCAATTTTCTTCTACATAACTGGATATAAAAATGAAGAGAAAAGTAGCATAAAACATTTTTCTACCAGCATATAAAAGTCATTTTGAAAATAAAGCCACATATGTATAGTCACATACCACATATACAGCATTGGTACTAGGCAGTGCCTGGACACTATGTGTAGTACACTGAAGACATTGAAAATCCTGCCATAGCCCTGAGTTCCTGAAGCTCTGTTTGCGAAGTAAATCATGAATCTAGTCATAATGATTGCTTGAGACAATTATTTTTCTGGGGAACAAATTCACAACCATGCATATGCCAGGCTAGGGCACTATCAGTGAGTTACAACTCCCATATAAGATTTTAACACATGTTTCTCTTTCTTCAAACTGAATTGTATTGCATATGTCAAATACAGTATTTCACTTTATTGACTAGTTAAGAAAGTGGATGTCTCACTATTAAATTTCAATTCCAGATAAACCATGGATGCCTATTTGGTAGACATCTGCCCTAAATGGTGCATATGTTACATTTACTTGTAGTTTGCATAAAATTAAATTGTAACTGGGCCCTCTATGGGTTGTTTGTTTGTTTTCAGACCTATCAGTCTTGAAAACAAAATAGAGATCTTTTTTACTCTTTTATGATCATCATGACACCAATGGTGAATCCTCTGCTCTACCCAGAGGTCAGCCAAGGAAGGGTGAAGAAGACCTTACTAAATGATGGTCCGGACATTATAGTCTATCACTCAGTAACAAACAGCATTATGTACAAGGCAAACGGATTTTAATAATCACAGCTTTAGGACACTGAAACATGTTACCAGTAGCTACCTCACTGATCATCAACAACTAAGATGGGAAACAGTGAGCAACTATGACAATGATCACAGAATGTCAGGCTTCAAGTGTGCGATATCTCATCTTACTTGCAACTTTGATAGGCATGAGCGCATGAACCATGCAGCTATTTCCTCCCTGAGGGTGGTTATCTCCTGACGACCTGGTTTCTTTTCATTTACCTTGAGCAAGCTCTCCATGAGGAATGCAAACATTTCTAGGCTAATGTTTCTTTGACAGGCTTTGCTTCCTTGAAAACCCATCTTCAGATCCCTCCTTGTTCACTGTTCTTACTTAGAGGCCAAGGGATTAAAAACAACTGCAGTTAACAATGCCCTTTGCAGGAAAAATAAAATAAAGCAAAAAGGCCTTTCTATTTGAAGACATTTCTCTTTTTTTCTTATTAGATATTACTTTATTTATGTCCCAAATATTGTCCCTTTCCTGGTTTCCCCTCCAAAAACCCTCAATCCCCTCCCCGCATTCTCCCTGTTCACCAACCCAGCAACACCCACTTCCTGGCCCTGGCATTCCCCTACACTGGGGCATAGAGCCTTCACAAGACCAAGAGCCTCTCCTCCCATTGATGACCAACTAGGCCATGCTTTGCTACAAATGTAGCTGGAACCATAAGTCGCACTATATGTATTCTTTGGTTGGTGATTTAGTCCCTGGGAGCTCTGAGGGTACTGGTTGGTTCATACTGATGTTCCTTCTATGGGACTGCAAACCTTTTCAGCTCCCTGGGTCCTTTCTCTAGCTCCTTCATTGGGGACCCTGTGCTCAGTCCAACGGTAGGCTGTGAGGATCCACCAGTATGTTTGTCAGGCACTGGTGGAGACTCTCCAGAGACAGATATAATGAATTTATAAAATTCTTAGGCAAATGAATGGAACTAGAAAATATCATGTTGAGTAAAGTAACCCTATCACAAAAGAACACACATAGGATACACTCACTGGTAAGTGGATACTAGCCCAAGAGCTCAGAATACCCAAGATACAATTCACAAACCACATGAAACTCAAGAAGAAGGAAGATCAAAGTGTGGATACTCTGATTATTCTTAGAAGAGGGAACAAAAATACCCATGGGAGGAAATACAGAGGCAAAGTATGGAACAGAGACTGAAGGAATGAACATCTAGAGACTGGCCCACCTAGGGATCCATCCTATATACAATCACCAAACCCTGATACTACTGTGAATGCCAACAAGTGCTTACTGACAGAAGCCTTTTACAGCTGTCTCTAGAGAGGCTCTACCAGTGCCTGAAAAGACATTTGTAAATATTACATTCTTTTTCCCAATGATTCGACTCTGGGAAGTCATTCAGTTTCTAAGTAGGTATGGAATATTTACTGTGGCTCAGCCTCCTGACACCCAACAGATACTCTCATGCAAAGGTTAACAAATTTCTTCAATCTAGTCTTTTCTCCCTACATTATGAATCCACATTGACTGTCCTAGAGTCCCACCCACATTGTCCCATTTAGGCTTTGATTGACACCTGACATTTGAGTCATATGCAATTCCTCAATTTCATCAGTTGGGGCCAATTTAGTCTTCACATTATGTTGATAACCTAAATTGTTAGCAGAGGCCATGTCACCATTAGAGAGAAAAAGCTTGTCTTCAAATTACATTTAATTGCTTTCATTAAGTACTACAGCATTCTGTGACACATATTTGCAAAGTGGGCCGACTAAAATAAACCAGGCGCATCTCATTTCCTGAACATCCCCGGCTTCCTTTGGTCCTGTCCTTGCTTGCTATATCATTGTCCTCTCTAACACTGTGGTTGAGGAAACACCACCCACACACCCTCCTGTGAGAGCTATGTACATTATCTGAAAATAAATCTGGTTTTAGATCTCTGGCCTTCTGAGAATAAAGATTTTTTAGAGAACACCATTCTCTGGGGCTTTGAATTCTCCCAATGGGCAAGAGTAGGCGTTTTCTGCTAGCAGTTTATCAAGAGAGATGGACACCCAGTAGCTTCATAGCATCATTGCCTGAAGCAGCTGATAGCATGGCAAGGCCACTGTAATTGACACTTTTAACATAGTACTTTCCTGACTATGAGTTGACAGCTCTCAAGAAAGAGCTGGCTCAACATGTAAGGGACTCTAACTCAGAGAATTGACATTTAAGACTGAGTATGGGATTGTGTATCTGTAATCCCAGCAACTAACAGGCAGAGGAGGATAATCCCTGAAAGTTTGAGGCTAGCTTGATCAACATACCAATTTCATCAGAGCTATTCAGTAAAATTCCATCCCATAAATTAAATTAGGCAGCTAGAGAGACAGTAAACTGTTCATAAGTAGCTGCTAAATAAGTATGAAGACATGGGTTCGAATCCCTAGCGCACCCATTTTGTAAACAAAACAACAACAAAAAACAACGACAACAAAAACAGGAATGTGCAATTACCTGCATCTCTAGGCTAAAATAAGGGAAGTCAAGGCAGATATATCCCTGAACTTGTTGGTTAACAAGTCTAGAAGACTAGGCCATCTCCATCTTGTCTCACCACCACCCCAACCACTACAACCACCACTACCACAACAACCACCACACGAAACACCGATTATAACTAGACCTTTAAGAACACGTTGGTTAAGATTTAGTTTAACCTTCTTTTCGTCTATCTGGGATGCTTGTGTATGCTCATTTAAAGTGACTCCAGAAATAAGCTTCCATTAACTTGAGGGAAAACCCATCACACTTTCCTGTCACTTCTCTGGGCAGGTCAAGAGTGGTCACTTTTCCTAAATGCGCTTTTGTTTTGTTTTTGTTAGTTTGTTTGTTTGTTTTGTTTAAACTCACAGTCATGCTCACTAGACAGATTTGGCTGGCTAAACTCAGTATTTTCCTCTTAGTGAACACACTTATCAGCACTTACTATGCACCCCACCAATGTTCAAAGTCCAAATCAGACCCCACTGAATAATCAGGTCGGCCCTGCCTTCCATTATCTTTTGCATTTTTAAAAATAATTAAAAAAAAAAAAAACACGCAGCTTAGAAACACAAAGGGATTCGTACATAATTACCCATGGGCTTCTTCGTGTATTCATGAATTAGGAACTTGGTTACAAGGAAGATGAAAGAAACAAAAGCAATAATTATATTGGCCAACAGCTATTAAGCGTGTGTGGTACACTTGCTATGGAGCTGAGTGCTGTCCATCTCTCTCTTTAGCAATTCTAGGCTAAGGATATTTCTTGTCACTAATTCCCCAAGAACCATAAAGCAAAAGAGGGGTCTAACAGCTTTGTCCGGGGCCTCTATTTAATTGTAACATCTGGGGCTATATCCCACACTACCCAGGAGTAATTAAGGCTCCGTTGAAATGATTGTGATTTGCTGAAGTACATATCCTTCTTTAATAAAAGTCGACATTTGAAATGATTTTTCAGAGACTCCTCCAAATCCCCTTCAAAACCTTCCCTGTCTCTGACATGAAATTAAATCCTTGTTATGTACGCTGTCGTTTTGTTCACCAGACTTTTGCAGCCCTGCCTGTCCCTTCTAGGAGTTTGATTCAGTTCCATCTACCACCCCCCCCTTTCGGTTTAATTTGTTTTCTTTACTTGGAAGAATTCATTGTGCCATTTCTTCTGTTCGCTAACAGTATTTGCACCCACTCTGACAATTCTGTTTTATGAACTTCCTACAAAGTTCATCTTGTTTCAGTACTTTTCAGATTTATAATCTATGTGTAGTATTTAATCTCTTTAATTGCAGTTTTTTTTAAACCTATGCACATTTTTCTTTCCATGCAAGGTGTAAAACGTGTTGGAAGCTTCTTTCTTTCCAAAGTCAATACCTGCTCCACCCTCACATGAAAAATTGAACAAAATGTCTTCAGTTGATGATTTGATGTGGCATTTGTATCATTAACCAAAATCTCTGTATCCAGGAGTCTGTTTCTATCGCCTTTATCCTTTTTTATTGAGCTCCTTGCCCTTCCTTACTACACTACCCACACATTTCAATCCTGCTGACTCTGCTGTGGATTGTCCCATGATCTGGTAAGCCACTGACTCCCCAGTTATAACATCATTTTAGTAGTCCTTTGCTTCTTCTGGATTAATATTAGGGTATGATAAACTTCACTCTGACTCTTCAACTTACTTTGAATGCCTAAAGCAATCCTGTCAACTCAGTACAAAATCCTCTAATCCTCTATGTTTTTCTCACTGAAGTCATTTTTTGTTTGTTTGTTTGTTTTTTTGGTTTTTCAAGACAGGGTTTCTCTGTATAGCCCTGGCTGTCCTGGAACTCACTTTCTAGACCAGGCTGGCCTCGAACTCAGAAATCTGCTTGCTTCTGCCTCCCGAGTGCTGGGATTAAAGGCATGTGCCACCACGCCCAGCTTGAAGTCATTTTTAATAGCATGTGTGAGCACATATGCAGGAGTAAACCTGTGTACAGGTTTGCAGAAGTCAGACTGGATGTCTCACTCCACTGGTCTCCACCTTATTTTTTTGAGACAGGGTTACTCTCTGACACAGAGGATCACTATTTTGTCTAGTGTGACTGGCTCCTGAGCTCCTGAGACCTATTTGCCTTGTATCACATAGCTGATGTTACAATGATACATGGCCCACGTACAAACATTTTACAAAGGTGCTTTCACTCAGTACTCCTACTGTCTGAGCTATTGCTGCCCCTGAAGCCATTACTCATGACACAGTTTTTTCAACTTAATAAACAATTAAAGCTCTATCTATCTATCTATCTATCTATCTATCTATCTATCTATCTATCTATCTCATCCAATTATTCCTATTATCTATCTATCCATTTATCTATCTAAGTATCTAATTAATTTGTTCTATTCTTTTGAAATAGTTTCTCACTATGTAGCCCAGGCTGTCCTCTACTTGTAACACTCATCCTGCTAAGCCGTCAAAGTGCTGTCATTATAATAAGCATGTGCCATTACAATTTGTCCTCAACCTCTTATAATATTTTTCTTTTTGTAGCATGTTTTCATGTATCTCAAGTTAGCTTTGAAGTCACTGTGTAGCCAAAGATGGCTGTGAACTTTGGATCTTCCTACCCTTAGCCCCAATTGCTGGGATTGTAATATGCCTGAGTCTTAGGAGGTGCTGAGAATCAAACTCACACCTTAGTTTATGCACAGAAAGCACTCTGTCTGCTGAACTACATCCACAGCCCCTACAATTGGCTGATTTTTTTTTTACTAAGAATTTTAAAGATAACATTATTAAAGTTTCTAATAAAAATGATTTTTCAGAAATTTCCTACACTAAGGCTTAGATGGTACAGTATATCAATCAATTAAAATACTAAGCATGAAACACAATGTCAGAGACTCAATGATACTATCTTCTAAAATAATTTTGAAAATTGCTGTCAGCTGATACTCATCATGAAAGAGTCCCAAAGGGGACACAGAGATTCAGGCCACCTGACATCCTTAGTTATGGGTCATGTGTTTTGCAAAATGCCAAAATCTGAGAAGCAAAATGTAAGCATTCTACAATGTCTAGAGGAGAACCAGCCTGCCTGTGCCCTGAGGTGATGCAGACATTTCTGCCTCTACTTCACTGCCCTGGGAGAAGTGGTTCCTTATGTTTATTCCCTGAGTGTCAGGGATGAATGATGCCGTATCTTCGGAGTGTTTCATTTCAAGGCCAGCTACCATCTGGACTGAACTCTAGCTGCCTTTACAAATGTTTTGTCAGCAATAATTGAATCTGGTTGAAATATGCACGACATCTGTACATTGTGGTTGGGATTTTGAATATACAGACAAATCTTAGCTAGCATTTTGAGGACAACAGCGGAAGCCAGTCTTCTATTGAAAAAATAAACAGGGCATTCCTACTTTCTATCCATACTTACTCTTTAGGTAAAACCACAAATGCTATAGCTACTGACTCTAAGCTTATTTTATTTTAAGTAAAATGAGCACTGGAATTCAGCTTGGCCTATGCTTTCCAATCAGATGTGATGGGTAGTTTACATCAGGAGATTGCTTTTAAAGTTTTAACATCATATAAGGATGCTTCTTAAAAGACTGAGAAGCACTAATTAAACATCCATGGGGTTGATAATTATGTATTCACATTATCTGTTCATTAAAGAAACTCATTAATTTACTCTGAAGGAGAAATTGGTTCAAGTTACTTTACATATTTGAAAGGAATGAATCCCTGCTTTCTTAAAGATAAGCAATAAGTTTCCTCTGGATCCTAACTGGACTTCTGAAGAGAATTCAGGCTACTTTACTTTCACAAAAATTTTCTTATGAGTTCTGCCTCAGCACCCAAATAAATCACCTTCTCTCCTCCAAGCCTGTCTTTTGCACATTACCAGATCTAACTGGCCATTTACCAAGTCTGTATTAGTTGCCTATCTAAAATCCCTTTTCCTTTTTATCCTAAGTCTTCCCTTTGAAGCCACGTGGAGAATTCCTTTTGAGCTGCTACTCCACAGCAGTCTATTGTATATTTTAAGACACCTATTATGCCTCTTCAGCTGTCTTATCGTTTCCCAGTTAAATATATCCCATTTCCTCTTAGAGTTAGAGCTTAGCATTTTCATGATCCTCTTGAACTTGGCTGTGAATCTATATCCAGAGGCATTCTGATTTCTTTGGTTCCCTCCTCAAAGGTACGGACTGATCACTGACTTCTGCACATCACAGCCCAGGGCATGGCATATGTAGTGCTTATTTTTCAGTGCCATTAAGAGTGTCATGACCCTATTTCAATGACATTCCAACAGCAAAGTTGATGAGATAGTAACTATGGTTGCCACACCTATCTTACACATATTAAAAATAAGTATGGAGAGGTTAAGTAAATGTGATGAAGGGCATAGTAGCTCAAAGTTATAAGACAATTTTGTATATTTACCTCTGGCCCTCCTAATTGCTAGACTGTTCTCAAGCCATCCAACCATGCTGAACTATTAATACCCTGAATACAGAATTACTGCCCAAGACTTTTAGAACTATTGAAACAAAACTCTTAATAGAACCCTGAAGACAAGTTAAAGACTCTAAGAAATTCATTAAAGGCATGAAAGTAAGAAGACTCAGGACTAAAATTCTGCACTCTTGGCTTTCAAAGAAGAAGGACTTCGTGTCATTTTCTTCAGAAGAGTTTTGGGTGATCACTAATGTAGCCAGATAGTTTTCATTTTTGGTTTTAGGTTTTGTTTGACTTCTTCTTGTAGTTGTGATTTTTGTACTGTTATACTTTAAATGGACTTAAGCATATCATATCTCTAAATTCTTCTTGCATTATAGAACTGTGCATTGATAAGCAGATATGGAATATCAAGAAATCATGCTCATAAACAATGTCTGCCTCTGTGGCTTTGAGTAGAGCCTAAGATCTTATACTCTGTACTGCTCCTAAATGGTAATGCTTTTGGCCCACATAACTACTCCAAAACTTTGGGGTGTGTGGTGTTAATAAGAAAGGTCCCCATAGGCTCACTGAGTTTAATTCTTGGCCACAAGGGAGTGGTGGTACTTGACAAGAATTATGTGTGGCCTTGTTGGAGAAAGTGTGTCACTTTTAGGGTGAGTTTTAGGGTTTCAACTGCTTAAGCCAGATCCAGTGTCTGTCTGTCTGTCTGTCTGTCTGTCTGTCTGTCTGTCTGTCTGTCTCTCTCTCTCTCTCTCTCTCTCTCTCTCTCTCTCTCACTCCTGCACTCTCTCTTCCTGTTGCTGGGTGAACTAGATGTAGAACTCTTTGTTCTTTCTCCAGCACCATGTCTGTTTGTATGCCACCATGCTTCCCACCACTCTAATGAAGGACTAAACCTCTGAAACTATAAGCCAGCCCCAACTAAATGTTTGATGCTGTTGTTTGATTTTTTTTTTTTAATAAGAGTTGCCATGGCCATGGTGTCTCTTCACAGAAATAAAACATTGACTAAGATATACCTCTTATATAGACGTTTGGCCTCAGTAATCATGAAGATCTCTTCCAAAACATTAAGTCATTGATTACCTTAATTGTTTCCTGACTTTACTCATTATGTATCCTAACCTAGCCTAGAACTTATAATTTTCTTAAAAATGCAAATAACATCTTTATCCTACTAGGTTATTGAATGGATGTTTTAAAATACTGTCAACCCTTCAGTCTACTTATATATTCAATAAATACTCATTTCTGTCTCTTTACTCATCATTGTCAAAGCAGTTGCAGATTCAATAACATTGCATTCCCCTTCTCAAATATTGCCTAGAATTTTAAATATTATAAATAGCCTATTCTACCAATCTTGATTACTAGAAGTATAGAGTTTTCTTTCACTACTATATCCCCAAATCTTCCAAATCAGATATTTCTCCTTGATTTTTAAGTTAAAAGTAAGTATTCATAATATGCAAACCAACCTGAAATGAGAGGAGATCATGCCTATAAATGACAGTTAAGAAAAACATCCATAGATTCCCTTTATGTACTGGAAAGTGCCTTGGTTTTTATAGAAACTCAGAGAAAAAAGTCCTACTTATTAAGAATGCAGGAGCTGATTTAAACCATTACCCTGAGAAGATCTTCCTAGTTTTACAGTGTTTCCAGGTTGCCTCACCAGCAGACTGCAAGCATTTATGCACCAGAGTCATGACTGTTATTTGCCAGAACAGAGTAGTGGCTCTGGAACAGATACGTTGCTTCCAGAGATATTCTGAGATCATACTATATGTGACCTCTAAACCAATCCAGGTTCTGGAAAATTGGCCTCACAAGATTGGCCTATGTGAGAGCACTTTATCAGGTAGGTGGTAGTTGAATTGGATCACTGTGTTTTTAAAAGCAGCTACAGTTTTTGCTATATATGAGCCACATAGAGATGAAGAAACAGGACAGTGGGATCTCATGTTGCAGTCATGTTGATGGGAGGAAGCTCAGCCTAGCCTAGCACAACCATTGAGAGCTTCTCTGTGGAGGTAGCCTCCATGCTCTATACATAAGGAATGAACTTGTAGAAGAAACAGTTCTGCATCATGCTAAGGACTGTTAGAGGGAGCTAATGTTAACAGGAGATGAGCAAGTGTTCTAAGACTAGAAGGACAAATTGGGAGGACAAGGAGTAGAAAACTGACAAAGCATATGATGAGCTCAGCTTATATAGGGGTATAACATGGTGTCTTGTAGTCTTTGAGTATAAGAGTTTCAAGGCAGAGAAAGTAGTGCAGTGGAAAGTACTGACAAGTTTTAACTGGATAAAAGTACCATTTATAAACTTTTTAAAAGTAAGCCATTGTCTCTTATGGAGAGGAAATAATAAAAGTAATAACAAAGATGGAGCAGCCCTATCCAAGGTGGACACTACAGGGAGGAAGGAGGAGATCTGAGTTTGATGGCAGCAGTGGAGATAGGAAGAACAGACAGATGATGGGAATTTGGAAGAAAAGACTTGATAGAAATCCACTTTTTCTGCCAAAACAATCATGTTATGCCATATGTATAAGTACTTCCTATTACCCAGGATCCCTATTAATGAAATAAGCTAGATGATCTCATCTCATCCATCAGAGCATACCAAGAATCCAAGTACCCTGAAAGTCTCTACTTAAAACTGGGAGACAGGCTAACCATACTCACATGTGCATAAGGTTTAACAAATCTGGGTCAGGGGAGATTTCACAGTCCAGAAAAATGCTTGAGGATCTGAATTTGATGTTTAACACTCCCATAAAAATGCCAGCCATGGTAGCTCACACTTGTCTTTTCAGAATATGGAAGGTGAAGTGCGATCCTTAGTTTTAAGGGCCAATGTAACGTAATTTTGAGTCACCATGGAAGGGAATCTTAGTGAAGAATTGTCTAGATCACATTGACCCGTGGGCATGTCTGTGGAGAATTGTCTTGATTACAATAAATCATATGGGGAAGACTCATTCCCCTGTGGATGGCTCCATTCCTTGGTTTTAGGTGGTAGATAATACAGTCTTGAAGAAAATAGGGCTTTCAATATCTCACTTGTTAAAAGCACCTATTTGTTGTGGTTTGAAGTAGAATGACCCCAATAGGTGCACAGATTTAAATTCTTGGTCACCATGGAGTGGCACTATTTGAAAACATTAGGAGATGTGGCCTTTGTTGGAGGATGCACTTTGAATATTCAAAAAATTTATATCAAGCCCAGAGTCTGTTTCTTCCTACTGCCTATATATCTGGATGTAGCACAATCAGCTACTTCTCCAGTACTGTTTCTGCCATGTTTCGTGCCATGATGATAATGGATTAAACATCTAAAACTCTAAACCCCAATTAAGTGTTTTCTTTTATAAGAGTTGCTGTGGTCAAAGTGTCTAGTCTCTTCACACAATAGAACACCAACAAAGACAACTGCTCTTACAGAGGACCATGTGTGGTTCCCAGCATTCCTGTTGGGTGGTTAACAACTGCTTGTAGTTGCAGCTTTAGTGGAATCCTAAGTCTCTGAAGACACGTGTATTCATATGCATGTATCCCTTCAAATACATATGCATACTTAAAAAATATTATAAATGAGTAGAAAATTTAAGCATAGAATTAGAGCCTTGCATACATTTATTTCTCTTTGCTGTTGATTGTGAATGTGAATAGCTCTTTCCAGTCCTAATAGCCTTGACTTCCTCAAGATGATAGATTAAAGCCTGAAATTCTGAACTTAATTAAACCCTTGTTCCCAAAGTATCTTTTGTCCCCAGCAACAGAAACAATGTGTGGGAGATAGGCAGATTCCTAGAGCTGGCAGGCCAACCAGTTTAGTCTTATATAACCAGGACTACCTGACTAAGGGCAACATCATCTTCAGTAGGTGGGGCCCCATCACATTAGTTGTAAATCAAGAAAATGACCAACAGATTTGCCTACAGGCTACTCTAATGGAGACATTTTCTTAGTTGATGTTTTATTTTTATTTTTTTTCTAAGATGACTCTATCTTGTGTCAAGTTGGTAACTAACCAGAATGAAATGTTTTAAGAAACCCTAAGATGTGGGTTGTCATTTTCCACATCAGCATACAATGGGGTAAGAGAAACAGAAATCTTTTACCTCAGTGACAGAGGGGCCTGGGAGATTAGCTGGAGGCTCTGGAAAGTTGGAGATTTAACAGAATCAATAAAAAAGACCAGGTGTAGTGACAGTTATTCATAGAAGAAGCAAAACCCCTACCAGCTTTCCACAGCTATGTATGTGTCTACTCTACCCTACCATCTCTTTGACTGCTCACTTTGATGTTTTTGGTTAAAAATCCCTTTATAAGGCCAGTTATCCAGTGAGAACTGAAAATTCCGTTCACATATAAAGGTCATTTAATTCTAAATAGTGACTTCATGGCCATAACTGCATTTTTTTTTCATAGATATGGGAATGAATACAGCAGGACCTTATGGCAATACAGAGATAAACCTTCATATCTGGTTGCTTCTTCTAGAAGGTAATAATGCTGCTACAGTAGTGAGAATGGACTAGGGTGTCTGCAGTATGTGCAAATGCTTAGAAATGGTCTGTCACCACGGCTCTTGCTGCGGGTCTAAATTACTTCACAAAGCATTTTCATTATGTTTATTCTTTATTCAAGTGTATTTTCAGAATGGCTTTGCACATTGTTAAACAAATGGTTCCTAGGATAACTGCCACCTTAAAGGACTCCAAACCTTCACTATTTTAAACATCAAATCCAAGCAACTTTAAGTCCAAGGCAGTTTTTGAAGATTATTTTTTCCCCAAGTAGAAAATACTTTCTATCAGTCACAGGCTCAATCATGATTGCTAAATAACTACCCTTCTTCCCCAAAAGTGGGGAAAAAAAAACCCACAAAGTTAAAAGGAAGTTGATTTGAGAACGTTTTATTGGCATAAGGCAAGGTAAAACCAGAATCAGTGTAAAAAGATTGGGGACCAATCAGGAATAAATACCCAGTAATGAGTAACAGATAGGTACTTGCAGCTTGAGTTTTTCCTTGTATCTCCTGATTATTTTTTTTTTGTATCCATAGGAGTGGTTTCCAAAATGGGTTCCCCCACTTCAAGCTCACTATTTCTTCCTGAAAATGGACCCCTGGGGTTCCTGACAATTGTCCTGTGTTTCTAGCTGTGTGTGCTTATCCTTTCTTGGTGACAGATTTACTTTTTGTCTTCAACAGTGGACAGCTATTTGCCTAGCCTAGGGATGCAGTAGATGGCTTTCTCCCCTTTTCACAGCTTTAGCTTTTGGTGGAAGGGATCAAACCCAGGCTTGCATGGGTGTTAGTCAAGTGTGTGTTTATCACTGAGCTACATCCAAAGCCCCGTTGTCAGAGCTTTATGCAGAGTTTAAATAACATTGAAGAAATATTTGTTTTTGCCTAATCCTTAGTTGAGAAACTAAATCATAAAAAATTCTGGATCAACTTTATACTTAAAACAATCTTTGAGATTTCCTAAAGACTATAACAAAAATCATGTAGACTTTTGTGTTTTTTACTTTATAAGAAAGGAAAAGCTGAAGAAAATTGAGGTCATTTGTTATAGAACAATCTTGCATCATACAGAAAAGTATAAATGAGTTGCTCAATGCCCTCTAGGTTAAATTCATAAAGAAGAAATATAAGTAATAGGCACTGAGACCCTGTAGTCTCTGCGGGAAGCTCCTCGTGGTTTGTCACTGTGCATTTGTCTCTTTATGCATTGATAAGTGTACTAAAAGTATATTTCAGGTGTAAATGAATCATTGGATGTATTTATAAATAAAGTTTTATTTGGATACAAGCAGGCCATTTTGTCTACATATTGTCTATGACTACTTTTGCACTGCAAGCATTGAGTTCATAGTTGTGACAGACTTGAAACATCTGAAGCCAAAAATCCTTGCTAATTAGGTTTTTTTTAAAAAAAAAATAATTAGGCTTTTATAGGACAAACTTGGTCATATTTGGCTCTCTGTTCCCAGTCATAATTTCTTACTGTCTAAAGTGCATACATAACTACCACTATACTTTAATTTAAATACAGTGCTTTTCTGGCTAGCAGATTTCAAGGAGGAATATACAGTGATATAAAATTTATCATTGGAATTTTATAAAAATGGAGCTATTGGCAGACTATTTCAGAGTTATTCAACCATTTTAAGATTTTATAGGGTATTTGGTAGGCTATATATAGTATACCACAGGATGTTATAAATCTAATACATCTTTTTCTCTGAAGTTTAAGTGTGCTCATTTTTATAAATTATATATAGCATTTCTTCTCTCCTTTGAAAAATAGCTTTAATCACTTTTCTTAGAGATACATTTCCTAAAACATATGTTAAAGATTTAATTTTGGTATATATTTTATTATCTTCATATGTGTTTGTCTACATGTGAGTTTTTGCACATCATTGCAGCATGCATGAAGGCCAGCAGAGGGTTTTGGATTCCCTGGAGTTGTGGCAATTGAGAGATATATGGACCTGAACAGGGATCCTCTAGAAGAGCTAAGCATGCATCTAACTGTTGAGCCCCTAAGACATGTCTGATGAGCTTCATTACCTTGTTTTCAGTGCCCCAAGCATGGCTGAATGTCCTTGTCAGTTACATGATTCTTGCTGTGAGCACCCATCAGACCTTTGACACTTTATAGTGCCAGTTAGAAGTTGACCACAGCAAGTCAGAAAGTCTGTTTGACCCCTCTGTTTTTTAGGACAGTATTACTATATACAATTATTGACATGGACAGTGTGTTGAATTGTTTGCTGGAATATAATAGAAAACATTTTTTTTCTTGTGTGGTATATCATCTTTTAGTATAATGTTGATTTAATCAGATATAGCAAGCCACATTCCAAGAGGGCAGGTTAACCTCAGTGGGGTTTTGAAGCATTAAAAATCAAATTAAATAAACACTGGGTTGTCTGATTCTCTTTGCAAGGCTAGTATTACAGTTGAGCAATATCACTTCTTAGCAACCAAGAATGTAGGAGTCATTTAGGAACACTGAGAAGGAAATCAGTTCAATTTTACAGATAACACGGGAAATCTGATACATTTTCTGGAATATAGCATCAGCATAGGAAATCACAAGACCTTTCAAACTAGTCTGGAGTTTCTTGGAAAAACTTCAGCAATGCAAACTCAAGCAGCTCTGCGTGTTAACTGAACACTTGCTGCATGTGCGTATGTAAATACCACGGTTGAGACTGAGGAGACCACTCTCAGTATATGATTACAAAGAATCTTTCCCTGAGAAAAGAAAAGAGGGAAGGAAGGAAGGAAGGAAGGAAGGAAGGAAGGAAGGAAGGAAGGAAGGAAGGAAGGAAGGAAGGAAGGAGAGAAGAGAAAGATGAGTGGTTGGAAAATAAGCAAAATTGGAGGTAAAAAGGATTTCTGTTATGTCCTGGGGGAAATCATACACTGACTGCTGCAATTCCCTCAAGTTATCTAGTCTGCGTTTTCAATGCCTTGAGCTGTTGTGTAGTTCTGTAATTTATACCTTAGTCCTAGTAATGTCAAATAATTCTCATCTAGAGACAGATAAAAATTTCCGAGCTGGGCGTGGTGGTGCATGTCTTTAATCCCAGCACTCGAGAGGCAGAGGCAGGCGGATTTCTGAGTTCGAGGCCAGCGAGTTCCAGGATAGCCAGGTCTATACAGAGAAACCCTGTCTCAAAAAACCAAAAAAACAAAACAAAAAAATTTCCAAGAACTTCTTTGAAATCGGTTCATTTTTCTGCTCCCCCAGTCATGCCCAAAGCACATTCTGTGTCTGGATATTCATTGCACCTTTTCTATGTCCTACATTTAGTAAATACATGTTTTGGATTTTTTTCTTTAAAGACTTTTTTCTTTATTGAGAGAACTTCCTGCTGTTCTGAGTGACACAATGACATCTTGAAGGTGTGTATGTTGATATTTTTAAAAGAACTTGCCTAAGAGACTTATTTTTTTGTAATATAAAATAGTCTAAATTCAACTTGTTAAATGCAACAGTCTGAGAGAAACAGACAAAAACAGACCACTTTAGTCCTTGTAGTTTAAAAGCTATGGAGAAATAATTTAATAAGCAGAGAGGTCAAGGTACATTTCAATGCTGTGCTGTTGTGGAGATTCCTAGAAAATGCCAACTCATACTTACTATTCTGGAAATTTAAATAGTTGACGTAGGTTCTTGTATCTGTGAGGTTAAAAAAAAAAAAACCTGGAAGCTTCTCTGTTGGGAGAGCTGGTGGTGATCATAGTCTGTCAGGGGTCCCAAACTACATACATACATCAAAAAGTCATAGAACTCTGGAAACAGGAGTCACTGACATACACTAATCACCACAAATTTCAGTAACTGTCACTTCACACAGTCTAGTGATAATCTTTATCCTTACCCAGGTCAAAAAAGGCAGCCTCCAGCCTGTGGACTATCAGCTGATTCGACAGACGCATTGATTTTAGTTTTGTTAAATATGTTTTGCCATGTATGTGCCCAGGTCTTTGGGAGAAAAAAAAAAAAAAAAAAGCAAACAAAACCAAACCTGAAGCTCTACTGTATCAGTTGAAAATAGACACACCTGTTTGAAAGGTGTGCACGTGAACTGCAGTGCAATATTGAAAGCTGAGTCTGATTGGACAGAATGTTTTTGTGAATAGATTCTACTTGAAGGAAATCAGGTAGCCACGATTATTTGTCCGCTTCCTCCAATCTGATGAATTCATGAAATTGCAACTCTTAACTCTGGGTGTTTTGCTTAACACTGACTTTTAAAGGCTATTAACTCAACTACAACCCACCTCAAGCCTCCTGCAGTAATGTCAGTTGTGAGGATAAGATGTGGAGATGGCAGAGCCTCTTGATTTTATGTATGAAATGTCAAAGCAGAGAACTCTGATACTTCAAAGAATTCCATAGTGACAACCAGCCTACCTTGGAGGATTCAAACTTATAAAAAGTAATTTCTTCTGAAATGACTTTCGTTATGAACAGAAGCAGGCAAATTAGCAACAATCGTATCTTCATAAGGATTTCTATTCCAAGACCTACATTTTTCAGGAATCAATGGAAGGCTAATTATGCAGGAGTGGTCCCTGATGCAGAAGGAACATGGGGAACCATGCTGGAGAGAAATGATCCCCAGTGAGATAGCATCTTTCCTTTCACTTGTAACTTGTGAAGCCACATGTATATGTGAAGTCATATACAGAGAAACACACCCTCAGTTGCTTTCTCTTTTATCTCCTATGCTTATGATGATCTGAGCAATACATAGTAAATTAACATGAAGAATCAAACAGGTAGGAATGGCATTCAGTTTCAGAGTTCATTCCATATGCTCTGTTTTGCAATGGGCAAAGCCTGATTTGTAATTCCAGCGGAGTCAGGTCAGGTTAGGGGCTATGATTCTGCTTACTGATATTACTATCAGAAGGGGTAAGGGGGTAAAATGGGAAGCTCCTAATCCCGGTTTCCTCTTGAATATGTTCTTCTAAAGGCAACAAAAGCCGGCTTGCTTGCAATGCTATCTTTCCTTTCCAAAGTAGATTTTTAACATTCAATGACTTTTTGTTCATTGCCAAATAAATATATGTCCTCTAATGAACCTTCCTGGAAAGATATGAATTATTATTTTGCTACCAGCCAACCTAAAATCATGTATTCCTTTCTTTACAGTCTGGCTAGCTATTGATAATCCTCTTCCCGAGTTTCAGAGATAAACACTGAGGGCTTTGACCCAATTAACTCAAGGCACGGGCTCTGAAACCTCTGTCATTTCAGTGAAAGGCACTTTCACACTTTATTTTGATATAAGAACTGAAGGAAAGACATTACTCTGGACATAGGAGCCAAGTAGGTATGGTTACTTGGGAGATTAAGAAGACTATGGCCCATGTAACTGTGTGTGCCAGGCTGGGAGCCTGTCACAATGGCCATCTCTACAATGCCCAGAAAGGTCTTAGGGCTCTTGGTGGCTCACAGGGCTCTCACCCCATAACACAGAGTACAAAGCTGGTCATCTCTGGGGTCCTTACACATGGCAGCACAGATGCCATGGTCTTGAAGTCACCTCAAGATAACCTTCTGTCCTTTGAAATCTAAAATTTTATACAAGGGTTTTTGTCTCATTTTCCCAGTGATGAACCTGAATAGGTGACATTGAAGAACTAGACCTCAGAATAAAATGTTCCCTTCTCTGACTTATCAGAATTTGAAGTGTCCTAAGAAGCTTGGTAAACTCAATCAGATAATAAGTTCTCATGTAAGGTCTAGTTAATGGAGAAATTATTAAAGTTAGTTTTTAATTCTAAAGCAGGGTGTGGTGGTACTTTACTATAATCCCAGCACTTCAAAGGTTGAGACAGGCAGATCTCTCAGTTTGAGGCCAGCTTTGTCTACAGAGTGAGTTCCAGGTAACCAGTTCTACACCATAAACTCTTTCTTGAAAAGTCTAAAGCCAGAGCCAACCAAACAACCAAACAAGTCATAAAATATTTAGTTTTCTTTATTTATTTTTCCTTATGTGAGTATTTTGCCTACATGTATATATTATGTAACTCAGGACCACCTGCCTAGCAGTGGCGCTATCTACAGTGGGCTGGACCCTTCTAGGCAATTATTAAGAGAATGCTCCCAGAGATATGTCCCACAGGCCAATTGGATGGAGGCATTTTCTCTGTTGAGGTTCCCTCTTCAAAAAAAAAAAAAAAAAAATCTAACCAACACAAATAGTTAACGTCTGAATCAGTGAATTCACTGTCAGGATCCACTTGATGAATGGAGAAACAGATGCTCGGGGAGGAAGGAGGGGACCTTGGGGGCACATAGGTACAGTGGCAGAGCACCAGAGCCCAGTCACTGTGCTGTGTGGCTTCAGAACACTCCGCTCAACAGGACAGGAGTAACTAGGTCATTCCTGTTACTTTACCAAGAGTTTTTATTGATAAAGAAGATCTCTATGGAGACATTCACAGAGAATTACCAACATCTAAACTTGTACTTCTGCCAATCCCATCTTCCACCTCACCCCCTGGGATGGAGAATGAGAATTTTATTTGGCGTGCCTCTCATTTATTCTACATTTCTCTGTGATAAAGAAAATCCATTTCCCACTAAATTAAAATTGCTTTTCCATCCTAACAAACACTATACCCCTGGTACACACCAGAATAAAAATAAATTGATTTTTAAGTATCCACTGGAAAAAAAAAAAAAAACAATAAGAAGCATGCAACAATCATGAGGCCATTGTGTGCCTTTTGAGCAGTTTAGCTATGGAAACGGATTCCCATCCTGGAGACATTAGTTCTTTCTTTATGATGGAATATCTCTCAGCAGTGCTGAACCATCACTGAAAACCTCAGCCACCCAGATGTTATTATGTATTGTACTTTTCTTACATGCCTCTTGGTAAAAGAATTTCCACTCCTTGGGAATTTCAAATGGAGCTAGCCATAAATGTATGCCAGCATAAGGGTAAATGACCTGCCAGGTTGCATTGTTGCTAACATCTTAGGGCAGAAATGAGATTCATCACTGTATATGATGCTTAATATTAATTGACAACTTGACTGATCCTATAATTACTGTAGAGCAAGCCTCTGGGATTTTTTTAGATCAGGTCAGTTGAGTTGGGAAGACTCATCCAAAAGTACATAGCACCATCTCAAAGCTCAGATGCTAGTCTAGATACAAAGAGAAAGCAAGCAGAGAACCAGCATTGACTGCTGTCTGCTTCCAGACTGCAGCTCTCCCAAGTAACAAATAAAATAAAACAAAATACCAAAATCATGGATTTGGTTAGAATGCAGGTCCCATGCTTGCACGACAAAAATTCTACCCACTGAGCCATCTCCCCATCTCTCCTGCTCCATTTTTAATCATCCACATCAGTGAGTGATAGTTTTACTATTGACATGGGAGCTTTGGACACATAACAGAGAAACATTCTGCCCTAAGGAACAGTGTCTGTTTCATTCCCACTTTGAAGTCTAGCCCTCATCAAACGCAAAGTCATGAATGGGATTTTCAGAAACTAGAGGAAAAGTTTATTCCTTAAGCATAAGTCTTCAAATAGTATCACAGGAAAAGTGTTTTTGTTTGTTTGTTTTTATTTTGTTGGTTTTTGCTTTGTTTCTTGTTTGTTTGTTTCCTTTATTGTCTTATAAAGACAGCTTCAAGTTTCTGGGCAGTAAAGCTTATGACCAATATATGTTTTAGATAGATGCAAAAATGACTTAAAGTACTGTTGTGTCTTTTAAGGTTTTAGGATTCAGGGGCGATGTATGTTATCTTGGGAGGATTGTTGGATCATTGGTAGTCGCTGCTAGGATCTGCAAGCTGGGCCTGCCTGTGTTATTGAAGGTCAAGTTGGGAGTGAGGGTGCCAATGAGGGCAGAGATGTGGCTCACTAGAAACCCCTGAAATCTCTTACTGGAATTCAATCTCCAGAGATCACAACCAGAGGACAGAGAAGGGAAGCCTATACTGTGCCAAACTTGATCTTGTCATCAGTTCTTGGAATGTCTATATTGCTCTTTATCCACACCATACCCTAGACTATATTGTTTCCTTCTCTTCCTGTCACCAACATTTATCTACGAAGGATCTATTTGTTGAGTGGAATACTTTTAACTCCTCATGCCTTCTATAATAAAAGCGTGGATTTTTTAAAAATCTTGTTCTTATAGAAAGAACATAAAATTGAACTACCCCAAGACCAAAAGGGAGTATGAACTAGAAACATCACATGCATTGTACCCAAAAGGTGCACACCTTGAACTCTTCTTAGCCACATCAGCACAAATTGATGGCCTAAAGCCAGTGTATACAATTCTAGTCAGAGAATACTGTGAAGGAAAACCATTGGCTTATAGAAGTCAGCAGTCTATGGTATCCAAGACAAAGTTTCTCGGTGGTCTGTCTTCCTACAGCCTGAAAACTAGGAATGACGTTTGTAATTTAAAGTGGTTTATATTGGGTAGCTTTCTGTTACCATGATAAAATACCCAAATAAATGAATAGAGAAGAGGAAAGATTTATTTTGACTCATGATTTCGGAGGTTTTTGGTTTACAGTAGGTTGGATCCACTGCAATTAGCTTATGTGAGGGAGGAACATTAAGACAGCAACAGCAGGTGACAGAGAAGACAGATCACCTTACACTAGCCAGGAAACACCTGGGTAGGGGGCAGAGCAGAGAGACACACAGAGAGTTGAGAGAAGATAGATCAATCAAAGTTAGGCTCTTAGGGACATAGTTCCTCCAGTTAGTCTTACTGTATAATTTCTACCCCCTTACTACATTATGAATACATTAGCAGATTAAAAATTCAATGCTGTCTTGATTCTCTCACTTCCCCATAGCCCTATGTCTGAACCCTGCTTGAAGAGCAAATCTTAAATATATACAGTCTATAGTAATATTTCATATCCAAACCATATGGCTATTAAAAAAACCCAACCAACCAAATAAATAAACAAAAGCAAGAAATAGAGACAGAAGAGACACTACTCTAATAACAAACCAGAAGCTCACCAACTTACCCTTGCAAACACTGGACCGCTTCCTTGAGCCAATCATACTATCTAAACCTAAAGGCTGCCCAGATTTACACAATCAGAAAAATACCTTACAAACATTTCCCGTGCTCACTGGTGCTATTCTTCTATCTTTTATTCCCTCCTGCATCTGCTCTAATGAGAGTTTTCGCCCACAAATCCATCAAACCCCTCCACAGGCATTCAGTGGCTTCCACACTGCCCAATCTGATGGTGGATTATTGGACCTTTTCTGCTTCTCTGCAGCATTTAGGTAACACAGTATCCTATCCTCCTCTTGACCTCTTGCTTCCCAGGGAGCTTAGCTAGCTGTTCTCTTCTGTTTCTTCTTTCTATTTTAATATTTTCATGGACTCCTCTTTGACATCCTCTCTTTCCCTCAATGTTATAAATGCTGGAGTATTCATTTCTCTGACTTTTCTATCTACAGTCACACCTAAATGATTCTCGTTTAACCTCAAGGTTTAACACATCTATAATCTGGCAACTCCCAGCATCTCTCCAGAAATCTAGAACTGTGTAACCAATTCCTAGTTGACAGCGACAGCTTTACCATCACTCACAGATATTTAAATTTACTCTATTCAGAATTCCTTCTCTGTATCTGAAGGGCCTGCCCCTTTAGGATGCTTACTCAGCCACACACCCCTAGAGCTTTGGAGTAATTTGCTTATTGTTCTTTTTTTTCCCTATACTATACAGAATCAATCACCCAATTTTGCTACCTTTTTCTTTATGTGTCTCCAATGAGATCAAATTTTCAGCTTCAAATATGAAAAGAGGTTTAAAATGATAAATATTTAAATGTGTAAATGTGCAAAGACCAAACATATGAATGAGAGAAGAAAGGAAGATAGAGGAAGAAAGAAAGAAAGAAAGAAAAGAAAGAAAAGAAAGAAAAGAAAGAAAGAAAGAAAGAAAGAAAGAAAGAAGGAAGGAAGGAAGGAAGGAAGGAAGGAAGGAAGGGGAAGAAGGAAGGAAGGAAATGAAAGAGGAAAGGAAAAATAATAAAGGAAAGAAGGAAGGTAGAAAAAGGAGAAACAGACAAGAGACAGAGACAGACTGCGGTACAGAGATAGAAGAGAAAGATACAAGGCAACTTTTGGCCACATTTATTCCTCCACACCACATCATCTCTCACCATATTATAGGAACTGGATTCTGATGCATGACCCTCCATCTTCTAGGGTTAAAATTAATACTGGGGTTAAAATGTTGGGCAGTGAACAGTGGAGAAGATAAATAAGAAGTCTTGCAGTTGAGTATGAGACTTCCAAACTAACCAGAAATGACAGAGAGGATCATGGGAAAAACTATACAGCCCATCTTGGCAGGCTCTGCCAGGTTCCCACAGAGCCCTTCCCAGAGCAGTGTGCACAGAGCACCATTGCTGTCTCCCCTAGTGAGCTCCTCAACATTATGGATAGTGAGACATTCATACATATCCTTGTAGGCAATGCAACACATCGGATTGTATCTTATTGTGGATAAGGACTAGTGAGAAAGTTTGTATGTATTCCAGGAAAGAAAATGCAGGGATGGTCTCAGGGGTAGGTGAGATATTAGATTTTAGAAGCAGGCTTTGCATTGGCTATTCACCTTGGTCTACTCTCGCTCTAGAGGGTGTATTTTCATTTTCTTGATAAAAATAAGCTTTAGTTGCTCACTGTACTAGTTACCCCCATGTGAATTCTTCCCTTTCAAGAACACAGAAACTGAGAGACTAGAATCTATTCTCACTGTAGAAATAATTTTAAGAATAAAAACGAAATCACGCCACAGTCTTTTCTAAACCTTTCCAGCGACATTCCATTTGCACTTGCAGTTCTGCAGATCCACCTGCTTCTTAATTGTGTAACCCTCCTAGCAGGAGTGGAGATAGTGTAAGATGCACTGTGCCCCTCCTTTTGGCAATCAGTTTCTTAAGACAATGGACCCTAAGAGATTGGAATTCCTTCTGGAAATCTCATGCTGAGAGATGGAAAAGGTTGGGATCCTGGTGCCAGCACAAAGGAAATGTCCACATGGTTCTGTCACCCTCAGATCACCTTACAGGACAGGAGTTCAGACAGTGCAAATGGGCTAGGACACACTTTCATTAAATGTAATAATGATAACAATAATAATAATAATAATAACAATAACAATAATAATCATTATTATTATTGTAAGTATTCAAAGTCAGTCCAGTAAAGGAAGCTGATTCAGAAATCCCTTGAGAAATGATGTTTATTAGGAAAAGGGTACCAAGGCTGTGATCAGGCCTTGAGGAATGAGGAAGAATATTAGACAAAAAAGGGTCAATATATGGGGAAATCCAAACATGATGGGGACCTTAAAGTGAAAGAGATCCTTCCCTTTAAAACCTGTATAGGGGTTTCATTATGAGTGAGCATAAGAGAGATGCAGAGTCAAACTGTCTTCTAAATCTCTCTCTCTCTCTCTCTCTCTCTCTCTCTCTCTCTCTCTCTCTCTCTCTCTCTCTCTCTCTGTCTCTTCGTCTCCCTATATATTAGCGTGGCTCTTAGCCATTGTAAGTTCTCAGTGCAGGAGACAGAGATGAACATAAACTCACAACTGGTTACAGTGCAGGGAATAAGTGACACTGGAGTGCTGAGCCAGGAAATGGACCATCTGTATCACACTGCTCCTTCAGGGCTCGGGACAACAGTGGAAGAAGAGGTGGAAAGATTGCAGTAGCCAGAGGTTGGGGAAGACTGGAGTGAAGTGGTGTCACCTGGATCTGACAGGACCACTGCACTCATGAATATAGAACTGTGGCCACCTGCACAAGATTCATGTAAGATCAACTAGCCAATTTCCTAGCAGGGAGCAGAGGGGGACTGCTGGGGAACCCCGCTCCTTACTGAGGAGCTCTGGACAATTGATAGATCCTCAGGGAGAGTCATTTTCTTTAAGGATGTGATCCTGGATAGATCCACCACCTTAGGCCCAAACCCAAGAATGTACTTAGGTAACACAAATTGAAGTTGATGGATTTTCATTTTTAGAGCTAGAGAAAGAACCAAAGGAGCTGAAGGGGTTTGCAGCCCCCTAGGAAAAACAACAATATGAACTAACCAGTACTCCCAGAGCTCCCAGGGACTAAACCACCAACCAAAGAGTACACATGGTGGGACTCATGGCTCTAGCTGTATATGCAGCAGAGGGTGGCCTAGTCGGTCATCACTGGGAGGAGAGACCCTTGGTCCTGTAAAGGCTCTATGCCCCAGTGTAGGGAAATGCCAGGGCCAGGAAGCAGTAGTGGGTGGGTTGATGAGTAGGGGGAGGGGGCGGTTTTCTGAGGGGGAAACCAGGAAAGGGTAAGGGTAAGGGTATTTGAAATGTAAATAAAGAAAATATCTAATAAAAATAAAATAAAATAATAAAATAATTCCCAGCTCTTTCCATAAAGTGGATGTTGTTCCATAGTATCTTGTAACAAGCCTGCCTGGAGAGACTGAACATACTGTACGGTCACTTATGTCTTTCTTTTTGTCTTTTTCTTTCGCCTTATGTCTTTTTCTCTCTCTGTTTAAACAATGGACCCCCACAAACTTAGAAGTGCCCCCAAGAATCTCCTGCTAGGGCATGAACATCTAAAGGCCTTGGCTGCTGAAGAAAGGGCTTGTCTTGTGGAGGGTGAACTTGTCTCCTGGACAGAGATTCCCAGTTTGTCTCATCTTACAGGAAAGTCTAGAACTGAGACAGTGATGAGTAGGAGGACCACTGCTGCCTATGCATCCAAACCCCTGCCCTGCTAGTTTACAGCTTAATCTAAATGGGACTAAGAATCCCACTGGCGGGGAACTGCCTGCCTGTGGTCAGTTCTGGAGAAGCTGTCAGTTCTATGGACTTTACAAATGGTAAAACCTAAATATTGGGTGGGCCTAATGGTCTCTTTGGCTGTTGTCCAATCTTAGCTTGTGAGAGTGTTCTGCTCTGCAGTGGGCTTCTTTTCCCCTGCCCACTCTCACCATCTTTCTCCGCCATACAGTCTAACTGCTCTTTACCAAACTCTGCTCTTCTGCGAGCTACTCTGTGCATCTCCTGAGAATTCTTTTCATGAATATGTGAAGGACTGAAGGGAGTCCAGAGACCGGTCCTGGAGATGGCATCATGATCTGGAGTAATTTTTATTGTTTGGTCTCAGCCAATCCTAAACTTCCTCGAAATCACAACCTCGACAATATTGTTCTCTGTCCTCGAGAACTGGACAGGGCTGAGCATAACTTTGATTATATTGATTGATAGCAGGAACGGATGCAGACTAATTTCTGATGAATGTGATAGATACTGGAGGGCACAGGATGAGAAAACACCGACCACATTACACACACACACACACACACACACACACACANAGAGAGAGAGAGAGAGAGAGAGAGAGAGAGAGAGAGAGAGAAAAGAAGGTAAGAGAGGAACAAGAGTGCCTCTCTCCTTCGTTGCACAAGGATGGTGATATGACACTTTTAACCCTGCCAGTGCTCAGGCACCTGGCCATCTGCTGGTTCCTGCTATACCATCGATCTGGCCTCACTCTCACTGAGAGAACAGTGAGCATGGAGAAGGGCAGCAGATGCTTCTGAGGAGGCCCAGATGGTACTCTGGGATGCATCTAGAATCTCAAATCAGGCCTGGCTGCAGCTTTTCTGTTACCTGCTTTGACCTCAAACACATCTAATAGATTTCCAGAACTCAGACTGCTGCAGGCTGCTGCTCCATGAAACAGGTGGAGACTTTTCTTTTTTTTTTTTTTCCCCAGGTTTGGCAAGGCAGTCTGCTGTCACTTGGCTACTTTCGTATTTACATAAAGGATGTTGATAAACAAATGAGTGCATTAGAGAGTCAGGGCAAGGGTAATCAGGCAACCTGTCTGTCTGTTAAGCTGAAAATATCACATGCTGATCACGTCATTTCCCAGCGCCTAGTACAGCAGCAGGTCTGCGGGGTTCCACTGTGCAGATTGTACAACTTCATTGAATAGCTTTCTCCCACTCCGTGTGAGCAGCAGCCCTTGAAATTACAGGAAGCACAGCTAGCATGGTCCCACGTTTTGGTTAGGATTCATATCAGCTGGGCACATCAAGGAACACTCTAAAATCTGCTGAAGAAAGGGAGAATGAAGAAGCCCGGAAGGCTTGTTGGCATACAGGGAGACAACTCAGAAGGCCACTGGGCTACCGGCAGGAGGCTTAAAATAGCCACCTCTTCTCAGAAGAAAGGAGCAGAGAAATGGAGTTGGTAGCCCTGGGACATTGCTCATAAGATTGGCCTCCCTTCTGCATGGGAGAGAGCCTTGCCTACATAATTGATTTGATAAAATAACTTTTCCAAAGCTATGAAAGTCAGGAAGGCTGGCTGCCTCAATCTGTGGATAAATCACTTTCACCTGTTCACGCGTTCCTTCTGGGGATGTGTTAAGGAAGTAATTTCCGAAGCCCTAGCAAATGCGCAGGTGCCTACAGAACTCCTGTCTGCCCTCTCTGGCCCTCCCTCCCTTGCCCTGTGGGGTCTGCTTCTTATAAGCAGTTGAAGAGGTCGTTCTCTAACATAAATCAGAAC
Source organism: Mus pahari (assembly GCF_900095145.1). Lineage (NCBI taxonomy): Eukaryota > Metazoa > Chordata > Mammalia > Rodentia > Muridae > Mus > Mus pahari. The sequence goes on along the minus strand of NC_034591.1, from coordinate 127,245,863 downwards.
CTGCGGCCTCCTTCTTCCTTCCCCCATCTTTCTGAGAACAGAGTCCGAAGCTTTGCGGAAGCTCCTCCTCATCCTCTGCTAGAACAGGCCCACTTTCTCTGCGGGGACATCCTCTCATCCTCTCAGGAACATCCCCTATTCTCTGCAAGAACAGTCCCCCACTCTCTGCAGGAACAGCCCTCCCTCTCTGCAGGAACATCCTCCTCCCATTTTCTGCAGGAGAAGCCTACCATTCTCCACAGGAACAGAGCCCATCCTCTGCAGGAACCACAGAGAATAATCTGAAGGAACTGCTCCTCATTTTCTGCAGGAACAGTCCACTACTCCTTTGCGGGGGGGGGGGGACAGCATCCACTTTCTGCAGGAATAACACCCCCGCCCCCATTTTCTTTAGGAACCACCAACCCTGACTCAGTGCTCTGTAATTTCCTTTTCCCACCTTCCAAGCTGAAGTCTGTGCTTCCCAAGCCAGTTGCAGCTCTCTTGCACCCCATTGTTTTTCTTTCTCAATTGCCTTCGCAGTTTCACTTCATGCAGCTTCGTTTCAAGGCTACCTCCTCCAGAAGCCCACCCTGACTGCACTCAGTCACAATAGCAATCTCTGTATAATCTACACCAGGTGCTCATTTACTTTGTCTATTTTTTCCTCGAATGTGCTGTGTTCTTTGGTATGCTGTCTCCCTTCTAAACAGAATGCAGAACCCATGAAATGTAGGGCTTTAATTCCCTATGCTGCCACTTGCACCCAGAAAGCCACCTTGCATGGAGTTGGCTCAGGATGAGATTCATGAAAGATCAAATGCAACTGAAAACTGTCTATATAGCGAATTGGGGATGGATGATTTACTAGATGAAGTATTGCTTCACAAGGGAGATGATCACATTTCAAATCTGAGCACCCACTCATTCCTTGCTCATAGGCTCCTATGGCTTTTTACAGAGACTAATTTATAATGTCTCTCTTCTTTTAAACTACATATTGAAGGCATACAGAGTCCTCCAAAATCGATTTAGGGAATCCACAGGGGTATGCTGAACCTGACTTACACAGTCGTAACTGTGTGGACGCCTAGGAAAGCAGAGATGCAAGCAGGCCAAGTCCTATGCTCATGATACTCATGGAACAAGTCCAGCAGACGTGAAGCTATTGTAAAGAGACCCAGTGTCTCTCAAGCTGACTGGAACACTATTGAAACAGTGGACCTCAAAGTAATAAGAATTTCTCCTGGAATCTCCTGCTAGAAGAAAGACAAGGATCCAGCCAGATGCAAGAGATTTCACACAATTCTAGAAACTTCTCAGACAACCTTAAAGGATGAGCCAGAAGCCCAGACAATAATGGATCAATGGTAGGTCAGACCACAGCTTGGCTGGGACACATATCTATCCTTGGCTCTCGATTTAAACTTCAATCTCACTTAAGACCCCCAAAATTCATTTGGTAAGGGGGTTGTTTGCTGTATCTCTTTGTCCTTTCTAGATGTAGCCACACTGAATAAATCTCATTTGTATGATTTCTGCTATTAATTTGGCTCTTTTTACTTGGCTTATCCAGGGGAACTGGCAGAGCCTGGTTTGGGGGTACAGGGTATAACCTCCACAACACGTATAGGGCCCTGAACATATGAATGCTTTAAGGAAACAAGAAAGCGGTAAGTAAGTGGCATCAGCTACTGATGAATGGCTGGGCAAAACCGAGTACAACTGGGGCAGGACTGTAACCTGGGGTGGTATGAAGCTCAAAGGCCTCTGAGATAGAAACCTATGGATAAATCTAAATGGTCAGTAGGACACAAGAGCAGAAGGCATGAAGGACAGCATTCTTGACTGAAGGCATGTCTTCTGTACAAGGGAGAAGGAAGGAAAAGGCCCTAGCATACTTAGAGCAGAAATAACAGAGTATTGGGAAATCCACGTCCTCTAAATAACCAACCATAAGCAGAAAGGACTGTGACCATGGGGGAGTTAACTCACCCTCCTCCCCAGATAGTTCAGAGAAGTAGCCAGACTACTGTCCTGTTGTATGGGGCACACAGGAACCAAGCCCACTCCTTTATATAAAGAGTGAGTCTTGTCATGAATATGAAGTCCTGTATACACTACTGTCCAACCATAGACACACGACATCGAGCACAGATTAACTAAGCCCACTCCCTTGTAGGGTAGTAGCTCTCCTCGCTGCGTCTGGTGACACTAAGGCTTCCAGCTCAGTACCCTCCCATTCTGCTTGCTGAGGCACTAACTTCTTTTCTAAAAGACCACTCAACCTTTCATCTTCATTTGTCTCTCTGACGCTTACTCCTCCCATCTCCAAACCTAACCAGAGTGTAAGGAACTCATCAAGAAAAAGCAGAGTAGGAAATGAAGATTAAAAAGCTGGGCCAACACCGGGCTATGCAAGAGCAGCAAACTATTTTTGTCATAGAACTGCTTTATCACGACTTACAGCTTTTCAGGCCATGCTCTCTCTCGCGCTCTCTCTCTCTCTCTCTCTCTCTCTCTCTCTCTCTCTCTCTCTCTCTCTCTCTCTCTCTGCCACAATTTCATTCTTAACCAGGAATGCTGTCTTAGAAAATGACACACGATACACCATATCAACATATCTGTACATGGCATAAGTCATGTATGTGGAGCTCATTCACATAAAGCATGCGCCACGGGAACAAACCCACTGGCTACAGTTTGTGACCCTTGACAGGAACCCCATGAACACCAAGGCAAAGTTGTCACATAGTCCTGATTATGGTGGTAGCTGATAGGCTACAATAGCATGGGTGGAACCTACTGGAAAGCTTTTGCCAATAGGCCTGATGTGATCACCTGCTGTTGGGGGTCTTGGGGAAGAGAGCAAACACTTAAACTGAGGTTGTTAAATAAGAGCAACCATTCTGAAAGAAAGGTGGCTATTTAGAAAAATGCTCTCATAGAAAACATAGCTGCAAAGTGGCAGGAACTGGTGGGATTAAAAAACACTGTTGTAGGGAACAAAGACTGTTCACAGAGGCTGTTTGGGGCATTTACTAAGCAGGTTCTTTTCAGATGTGGGGGATGGGAGGCCTTGAAGGAGAACACTCACTGTTGGTTAGCAGCCAAGCAACCAACCAGGACAAGACACTGAATGACAGCCCTCAGATGCCTGAGAGGGGCAATTTTCAATTTCAGACCCGGGAGCACCCATGACAGAAGTCGATGCTTCCGCACTGGGGCATCAGATGCCAGAGTCTCCACTCCTCCTGGGGCATCAGATGCCAGAGTCTCCACTCCTCCCTTTAAGTTTTCTCTTCCTACCAGCTGCTGTGGGATGCCAGGAAAAGACAATGCTAGGTGAAGCCACTCCTACTTCATGGGGTGGGGTGGGGGTGGGGGGTGGGGGGGCTGGATATCAAAACACAGCCTAACCTAGAGAAACTCATCTTGCCTGTGGACATTGCTAAAGTTTTGGTTCAATGACCCTGCCCCTAGACACCCCCCGCTGCTGTGTATTGGATCTCTGTACTGTGCTTACATCACTAGAATAACTGAAAACTCTGCCCCCATTCCTCACTCTGCTGAACTTAGGTAAGGGTTCAATTCAGAGAGAAAAACAAAGGTAATAAGTGATTTGAAATCATCTATCCCTTGCCCTGTCTCTCAGGTAACATCGTAAAGTTAAAAATTAACTTGGATTTCACCACAAAATTAAAAATCAAATCAAAACAAAACAAACACCCCCCCCCCTTCACTTGGCTCCATGCTTTTCAATTAAATATCTGTAAGAAAAATTGCAGGAGTTATTTCTATGTCTCAAGCGGGTTGGGGAAGCATCTGATAAAAAAAAAAGAAAAATGAGGTAATAGCAAGTTTAAAAACAAGCATCTCATTAATGCATGCAGCACTAGGTCTAGTACCTGACAGGTACCCTGGCCTCTTTAGCAAGGCCATTTGCCTCTAGAGTCTTAACCCAGTCACCTTCACAGGTTTCTGGAAAGGAGACCAGAGAAACACAATGGCATTGACAGACTCTGAGGCAGGTTAAGCCAGCTTAATATCTGGCCTTGGATGCTAAAACCCAATCATTACAAACTGAGCTCGGGCTTTGGCTCTGTGATCCCGGCTCTCCCAGGTGTGATCAAGGGACTCATATATAAATCAGGCCCCTCTAGAAGCCACATCAGCCTCTTGCCTATGGTAAATCACTGAAGGATCACACAGCAGAATCGAAAATGGAAATTGGTGAGCTGCAATGTAAGATAGCATGTGGGACCCACTGTTTTTTTATCATTGAACGTTCAATCAACATACTGTCACTAATGACACACTCTCTAAAGGGACATCAGAGAACCTCAAGAAAGGAGACACTCATGGAGAATTATAATGTGGCCCTTTTATGTTGCTCTGCCCTTTTTCTGGGGACTATTTCTGGATCCCTTGATTCCTAACACCCTTATGCATACTAACACAGAATAAAGATTTGAGACCATTCACTTACTGATGCTTTATGACCAAACATTTATGGCTACTCCAGATTGTCAACTGTGGGGCAGAGCTGGGGTAGGGTTACTAAAGGTACTAGAGTTTCTAAGTGGTAAAGCAAGCTGGACCTTAGAAGTGTGTGGTTCAAGAACAGGAGAATGAGTTACGTGGTTCAAGACAAAAATGGCAACCATTTGGTGACCACTGGATTTATATTAGGCAAAAGCCATAGATTCTTTGTGCTTAGAAGAAAGTGCAAACCTCTTGAAAATATCCAAAATACAGGAGACTGTGGCTTGACAGTAATTCTGTCCTTCAATACTACCATGGTGTGGCAAGCTCTGCCCAATGACAGCTATCCTCCCATTGACCCTTCTATGTTCCAGGACCCTTAAGAGAACCAAGACAGGTTCCTTCCAACTTTTTTTTTTTTTTTTTTTTTGCCTCTTAGTGAAAGAGAAGACCAGAAGTTGCAGCTTCCACCAGATCTGGTCCAATTGTCCCCTTCTGAGACAGATTCTTCGCAGTCTTTCTTATCCTACAGGTTATACACTGATGTGGGTCTTCAAGTGGGAACATACGGACAGATGGACAGACGCTGATCTCAGGGATGATAGCCACGATGCCCCAGGCTCAACCTTCACATTTTCACTGCTAGGGGGCTCATACTTGGAAAGCAATGAGTAGCTGATCTAAAGCAAAATGGCTCCAATGTCACACCGCAAACTGAAGCACCTCCCATTTTGCTTAAATAACAAAGTTCAAGATCCTGAACCAAATCTGTCTATTCCTAAGGATTCCATCCCCTGTTCTACTGAATGCTGAATTCTCCATAGCCCCATCCGTGATGCAGCCTTTAGTTATTTTTCTCCAGCTCCCTTCCTCTTTTGTCTTCTGGTTTGCCCCCGTCAACACTTAAACAGACTTTTTTTTTTTTCCACCAAATGAAAACCAACTGTAGAAGAGTCAGATTCTCCTCTACTCAGTAGTGACCATGTGCTATATGGGGGTGTCTACCTTCTGATTGGGATAATTGTAGCTTTATTAAAGGAACAATTTCTTGTCTTAGTATTATGTCACTAGACCAATGAGTAAAAGGACAGTTAATAATTAGGTTCCAGTAGAAAGGAGGAAAAGAATGGAGGAGATTGTCTGTACAATACAATATTGCATGTATCCTGTATGAGTCAAACTGGAATTAAATTAATTGTTCATATTTAAACATATTTAAATTCTGTACCTTGGCATACTTAGACATGTGCACAAACACACACATGGGATTTCACTATAATTGTTCTGAGATGTTTTTTTATGGCTGGGCTCTGATTGCTTATCTGTCCATCCACAGATAAGCATTTGGGTTTGTTTGTTCGTTTTTTCTGATATGGATCCATTATGAGTAAAAAGTCCATGTATAAGCTACATGCTTAAATGGCTTAAAAATAATCCTGTTTCTCTGGAAGGATAGGTAGTTCTACTGTGAAAATGAAAGAACTGATGGTCACAGGGATTAGGTGACACTTCTGATTTGGTTCAGAGCATCACTGAATGCTGGGTAAAAGGATGTAGCCAACAAACCACCTTCCATGAGCACAGAAAAACAGAGAGCAACTGGGAGCCGAAAGACATCCCCATTGAGCTAAAATTAGTACTCCTTGTTTTGGGATCTCAGGACACCAAATCTAGTTTGTCCAGTCCTCTGACTGTCTCTCAGCAGATTCTGAGCTGTGAAGATTTCCTGTGCTCTTTTATTAAAAATGAGAAGTGGGCTCTGATGTTCTAAGAAAAGTCAAAACAGAATCCTTTCTGATTATTCAGATTCTCCTCTTAAGGTGGGTACTCCATCCTGGTGCCTGGGCCTCCTGGTGGCTCAACTCTTAAGGAGAAAAGAAACTCAGGGGCTTTTGGGAGCCTGGGGGTAGTATCCAAGAAGAGCTGTAAGGTGGATCAGACAGTGGGAAGAATGAAGGTTTATTGTTGGGTCTTCCTTTGAATGTGATGATCAGCACTATATCAGTCCTGCTCTGCTGGGATCCACCTCCTCCTCTTCCTGCCTGAGTAATCAAGGGCCATGGTGGTGAAGCCTTCATTTATCCTAAGAGACTCAAGAAGAGGATCCCTGCTAGCATCCTTGCTAGCAGGGCGGATGGGCCAGCACCACTTCTATCCACTTGCTCTTGCTTCTGGGAAGGGCGAGCTTCAGAGGGCTGCTTAGAGAGAAGCTCAGTGCTTGTCACAAGACAATCACAGCAGACAACACAGTAACAGTTTTATAGGCTTCAGACATAAATGCAAAAAATCCAAAGGCAGAAGCTGAACCTCAGCGGCAATGGATGCAGTCAACGCATGATGCACACACAGCCTCAGCAAAATCCACACATCTCCACACACCCCTCCACCGACTTTAGATTCGGGTGAAGGCACTTTCTGTATATTCTATAAGAGAAAATATAGTTAGCATATTTGTGTATGGTCACTAATACATATATGTAGAGAGCGGAAAGAAGAGGATGACAGGTAGAAGCTCTTTCTCTTCCTCTAGTTCTTATTTGAATAAAGATTGAATGTTGGAGAGTCTGGTTTAAAAATTTTAACTGAAAAAAAAAATATGTGCCTATTTAAATAACAAAATAGAGCATAAAATGCAAAATAAGGCATAACTTAGCCATAATTTCCTTCTACATTCAAAAGTTCAAAAGAGTTTCCAACCCCTCTCCATCTTTCCTGATCCTTCAGACTCTCTTCCGATTCTCACCATGACCCATGCCTTTATTACATTACCTAGATTCTTCAGATCACATGTAATTACAAAGCTTGAGAATGTATGGACTAGCTATAGGGTTCCTAAAATCTTGACAACATGGACTTTTGTGTGGACAACTCTTTCTAAGAATGCAGCCACTAATGACAAATCATTGCTTTTCTTAGAGAACAATCTAATCCTTGAGTGGACAGTGCCACAATATAACAACGTGATAATACCACAGAATAAAAAAAACTGTCTAGCCTCTAACATGGTATTATTTCATTACTTATACTATTTTGTGGACTCTCTATGGTCACACCTATACATAATTCCCAAATCCCGGAATCTATTACTATAGCCATAGATTACCACTACTATCTCTGGTCATACTGTAGGCCTTCCATTCTAGCAAGTCTTAGGGTAGCAATCATCAATCAAGGTGACAGTGATCTCTTACATTATCCTTAAACTAAAAAAATACATTTCATTGGGATGACATTTTACATTCCAAATAAGAACTTTCTTTGGCCTCTGTGTTAAACTGATAAAATCAACCAGTAAGAAATTTCACAGAACTATCCCTAGCAGAATCAAAATGGATTTCAATTCTATAACACAGTAAATAGTTATTATGGAATTTACTGCTTGTTTTTCTTCCCCAAGACAATGGAATTCTTTTACTTGGGGTGCTTAAACTATTAAATCAGAACAAAATGGAATGTCTGTGATTCTGTAAGGCTGCCAAGTTAGCAGGAAAAAAATGCATTTTACTGTGACGTCTTTGTTTTGTTGGGCAACTTGCCTCTTTGCATAATTTAAATGCTATGGTTGCATATACACAGAGTGATTTTCTTAATTGATTATTCCTGTTTTCCTAGCCATATGCCTGTCATTAAAACATGTGCATTTTCATGTAGAAACTGACTGTTCCTGGTTGGCAGTTTCATACTTTTAATTGTGCCAGTGAACCATGTAAAATAATCACAAGCCATGAAGAGTATACAAAGAGAATACTGTTTGTAAAACTGAGGGATTAGAAATCATACGGTCTGAGAGTAGCTGAATCTCTTCCATGCTCTGATTTTACCAGCACAATTTCATTAGCAGAAACTAGAAGCAATGAGTAGATTTCCCCAAATCTCTTACCAGGTTCAGGTTTGTAAAATATCACATATGTGATTTTACTTGAAAAGACTCTGCAGTCACAAGTAGATATGGCCCAAAACAAAGAAGGAAATAACACAGACAACACAGGAATAACATTTCCAAAGCATCATTATAACAAAGTGCTTCTAATGCTACTGTAGCTATACCTTCTGTTTTAGATCACAGAGAAGTACATAATATATAAGAAGACATACTTTCAATGTAACGGCAACAATTGCTGCTTTTTAGATCACCAAGGATTAGTACGTAGGATATAATTAATGCCTTTAACTTGCTAGACATGACATCGTTTGAACAGCAAAAGAATTATCTCCATGAGTTTTGATGACAGGCATTGTTCCCTCCAAAAAAATTATATTAGTTACCAATCTACCAGCACACATTTACAATTTCTTTTATTTCTATTGCATTTCAGTACCCTAACTCATATTTTACTATTCCCTTGGCCCAGGGATAGAGAAAGGAAATAAAATGAAATTCAAGTTGGTTTCACAGACAATAAACATGCATTATGAATCTGAAAAATACTGTTGGAAGCAGCCAGTGTTCAATGACTATATATTTTAGAAGAATTTCCTCTACGATATTTTATGAGGAAAGCTATAGTCTTGAGTCGTTCAGTGCTCTTCATTGTCTTAGTCTGAGAATTCTGCTTCATTTTGTGAAGTTTCTACTTTAGAAAGACAAACTTACAGATGTAGAGTCATACAATTTAGGTTACTGATGTCATCTCAGCAGGAAAATCCACTAAATGCCACTAATCTTTTAGAAACAATACACAGGAGATGGAGGTTTTAATAAATTACTAAACTGGTTTCTGGCAGTATCAGTTTTATATGTTTTATGTATTGAACTCAATCCCATTTTCTCCACCTAAGACTCTGCCCATCTAAAAGCTTTGTCCAAGGGCCAGAACTCTGGATCATCACCTAAAGGCACTTGCTGCCTGACCTAGGGCTAGTCCTTGCAACTCACATGGTAGAAGGAGAGAACTAGCCTCTGCACATTATTCTCTGGTGTCTACATGCATGTTATGGCATGGATACATGTACATGTGTATACACACACCAAAGGAAGAATCAAAATAATTAACATGTTTATTCAAATTAAATTGCAACAAGATGACTCCTGATGTTCTAATGAGTGCTCAATTTCTAATAACGCTCTCTCCTGTAGGAGTGACTAAGGATTCCGTCTGTATTCTAGCATCAGCCATACCACCCTGTCAGAGCTGTTCACACCAGTTGAGGAATTTCCACATTGATATTTTAGGCCTTTGTAATTTGCTTATATATAAAACTGTAGCCAGATGAACAAGTATAAAAACCAAATGTGTACACATTGTATGTAGGATCAATACTGCATGGTTACCTATTTGGCATACAAATGAAAAGTATAACTAAATATACATTAGCCATATTTAAAACAAAATATGAGGGTCAAGTAATTTATAGATTCATTAATTTATCAATATTATGTAGGGATATGTATACTAACTTTATCTTGCACCAACCTCAATCTATGACAGCTTGATCACTCTCTATCACTCTATCTATCTATCTATCTATCTATCTATCTATCTATCTATCTATCTATCTATCTATCTATCATTCCATCCTCCCTGCTTCTCTCAGTCCTAGATCTCAGTATGATTATCTACTGGAATTAAGGTATAGTAAATTATCAGGAACCTGAAACGGTATAACTCATGTTCTTATCCATCAGCCCATCTTCAGTGACAGTCTAGAAGAGCTACTAAGAAGACAGAGCATCAATGCTGTGACCCTTTAATATAGTTCCTCATGTGTGATAACCCCTAACCAAAAATTATTTTCACTGCCACTTCAAAACTGCAATGTTTGTACTGCCATGTTGTAATGTAAATAACTGTTTTCTCATGGTCTTGGCAATATTGTGAAAGGTTGTTAAATACCCAAAGAGGATCTGGTTGAGAACTCCTGATCTATAGTGGTGCTATTTATGAGCATAGTACATTTATATCTACCTAAAACATAGGTACCAAAGCCAAATTCTATCCTAAATAAACATGCTTATAAGCACAGAAGGGGTGAATGAGTAAGAGGGAATGTTTTCTTTAGATTAAATCATCTTGTCTTAGATAATGCCTAATTATGCTAATTTTATAATAAACATATTCACTTGGAAAGGTCACATGTCAGTGGTTATCAGTAGGTTCAAGGAAAAACAGCCTACTGAAAATTCTAGACTCCTGCACATTAACCTATCAATCCAAGTTTTTTTTTTCTATTTTTGCACCTTCTATATATGTATAAATCCCTTTGGAGGACACAATCAATTTGGTTTTAATACATGCAAAACTAGACATTTCTGGAATGCACCATGAGATGAACATTTTCACTTACCTTTTCTGCTGATTGTGCTGTGCCAAAAAATATTGGGATGAAGGCAAGCCATACGATACAAGTCGTGTACATAGTGAATCCAATGGGCTTGGCTTCATTAAAATTCTCTGGTACACCCCGAGTCTTGATGGCATACACAGTACATGTGACCATGAGAAGAATGCTATATCCCAAAGAACAAATGATCTGAAGGTCTGTGATGTCACATTTGAGAACTCCCCTGGCTTGCTCTGGGTTCATTGTCTTATGCTCATCGTAGTCTATGATGATGTTGGGTGGGTCAACCCCAAACCAAATAAAGACACCTAGAAGTTGCACCGATATTAAACTGGAGGTAATTGCCAGTTGTGATGTTGGGCTTATGAGTCTGGGAGCTGTCACCGATTTCTTGCCCTGCTCGAATATGCGATAAATCCGATTGGTTTTTGTTAAAAGGGCTGCATAACTAATACACATGCCCAAGCCCAAGAAGACACGTCGGAAAGAACACACTGCCACATCTGGTTTGGCAATCATTAGGAAGGTGATGATGTAGCAGAGAAAGATGCCTGTTAATAAAACATAGCTGAGTTCCCGCCCAGATGCCCTGACGATGGGTGTGTCATTGTAGCGGATGAAAGTCGCCATGACAAAGATGGTGGCAATGATCCCCAACATTGCCAGGAAGACAGGAATGACAGCCCAGGGCGAGTGCCACTCCAGTTTGATGATTGGGATGTTCTGACAGCCAGTTCGGTTCTCATTGGGCCTCTGGTCATAGGGACAATGCTGACATGTCATCTCATCAAATTGATACTGGTATCCATCACAGGGCTCACAAGTCCAGCAGCAAGGGGTTCCCTTCTGTGTCTTCTTCCTCTGCCCAGGCTTGCATGGCAATGTGCACACAGAGGGTGGGATCTCCCGAACTCCTTTGCCCCACTGCATGTCCTCTATCTGTATGTAGCACAAGAAAGGAGACAAAGCAGTCAGATCATTGTAAAAGAAGAGAATCAGAAAGAACAACAAAGACAAACAATACCGACATTGCTGCAGCTGCTAACACTAATCCAGGAAATTCCCTAGACCAGCTCAAGAGAGATATATGGAAATATATCCTTATATCCAACTACATCCCCTGACAAGGTGAGCACATAAGTCTCAAATTGAGTGGGTGATGGTGGGGCACAGAAACATACAGTAAATATGAAAAACAATTCATCTCTCAAATTAGGTGTTTTCACACACACACACACATACACACACACACACACATACACACACAGGCTTAATATTTTACACAATAGTGTTCCCACCCCATTCTAGATTTTTACAGACCCAGTAAACTTCCCTAATATAATGGTCATGGTCCTCGACAGCTGTAAGGATAGCTAGATCCACCTGGTTCCTTATCTGTGAACAGCAATAGTGATCATTATTCTAGGCAGCAACTGAACTAGACTGCTTTGCAAGCTGCAAGAAGTATTGGATAAGGAAATTTAAGGAATTGTGTGGTCTGAAAACATTTAAAGGTTTGCCAACCACCCCTCTAATGACAAAATTGAAACTGAATCTCCATGGCACAGCAGATAGGAGATAGTGTATTGGCTCTGTCGGAATATTGGCTTTTTGGGAAAGTCATTACAATCCGCAGTGTTCTGGGAAACAGCATTCCACACTAGGAAGAACTTTGTTGTAGAGTTGAATGTTCTTGTCCCTTGCGGCCACCACTCCATCTGCCTTCCTTTCTTGCTAAGAGTTCATCAGATTCCTTTTCTACCCGTGGGATTGTAAATTACACACAGAAGCTGAGGGCTGAGCACATGATTCAGACCTGACCAGAAAACACACTGTAGTTGTTCTCTAGCTTGAGCAAGATAGGGGTCTCTTTGAGGGAATTTTATGAGGCTTGCTGAGATCCACACCCAGATTATCCATTGAGTTTGGAATAAGGCCTGAGAATGTACATCCCTAACACAATCCCAGGTGATGCTGCTCAGACCTATTCAGGGACCACTAGTGTCACATTTGAAACTCTGAGCCATGAGATCAAAGTGTCCCTGATACAGAATTTAGTTTCACTTCATTTCCTGGTATTATAGGAAATAAAAGTTATTGTCCTAGTTGGACAGTGCTTCTGGCTGCAGGAATAAATGCATTAGACAAAGAGTCAGACAGAGAAACAGAATGGAGGGGGCTATCTGAGGTCTTAGATGTAGTAGTGTCTGAAGGAGGCATTGCCTTAGACTATGTCATTTTGTGTGATAATATATTCACCCCTGCCTGATACATCATCCATGGTACATCAGTAGGATTTGTACTTCTGTTGCCTGTAACTAAGAGCCTGAGAAAAAGTCACGCTAACTATATAGTTTCAGTAGAAGCAACCTTAGAAAGATAAACTTTCAGTTGATTATTTTACAAAATAAATCTCATCAAAGAGCTATGGCTGATTTTCTCTAATTGAATTTTTAATATTGACCTAATTGGAATTTTAATATAATTGAACCAAAAAAAAAAAAAACGGATTAGAAAGATACTGGAAACTTCAAAACATTTTTTAAAATCAATATATTTTTTAGAGATAAGGGAAGAAGGAAATGAACCTTTATCAGTCATTGGAATTTTGGCGCCGTTAATGTGGAACACAGTGTGGAGCAGGAAGCTTGCTCCCATCAATTTTTATATATGAGCAACATTTAATGTGTGAAGCAAAAGACCTTATTCAACAAACAGCCCTGCATGAATTAAGGGGTAAAACATCATAACTTCGTAACAGTTGGATTTAAACTTGAACCCGAGCCCCAAGAATGTCCTGAGAACTTTAGTGTGAACTCATTTGCCTGAGCATAAACCTCAAGTCAGCACGAATAAATCTAACTAAATATGAGCCATAATAATAAGTTCATTCGCAACCATTTCTTTTGAGGCAGTAAGTCATTGGCAGTCATCCCGAAACCATAAAATTAAGGAAATAAAACTTGTAATAAGACAGAAAATGATAGGCGATAACTTTTCAAGTGTCAGATTCTAAGAAGTAGGCACATTTAAAAACTTTGCAATTATTAACACAAAGACTGTTCGATGTCAAATTAAAGGAACTGAGTCATGGTCATTACAAGACTAATGAATAAAGCCAATAAGTGAATTCCATGAGCTGAATTTGTGGCTGTCAGACTCTAACATTAGGCATTACAATGACTCCAAATATTGCCACCACACTGTGTTTTCCTCTTGGAATAAAATAAATGCCTGGGAATGCAGGAAATTTTTCTATTCTTCTCAGTGTATCTAAATATACACAAAGGCTCTAACCACAAGCCTTACAGTGAGTGATTGCTTAATTTGTTTTCAATTTTCATTTAAAGTTGATTTTAACTCTGTTTAATTATGTATATTAAAGCATCAGAGTCACCTCTTGCTCCAAATGAACAGAAATCTAAATTTACTCCCTGGGCTACTAAATAACATGATTGAAAATATTATTCCTGTCCTATGAAGGTGACAAGTGCCCTAGTTTTCCAGGAAATGAGATGCACATGATTTGGCTATGCCTACTGCCATCTATTCAGATATAACACTTTACTTTCTATGAAAAAAATCATAGCTACAAATGCTCACAGGGAACTACTTAAAAATGCTAGTCATTTATAGGTGTAAAAAAAAAAAAATCAAGGATGACACCAATGCTGTTTGCAAAATGGCCATAGAACTGTGAGTTTCAGTTTCCTCTGAACTCTGCAACAAGACAGCATTTCAGTTAGATGGGAAGCCAGATTTTAAATATAAAGTGTTTGGGTTAAAGACAGGGGCATATGACATCTTACTTAGAAGATATGGGCTTAAATTACCAGAGAGGGGTATGTTGTTCTCTAGGAAAACTGAAAGGACTCTGGACATCTGGAGCTGGTAACTATGGCACTGGCAGGCCTTGCAATTCTCCCTTGTTCTCTCTGCCTTGATAAAGTCCATTAGATTACATTCCTAAAGCTAGCCCCCAAGGTCTATCCCCTTATTTATCCATCCCCTCTTCCTGAGGCTGACTACCAAAGTCCAGCTGTCAAAGTATTGAAGTCCAGCAATCAAAATCCCCCTTTGGCTCACCTAATCAACATACCCAATTAAAATGAAACATCTCATCCTAATAGGGGGGTTCCTCTTTGTCCTTTATAAATTGCCATTTGCCTATGAGCCACATTTGTTTTCCATCTAGAGGCAGTTCTTTGTCCAAGACAAACATCGTTTTCTGCTCTCCCTTGTTCTCTTCCCATTCTCCCTATATTTCCTGCCTTTGTCTCTTATTCTCTACCTTTGTACCTCTAGGACAAATAAATCCTCTTTGTGTTGTGAACTTGCTCTTGGATATCCTGAGCTAATACCATTCCTTTCATATTATTGAACTTGGTCTTGAGGTGTCTTGAGCCAACTCTAAGGTTCCCTACAAAATGATGCTTACTGATGATGAAAAAAATGTTGAGGTTCCCTAAAAAATATTGACTCAGATTTGGTCTACTGGGCCCTACCCCATAACCCAATTGTCACAGTTGCAGACATCCTGATGCCCTATCTACTCATTCAACAGCAATTGATTGGGAGGCAGCCACAACCATCACTGTTGCCCTAAACAGGTTATCAGCCTTGAAGTATCCTGTGTCCCTGCTCTGTCCTGTGAGATTGGGGAGACTGTACACGCTATAACCTTCATTGGTTATGGTGGATTCCCTAGGGCAGCCAATAGGCACATTCTGTTCAATTTCCTTTGGTTGGAAGTTTTCAGTTCACTTTTAATAGCCACACTACCAGAATCCAGTTCCCCTTCCCAGACCTCAGAAAATCATGTCTAACAGGTCCTTGATTTCTCTTCAGACTATTGTCTCCCTCTTAGTGAGGGATCTTGAGAGATACCTCCTCCCTCCCAGAGGTTTCCTTACGGCTATTGAAGATCAGAGGATGCTCTAGGCTCTTGATCCCAACACAAGGACACTGTTAGCAAAGGTAATCATTCCCTCCATCCCAACTGAAAACTTCAACATCCAACCCAAAGTATTGATATATCCTAACACCCCAAACCAGCCCTTATACTCTCTATGAACCAAACAAAATACCAATCCTTACAATTCAGTGGGCATAAGGACTGAAACAAGGAGATATAGCACTCCTTCCCTCTCTGAGACATTCAAAGTTATGATTATTTGATAGCTGATCTCAGGATCTGGCTCTCAGGGAAGAGCTGCTGAGATCCTCATTGTAGGCAGACAAAAAGGACCTTTATATCTGGTACCAGTAATAAATATATGTCATGGTGCACTGTCCTTGCATGCTTGGATAGACTGCTAAGGAAAGGATTCAAAATATGGATCTGGGATTAAGGACATGGCTACAGTTATCAAACTTTGTGCTCACATGATGCTTTGAAATATTATGGTAACTTTGGTTTTTGTGGGTTTTTTGTTTGTTTTGTTTTGTTTTGTTTTGTTTTCGAGACAGGGTTTCTCTGTGTAGACCTGGCTGTCCTGGAACTCACTTTGTAGACCAGGCTGGCCTTGAACTCAAGAAATCCACCTGCCTCTGCCTCCCGAGTGCTGGGATTAAAGGTGTGCACCACCATGCCTGGCTTATGATAACTTTGTTACCATGAAAGGATGATCCCAAAGAAAGAAGTTCATTCACTTAGGAGCCAAGATACAATGCACAAGAGTGTTAATCACGGACATGCAATTTACAGAATTCATCCATTTTTAACATTCCCAAAGTTATTGAAATTTGCATTAAAATATTAAAGAACATTGCTTTTCTACATTTTTTTCATCCGTTTCTTCTTCACATTTGATTCAGCGACAGTAAGTACTATGAGCTACTCCGTTGTCATGTGGTACAGATTCTGCTTGCTTTTTCTGAGCAGTCTACACTCAGCCATGAGGACTGCTCTTTTCCTCAGTGCCCCCAACATCCATATTGCTGTCTGCCGGTTTATGGCATTAATAATTCTTGTGATAAATATCTTATCCAAAGGACAGCCAAGCTCACCCTCTTGAACTCCAAACCTGAAAACTTTCAAAGGCAGCAGAATGACGAGTCTTATCTGAACCGTACAAATGTAAAAAACTATGTCATAGATGGCATAATTATGTGACCAAAATCAGTCTGTTCTTTTGTGAAACTTTGAACCTGAAATGACAAATTTTCCTCAATAGCAAGTAACTTTTCAAGGACAGTTTACTAAACACAGACCAAAATTCTAAGGAGTAACTGTTTTCTAACTTTGGGTTTAGTACATGCTGACCCTCCAACAAGTCAACATGGACAGTAAATCAACCATAAGTTGACAAAGACACCAATGGATGCACACATAGTTGGAAACTCCAGAAGAAAAGATAAGTGGAAACTAACATGATGAGAAACACTTGTTGAACTTCTGGTCATTTTTAGTAAAGTAGATGTCAAAATACAGATTTAGACAGGCGGGCATGCTGACTACTTCTGAATTACTCTCAACGAATAGAACAGTATCATGGTGTTCACTGGCTCCACATCCTTCAACTGAGATACTTGGTGGAAAACTATGTTTTAAACCTTGAAAAGAGTTACCCCACAAGGTCTGTATAGACCTTAGAGTGGCTAGAATCTTAAAAGCTAACTTGGACACTGCCATTCAGCTAAGAACTAAATTAAATAGACAAAGGTGTTTTTATTTGTTCTTTGATGTGTCCATTTTCATCTATAAGGTATTTGTTCCCTCATATGCACATACTTTCTATCCAAAGGATGATTTGTCATGCTAGGATACTTTTCCTGTTGAAATTCCATTTCTATATTCTATCAATCAACCTGGCTGCTGCTCTAAGTGTAAAATTGCCAGCAATGTTATTCTGACTTATTAGAACTTTCATAGAATGAGCTAATTAACAGAAAGTTTTCTAATTGAAATGCCATTTGTTCATTAAAATGCATTTAGTCTGCTTTATGGGGGAGGGAAAAACATGTTTAAAAATGAATGTACAGGAAAGCAGAGCTGTCTACAAAAGGAGAGAGCCAGTGTGACTTCTAATGAGGACCGAGAATGTGGGAGCTCTAAGAGGTACAGAAGGCCTCTGTGTTAGTTCCTTTTCTCTTGCAATGATAGTGTGCCATGACCAAGGCAACTTATAGAAGGAATAGTTTTTCAGGCTTACACCCTCAGAGTCCATGATGACAGGGTGAGTGGTAGGAAGGAGCTGGCATGGGGGCTAGAGCAAGATGACAAGACACATCCTCAACTCCAACCACAAAGCAGAAAAAGAAAACAGGAAATGGCAGGAGGATTTGAATCTCCAATCCTCCCTCAGTGACATCCTTTCTCAAATTGGTCCGTACTTACTAGACCTCCATAAACTGTGCGAGAAACTAGGGACTAAGTGTTCTCGAATGCTAGAGATTACGTGTGACATTTCTCATTCAAGTCTCCACAGATTCTGAAGTATCTCAATATGTTTTAAAACTCAGGCCCTATTTTTAAACAGTTGGCAGTTTAACAAGACTAGGAGAGAATTTCAAGGCTTCTACATTATAATAAAAACACTCATTAATGCAGATTCAACTTCTTCACAACCTGTAATTATGGCAATCATCCTTTTTTAATGTACTCAAAGAAGCAAGTCTGGTACATGCTATCATCAGTATTTTTCTCTTCACATGTACAGGAAACGATTCATAGCTTCACCCCAATGTAAAGCCCTTGAAATCGTAACACCAAGTCGACTCTAAATTTAAGTCAGTGTTGTAACCCTGCTTGTAGATAGCATTTACTGGAAGCTTCCTGGGGGTTCAAAACCTTCTGAAGGTTACAACCAACCTTCCTCGCCTCTAGGGCTTTGAACTCAGGGTTGGAAAGATTTCAGTAATTAGGCAGCAAACTGATCACAGAGCTAAGCTCAACAGCGAGCTTACTGTGGTTACTATGATGAAATCTATGCTACTTAATATGCTTAGCACTAGATCTTGGACCAGTGAGATACCTCAGCAGAAAATGTGCTTGCTTCCGAGTCTGAGGATCTGAGTTTGATCTCCTGGACCAACGTGGTAGAAGGAAAGAACCACCTGCTGAAAGCCATGTATGCCCCATGGCATGCATGCATACATGCTCATACACATGCATACACACACACAATGATAACAGCAAAAATGATACAAATAGTGAATTAGAAAATAGTGACACTAAATCATCTACTCTTTTTTGTCCTTGTTAAATAGTACCTCTTATTCATCTGAAATTTTTACCTGGCCATTTAAAAATGATTGGTTACATATTAGAATTATAAATCTCCACAGTTGGCAATATGTCAGCATGTAAGCTCCATGTTTCCTTTGTGGAATTGTTCTGAGGATTTTCCCTGAAAATATTCCTCTGGCCTTTCCTAGCCCCTTCTTGCCATGCCTTTCATGGTAGCTGTGATTGCTAATTTTGGTTGTCACCTTGACTATATCTAGAATCAGCTAAAACCCAAGCAACTAGGCATGCCTGGCAGGGAGTTTCTTATTTGGATCATTTGAGGTCAGAAGACCTATCCTAAATCTGAACCACACCGTTTTGTTTTAGCTTACCCTTGTTCTTGCTGGTTGGATCAACTCTAATAACTAGAAGACCCCTGCTGAAGCATTCCTTTTCTGGTATTAGAACCCACATCTTTGTGATCCCAAGGTAGACTGAAGAACAGAGTTGCCTGATATATATATATATATATATATATATATATATATATATATATATATATATATATATA
>NC_034591.1:127200075-127226321 GCF_900095145.1 Mus pahari | reverse complement strand
TATATATATATATATATATATATATATATATATAGATATATATATTATTTTACTCGCAATGATGCTTCTGTCTGGATGTTAAAGTTCTTTAAGACATGTCTGGCTCTTATTTCCATTGTACCATGTTCTGTCTAATGTTCTCCCTACCTTCTCAAGGCCTGATCTTGGTCTCTAGGCCCTTCTTCCTAATATGACTCATACCCAAAGCATATTCTGTGTTATGTATCAACTTCCTTTCTTAAACAGACTAGTTCAGATCTTCATTACTATTATATTTAACATATATATTGAGGATTTACTGTGTTACTGGGTTTTGGACCCTGTTTTACTTGCCAGAAACTAAGCTGGTACAACAACAACATTAAAAACAAACAATCAAACCAACAACCAAAACTGAACAAAAGAAAAGTCAAGGCAAATCAAAACAGAAGATGCCCAAGCCTTGGAGAATGGATCACACCAACTTTTCTCGCCTTTGCTATTGTAATATCTTTGTTAAAACTGTCTTACATTTCTTCCATGCTTATTCTCAGTGCCACTTCTTAAGCCCTTTACTTGCACTGCAGAAAGACTGCTAGCAGATCACGGGTATCCTGTTTTTAATCCCTTCTGAGCTTTTTCATGGCTTTCAATCATTCTGAATAGCCATGCATGATATGTCAGGACACCTATAAGGTGGCTTCCTCCTCTTGATATTACCTCAGATCCACCAAGTTTCCTGCCCACAGCGTCCTTAGTCCCACTGTATTGGATCCTCCCTTTATAAACCTTTAAATATTCTTTAGAGCATTAAAAAATATTTTCTCGCCAGGAAGTGGTGGTGCATGCTTTGAATCCCAGCAGTTGGGAGGCAGAGACAGGCGGATTTCTGAGTTCGAGGTCAGCCTGGTCTACAGAGTGAGTTCCAGGACAGCCAGGGCTACACAGAGAAACCCTGTCTCGAAAAACTAAAAACTAAAAATAAAAATATAAATATAAATAAATAAATAAATAAATAAAAATAAAAATAAAAATTTCTCCTTATTAAAACTGGTCACTTGATTAAACACTATCTCTTGGGTTAAGCTGTATGCTTCATGAGGAATCTACCTCCCTTCACTTTGGAAGCTCAGCATCATGGAGAGATTGGTGACATCGAGATGACTGGAGAAAAGAACAGTTCCTCATGAGTAGGTTTTCTGTAGCCAAAATTATATGTGCCCTGTTAGTCAGTGAGTATGGCATTCTGATGGGCTCTTGTGGACAGTACTGTGATGATATATTAAAATGAAATACATAGCAAAAAGCTAGAATAAAATACTATCTTCCTTCTAAATATCACTATAACTAATTGTCAGAATATTTCAAGCTTCACTCTTAAAATGTATTACCTATCATCTTTATCTTTCTCTGAGATATTCCACATATATTTCAACTTGATTTGGTGTATCCAGATATTCAGTCCACGTAGAGAAAAAATGTTAATATCAGAAGGACATGTATTCCAGTCCTACCATGGTTACGCTCCACAAGTTATTTACTCCTTCCTGAACCTCATATTTTAATGAAACTTTATGTCATTAAAGTGATAAATATTAATATATATGTATATATAAATTGATTTAAACCTTATACAATATATTGAGCAAACAGTATTTTGTTATATACATACATACATACATACATACATACATACATACATACATTACCTATCGTTTCATGCAGCACTGAGGAAAGAAATTTAAATGAAAATATAAGATAATGAAAGATCCATGATCACTTTTGAGCGACCCATCTGTTTTCTCTGCATCCGAGGCGTATCTATGTATAGAGTGAACATTTGTGGTTGATATGCCCTTGACATTTTCTTACAGAAAGGAAGGGAATTAATTGCTAGGTAGAGAAGTGAGCACAATTAGCAGAGTTTAGAGAAGGTGGAACAAGAGGCTTGCAGAAGCCACAACCAAGGACAGAACTCACTTTCAGGGAGAACTGACTGCCCTTTCTCCACTGGTAAATTTAGCTGCAGCTCAAAATAGAAAGAGTGTGAGTTGGAAAATCACTCTCTCGGTCCAAACACTGGCCTCTCCACCTCCAGACAGTCTGGCCAAAGGCAAAGTGGACTACATGGAGTCTGGGTTTTCTGAGCTTAATTGTTTTGGAGATTAAGCAAATGATACTTATATGGAAGTAGTATGGTATCTAAGACACAGTAACTACTTACATTGTTCTAAATTTATATAAGAACTTCTTGTGATGATTAGCTCATTCCATGTAATTAACTTTCCTAATATCCTTAGGTCTGCTTCTTCTAGCCAAATGAAGCCAGCATCACATGTCAAAGCTGTTCAGACTCATCCATATCTGAGCACCTATTGACCATCTTTCTTTCTCTAGATGCCTTCCAAGCTTACTTCATCATGTACCCAGAGGAACTTATAACACAAAGGTTGCACTGGGAAGGATGTGTTCAAATCCTAGCAGAGTCACCTGAGAGCAAAGTTATGCTCTCTGAACCTCGAAATTTAAAAGTATGGAATGGAGACTGCAAGGTTACCTCTTAGGCTTACTGAGAAAGCAAATGAAGGGAGGGCATCAACTGACACCCAGTGAATGAGCTCTAGTGTTTACAATCATTTGAGATAATGAATGTCACCAAGACTCCCCTTTGTACCTTCCTACCTGCTAACTGTAGGTGTTGAAACACTAGTTCCTGTCATCTTCCATCCACCCATTTTCTCTGTGCCTTTCTGTTGTTGGTCTCTAAAAGTTACCTTGTGTCATTTCCTTAAGGCTGTAGTCTCTGACTTTAGGGTTTCTGTTTTGGTTCTTTATTCTTTACCATTTATCTCCACAGCCATGGCTATCTAATATCAGCTCCTCAGATATTTACTTCCTAGTCTATCTCTCTCCTTCTACTGGAATGTAAACCAGTGAGGGCTAAGATTGTGTTTACAAAACAGTGTTCATCCTGTGCCTAGGAGCAACAGCAGAAGAAAGATGTGTGGACTCTAGTTCCTCCAATTAAAATTTCGTAAGGGTTTCAAGCTGTCCACCGGAGACACTGAGGGTTTAGCTTTCACTATAACACTATAACGTGCACAGTGTTCAAGTACCCCTACCCCTATCCCAAGACTGGTCCTCCATGCTGTCCTCTATCAGTGGCTGAGGGTGCTAGGGATTCCCTTTGACAACGTGAGATGTTTTTGACAATTCCTCTGCAACTAGACAAAAGGTCCCAGATTTCCTTTTTGCTGCCAAGCCATAAATGGCTTCTTCCCTATTTGAAATCTCCAAGCATTTTATCTATGGCACTATTCTTTTTCTTCTTCTACTTATACCTTAAAAACTACTGCCTAGATATATTTCTTTCTAATCCCCTACACAGGCTAAAATGTGATATGAAACCTGGGGCAGATTCTATCACAGGAAAGAACTTTCAGGATTAATACATAAAGGCATAAATCCTGGGGAGAAAAAAAAATTACCTTCTTTTATGCCCTTGAACATTCTTCCTTGTGTTGAGCCTTCTGAATCTGACCTGCTTTAAATATGACAAACTATGCAAGCAAGAACAATAGAAGTTGGTGTTCATATCTCTAACACTAAATCTTTTCTAACCAGCCTGAGCATTTGTTTTATGTTTTCATGCTGAAGACAACTTGCAAATTGCTTTTCACACACTCACCTGGGGTGAGGCACATCCTCTGCCAGGTTAGGGGGGAAGAATGCTGATCAGTAGGTCTCCCATCAGAGACAATAAGGCCTTTCATTTATTGTTTTCTTCTCCTTCCTGGGTTTCTAAGTTTCAGAACTTGTAGCTTTGCTTTTGAAGTAGAGAATAGACAGTGTAGAATAGTGTAGGATAGACAGTGTAGGACAGACAATGTAGAATAGACAATGTAGGAAAGACAGACTGAGTAGGATAGACAGAGTAGGACAGACAGTATAGGACAGACAGACAGTGTATTGAAGACAGTGTAGGGTAGGGAGTGTAGGACAGACCATGTAGGGTAGGCAGTGAAGGACAGACAATGTAGGACAGACAGTGTAGGACAGGTAGACAGTATAGGACAGACCATATAGGATATGGCAGTATAGGACAGACAGTGTAGGATAAGCAGTGTATTAAAGACAGTGCAGGACAGACAGGCAGTGTATTAAAGACAGTGTAGGACAGTGTTGGATAGGCAGTGCAGGATAAGGTAGTTCAAGATAGACAATGTGGGATAGACAGTGGAGGGGTGGCGGTGCAGGATAGATAAACCAGTATAGGATAGACAGTGTGGTATAGGCAGTGTAGAATAGGCAGTATTTAGTATGGAGTATTAGAAATGTTACTATGGTGAATGAGATTTCTCAGCAGAATTTCAGGAATAAAAAACCATTCCAGGAGGCTAAAGAGATAGCTCAGTCACTTAAGTGCTTGAAAGCACTCTCTCTATTCAGTGCATAATACGCATGTACAAAGCTGGGCACAAAAGCACATCTGTATTTTCAGCACAGGGAAGGGGAAGGCATAGAAAAGCAAGTCCCTAGAGCTTGCTGGTGAGTTTGCCTAACTGAATTAGTGAGCTACAAGGTCACTCTCAGTAAACTCTAAGCTAAGCAAGTATTCCTGTTTCAAAAAGTAATGCGAAAGCAATATAAAAGGAATCTGCTACTGATCTCCGTGAGCATGTGTGCCTGCGTGCACATGTGCAAGTAAACACACACACACACACACACACGTGCACACGCACACGTGCGCACACACACACATGTGCACACACACATGTGCACAAACACACACACACGCACACACATTAATTCATATACTACCACCATCATCATAATCACCAGCATCACCAGCATCACCAGCACCACCCCACCTCATACAGACACAGCAAAGGAATCTTGGTGCATGTTAGTTTATTAAAAACGTAGAGACAGTTAAGATTAAAGAAAGATTGTTTCTCCTTGATTTCCTCTAGTGCTTTTTTATTCATTTTACAGAGAACAAACCGTTATTTTCCCACTTGTTCCACAGATGCTCTCAGCATCCTGTGGCATTTTATCCCCTACAGTGACATAGCAATATAGCTTATTAATAAAGTATGGGTACTGTCATATAGCTTATTAATAAAGTATGAATTATTGTAACAATTATTAATTAGGAAAAATGAAAACAAATTAACTTGAAGGCAATTGCTTTATGGCAAACACACAAGAAAAGCAGAAAGCATGGTTTGTGATCTGTGACATGAAAGCTATTGCCAGGAGCATGTGAAGTGACAAGGCCTGTGTAAAAGCCCCAAGGCTGGCAAGACTCACCATATTAGAATGGTGCTTCTCAGACCATAGTGAACATAGGAATCCCTTGGGCGATGGCTGCTGCCATACATCTCCTAACACGGTCTCTTTCATAATGATGCATGACTCATAACTCTGAAATCAAGGGTCACACAGATAGTGGGGAGGGAGGCAAAGTCTGAGGGCTCAATAGTGAACTCAAGGCTCAGTGAGAGATTTTGTCTCAAAAAGTGGAATGAACAGCAAGTTAGAAAGGCACCTGGCATCAACTTCTGCATGGTGACTTATGTGGGAAGCATGTATCTACAAGTGCATATGTGTACACACTTGTACAACACATGCACACACACACACACACACACACACACACACACAAACTACATGTTAAATGAGGCTATACATGTTAGGCTCTAGTTCTACAAGACAAATGCCTGGAAGATGAGGACTAGAAAAAAATGATGCAGTTGAACAGAAGGAAGGCCAAAGGAGGACACAGAAAGGAGTTGACCATTTGCATGCTACCAAGTGAACCCCAACATAGTCCCCAAAGGTCTCTGCACCTTGAATATTTGTCTTCTAGAGCACCAATGGAATCAATACACCTCTCTGTGTATTACCCAGTCTGTGGCAGCCTGCTGTGGCCATTCTAGAAGATATAGACACCAGGTTCTACAGATCATGTTTAACAATGGACTTCTTCATAACCATTCAACTTGGCAGAAGGCTAGGGGGAGAATATGGGACAAAGAGTAATGGCTTATAGTAGTCATCTCTGTTAACAATATGAGGGACATGATGGAAGATTCTAAAATATATTCATAGATAGGTCTGTTTAGGGGGCTTCTGGCTCATTTTGAGTGATTTGAATTGATGAGGCTTGCCTGTGGATCGGAATTTGCAACACATTCCATATATTTATGTGTTTGGATGTTTGGCCCCTAGGGAGTGGCAATATTAGGAGATATGGCCTTGTTGGAGAAGGTGTGGCCTTGTTGGAGTATGAATGTTGCTGGGGAGGTGGGCTATAATTTCAAGGTACATGTAGTATAGAATTCAGTCTTCTGGCTACCTGTAGTATATAGTCTCCTGGATGCCTATAAATAAGATGTAGAACTCTCAGGTCTTTCTCCAGCACCCTGTCTGCCTGCACGCTGCCATACTTCCTATCATGGTGGTACTAGACTAAAATCCTGAAAGTGTAAGCCAGCTCCAATTAAACGTTTTCCTTTATAAGAGTTCCCTTGATCATGGTGCCGCTTCACAGCAATGGAAACCCTAACTAAGACAATTATATATCTTTTGAAAATATAAGCATGTGTATTATACACAGTGTAAGTGATGTATATAATTTGCAGAGTGTGTATGCACATATGTATGTGGGTAATCATGGTGGCCATAGGTAGATGTTGGGAGTCTTCTGCATCTTTCTACCTTATTTTTTCTTTTGAGGTATGTGCTTTCACTGAACCTGGAACTCAGTGTTTATGTTGGATTGGTTGGCCAGAAAGCTCTTGGGTATCCACCTGTCTCCTCCTCCCACCAGTGTGGGGTTACAGTTGTATGCTACTTTGCCTGGGTTTTACATGCCTGTTCATGTCTTCCTGATTACAGAGCAGACAGTTAATCTACTGAGTGACCTCCCCAGACTCTGTTTATTTTTTAACAAGGCTTCCAGTGGTGCTACACACAGCTACAGTAGAAAATGTTTTGTGTAAACAAATGCAGAAAATATAACTTGGTTTGTATCCTCTTCCAGACATGGTGTATAATCAATAAGAATATGGTTTTCTTTCCCTTCAGTCCTCAGAATGTTCACATTTGCAAATACCTGCTTTTATCTTGCAGGAGAAGTCAAGCAGCTGTTCAGGGGGCGACATATTCTACAGATGCCCTTAGTGCCAGACCCTTGGTAATTGCCCATTGAAATGAAAAAAAGTAACTGCTAATACATATGCATTACTGAAAGGCATGCTCCAATCTTTCTTGCCAACCTGCATATTTCTATAATAAGCCATTTGTTCAGAGCTCAATTATTTTGTTATATTTGATTAAACAAAATCAGCACTGTAGAAATTCTATTGGGGTAAATTGACATCTTTTCACAAGAAAATCAACCCCTTTGGTGGGCATGCTTTTAATAGTGAATTTTTCCAGTATCAATGGCCATATTTGAGCATGATTCTTGAGAATTGCTTTTAAGATTGACAGCAACCTTCAAGATTGCTTTTACAAAACAGTTACCATGTTAACAGTTCAAAAATTACTCAGTCTTAGAGATAGCTCTATGATATTCATAAGACTTGGCAGGTAGGAATTAACTATTAAAGCCTTGTAATTAGTTTCTTAATTTAGAGCTCTAAAGTGATAATAGTTTAATGCCTAGGCTATGTCAATAATGTTTAGCCATTATGATCCATTCAAAAAGTGGGTCTACAAATTCTATTATTGAGTACATGAAAACAGGATGAAATTAGTGTGTCCTGGGACAAATAAGTAAAGTTTCCGGTTTTCATAATGAAGCATTATTTTTCTAATGAAGATATTATTACCACACTCTTTTATCACTGTCTTCACTGTGGTGGTTTGAATGGTAAATATTCCCATAGATTCCTGCATTTGCATTCATGGTCTACAGTTGGTGACACTGTTTGAGATTCTATGGAATCTTTGTGGAAGAAAGTATATCATGGGTTGGAGTAGGTTTTGAGGGTTTATATCCTGGCACCACCTACTTTCTGTATTCCTCCTCTTCTTATTTTTCTTTACTCCCTGTGTGGATTAACGGTGACAAGCCAGTTTCCTATTCCTGCCACCATGCCACTCCTTTCTGCCTTGACAGACTTTCCAGTTTGGAATCATGAGAAAAAAAATATCCTTCCATTTTTGAGGTACATTTGGTTGTGATATTTTGTCACAACAACAGATCAGTGGTTAACATAATGGCTCTCATTTTTATCAACACCATGGTCTCCATCAATTCCTTTATCTTCACCATCTTTCCTCTCATCTTTGTTTTTGTTCTCCTCTCTCCTAGGCTTGTAGGGTTGTCCTATAGCATAGTAGCTCTGCAATAGTTCTGGAAGCCCTTCCATCATGCCCTTCATTAGAATATTTTTTAATTGTTTGTTTGTGTGTGTGTGTGCACGTGTGCATGAGTACACATGCCTACATGTGCACATCTATACATATGTACAAAGGCATACAAGAAGATATACCAAACATGTGTACATATGTGTAGATGTGCACATGGACACCAGAGGTTGACATCATTCTTTTATCATTTTATCATTCTTTTATCATTCTTCATCTAGTTTTGTTTTGTCTTTGAGACAGGCTCTCTTCCTGAACCATGACCTCACCAAGGAAGTATGCTGGCTAATCAGTGAGTTACAGAGCTTCTTCTATCCCACCTCACCAAGCACTGGATTTATAACCATTTACCACCATAGTTAGCTTTGTTAACTATATTCTGGGTATTGAACTTAGGTCCTCATGCTTATCCAACCAAGTACATCTCTTAGTTTCCTTCAAAGACTGGCCATATCAAAGTACTTCAGTCTTTTTCTGACCCCTCTGGTGGATCAGTTACTTCTCTCATTCCCTCTCTTTACCCTAGTTTCTGTATCCATCATTTTCAGGGCCACCTCTGCAAGGACAATAGTCTTCATTCCCTATCTAGCTGCAATCACCATAGATAACCATGTACAGTTTATGAGTTATCATGGGTGTAACAACAAGCTGACTGTAATAGAGCATTAGGATATCATATGCAATTCTTTACAATGCTGAGTGCTAAATTCAATGAGAATAGAGATGATAGTTTTACTGGTTGTGTCTTCACCTTATAGAAAGAAGCCCAGCATAAGTCAGATGACCAGTGATTATGCATCAGATAGATTACAATATGTTGCCTACTTAGAGATAGCAGAGACTCAGAGCTTATCATGGGCATGACACTATACCTTGCATGTTTCCTGCAGCAGTAAGACAATGAATCTCAGAGTGGTAGATAACTCTTGTGTCACTGATAGAGAAAACGTAAATAAAGTAGATGGTTTGAATGTTCATATGTTCCATGTGAACAAAACTTTCCAGGAGATACACCTTCCATTCTACCTTATGTGAAGCTGAATAACTTATTAAAACTTCAAAGTATGGAGATTTTGGAATGTGGCAAGTCCAGACCCCAATTATCTTTGGCCATCTTTAGTCCTTTTAATGGGATTTATTCCACATCTGCTATACCTGCCATAACACTTTAGTGACCATTAGGTTAATCCTTTGTACTGCACAGACATCTAGCTTCTTACTCAAAAGCCTAAGAACTCGAACCCAGCATCTGAAGCTTATAACAGAGATTGCACAGCATTACCTTAACCTGCTTTCTTAACATTTCCACCAAGGTTTCTGAAAAGTGGCTTAATTTATGAATGTCTTTCAGTTCAGCAAACTGTACCAGGCTGGACCATGGATTCTAAGGGGACCTGAGTTGAATTCCCTGAACATGACCACTTGTGCTTGGCTTCAGAAACAAATATCTTTCCCATTGGGGTAAAAATTGGATCTTCACAGCAGTTCCCATTGTCACCATGTGCTGATGTTGGAAAGTTGGGACCAGTAATTAAATGGGATGAATAGGCCTGATGAGTGTTCCATCTCCATCTGCATGTGAGGTTGCAGCCAATATATATTATGGTAACTCGGGAAGCATGCCTATACCACACACTGAGCCACCTAGCATCTCAATCTGGAACTTTCCACCTTTCTCCCTGTGAGGTATCCCCACTACTTGTCAACTACCCACATTTGGTATTAGGTGCTAAATGATCTAAGACAGTAGCTAGTCTATGTTAGTCCTCTCAACTACTGGTTCTACTTTAAGTACCTCAACAGACAATACATTTTGTTAATATTAACAATAACCGAGAATTGCTCCTGTCTTAAGGAAATACGGAGACAAAGTGTGGAGCAGAGACTGAAGGAAAGATCCATCCAGAGACTACCCAACCTGGGGATCAATCCCATTTACAGATACAAAACCCAGATCCTATAGCAGATGCCAAGAAGTGCTCATTGCCAGGAACCTGATATAGCTGTCTCCTGAGAGGTTCTGCCAGAGCCTGACAAATACAGAGGCAGAACCTTGCAGCCAACCGTTGGACTGAGTATGGGGACCCCAATGGAGGAGTTAGGGGAAAGACTAAAAGAGCTGAAGGAGTTTGCAACCCCATAGGAAGAACAACAATATCAAACAAACAGACCCACCCCACCCCACCCCCTGGAGCTCCCAGGAACTAAACTACCAACCAAAGAGTACACATGGAGGGACCCATGGCCTCAGTCTCATATGTATCAGAGGGTGGCCTTGTCAGGCATCAATGGGAGGGGAGGCCCCTATTCCTGTGAAGTCTAGATGTCCTAATATAGGGGAATGCCAGGGCAGGGAGGTGGGAGTGGCCTCGCTGCTCATCACTCCTTGGTGTAAGTAGTGATTTTGCTCCTTAGTGGTACTCTTCTGCCTTGAGTACAAGCACCTGTGAGGGAAAATATTTGCCAAGTCAAGATGACTACTGTCTGATGCAGACCTCAACTCTGAGAAGCCATAATACATTTTAATTGTTGGATAAGAGGGAGCTAGCTTGCTAGGGTTGAAAAGAGAATCTAGTTATGCTCACCAATTCCGTAGCCTTTGTTTCTCCCATTAGACATTGTATTCCTAGGTATCTTAGCTCAGTGCCTCACTTGCACCTTTGTAAGATTGCCTAATTTTCTGAATTACTCAGAACAGCTTAGCTTTCCCTTTTCTTCTTTCTATTTTATTCTAAGGCATTTTTCCCCCTTCCTCTAAAGCTCCCCTTCCCATAATGTGGCTGCTCATCTGTCTCATGATCTACATGCCTAACTCAAAAAACATGGTGTTCTCCATTTCTCTTTCCTAGCTCCCTCCTCCGGACACCTGCAAAGATTGGTGGTTTGCTTGCTTTTGAGTTTTCTTTTAAACTCACACACAACTGTCCTTTGCTTCATTTTGAGTGTGTTCTTAAATTCTTTTATTAATGTGACTAAGAACCCTAAGTGGGGAACCTCGATTTCCCCAGTTACAGTGTTTCTGCCAGGATTCTCCCAACCATCCCATAACATCAGGAAGAGATGGCTCTACCTCCATGCTCAGCCTCCCACGTGCTGGGATGGCAAATATGCTCTACCACAACCCACTTAACTTAGCAACACATCACCTTGTACTCCATTCCCTTGCGTGCCATCACTACGGCTTTGGATAGGGCTGGAGGTGAGAGTTCCTAAAGAGACACACTAAGACATGAAGCCCAATGTCCCTGGGAGTCTGTTCTTCCCTAGCTGAGTTCCCGCAGGCATCCTGCTATCTCTCATCTCTTTCCATGTTCTCAAAAGCTGCATTTGTTCCCCCAAGATGGTACAAGAAATGATGATGAAAAAAGACCAAGAATCTACCGTTTACCAAGCACAACGTTAACCGTGAGGTTGAAGAGTTGGGTGAAAAGTGAAGCCCCAGAAGGCTTTGTACCAAATGCTGTAAAATAAGCAGATGGCAAAAGGGAAAGTTGGCTAAGAAGAGGGCTGGAAATTTCTAGGGAAGACTATGTCAAGCAGCCACTGTGGTAGGTACGGAGATATTCTCACAGTGTCCAAAGGTGACCTATGGCTCATTACCATACTAAAATACATGAAAATATATATATCTTGATGGAGATTTAAGATGGTAATGAGTCATTCAAACCTGAAATTATAAACCTTACTAGGGGAGATGGAGTGATTTATTTTGCAGGGGTGTAACCCAGGTAGGTTGTCCATGATCCAGCAGTGAATGGCCACACATTCATGTGCATATTGACAGCCCTATGGATTCAGGGGGGATATTTATAAAATGGAAGAGGATATGTAGGTGGGAAGAGGTTATGTTGGGGAACCATGAGTATTTGGAGGATAAATGTGAATTTTATTCATGTATAAAGTTACCAGAGAATAATAACAAATTAATAATAATAATAATAATAATAATAATAATAATAATAATAAAGTAAGGATAATAGTAATAAAAGAGCTGCAGTAAGACAATAGAGGTGGAGAATAAGAAATCAACCTTTGTATAAGAAAGAAGCCATTTGCCAGAATGACTTGAAATCTTACCCTACCTTAACAATCAGAGCATGCCTGAATAAAGTATGAGTCATCTCCTAGAGCAGACATCTGCTTTTTAATGACATATGAAGGATCAGAACTCAGCAGACACAAGGCTCTTGATTTTTATACCTGTCCTGGCTCACCAGCTCACTTATATTATTGGGAATGTCTTTAGATTCTTTAATAAACTGTCGCTATTTCTAACATGATCAAACTATCCTTGGTCCAATTCTTTGTTCTGGAACATGAGAACTGAAACCTCAGCAGGTGCTCCTCTGACTCTGATCCATGCCTAGTATAGAACTATAGTTAACAGAGCATGCCAAGAGAAGTCCAAAATATGCAACTGGGTCAACATATCTTCTATAAAGGTAAAGAGCCTCCTGCCAAACCCAGTAAATGTGTGGATGTGTTCATATGAGTGTGGCGTCCCAGGATGACCAGAGCATTGATTGGGTTACTCTGGAGCTGAGTTATAGGCAGTTGGCAACTGCCTGATGTGGGTTTTAGGAACTAAATTCAGGTCTTTTGGAATAACAGTACATATTCTTAAACCCTGTCCTATCTCTCTAGCCCTAAGTTACACTTTTTCATAAAAGAAGAACCATCCTTTATAAAAGAAGGTTCTAAAATACCATAATTATGTTTACTTGAATATATAAGCAGGAACTCCTAGGGAAGATAAAAATTTCATTGTTGTATGGGATTTGTCATGTGTGTGGGAACATGGCATGTGAAGTCAAGGCAGATATATGAAGGTCAGAGAATAAATTTGTGGAGTTGGTTTTCTCTTTTATATTGGTTGTAAGGTTTGAAGGCAGATAACCAGGCTTTGCAGCAAGTACCCACCAAACCATCTCCTATAAAAAGTATTTTTATAGTGTAGTTATTAGCACTGGTAGAACAATAGCCATCCAATAGTTATTTGTACATATTTTATTATTCAGAATACCATTATACCTTCCAGCTAAAAGTGAACTTTAAAGATATGAAACTTCAAAGTTTATGATCAATAATGATTTTCCCCTAGAAGATCAATTTTAGGAATTGAGTTCCATTGTCCCAGATGTCATTAGGCAATTTCAAAATCTTCTGATATCTTTGCCACTTGTGAAAGCAGAATTGAGTTTTGCTATTAAAAAATAGAACATTTTTTTTTCTGGCTTGTGGCTAGATTTCCTGTCTCAGGTTTTGGCACACATTGAATAATATTCTGAAGGATATTTTCCTTCTCACTTGGTTCCCAAAGAACTTCTAGGGAAACCTTTCAGGTTGCCATTTGCCAGCACATGTGTAATAGCCAAGGTACCTCACTTAACTTTTCCATCTATAATATTCCTAAACATCTTAGCTCAGTGAATTGGTTCATAAACCTATACCAGCCTGCCACAAATAGCTCCCCAAAGCTCTCCTCCAAGGTAATACAGCACTTACAAAGCTGACCTTGGAGAACTAGAGTCAAATAACCTCAACCATGAATGGGGTTACAACAGTCACCACGCTGTACCCAATCCTACAAAGATGCAGACCCTGTGACCTGGGCTTTCAGTCATCATGTTGTGTACTGTTCACAGTAGTGTTCCAGAGCTTCACACCCTCGTTCCCATCGCAGAAGTGATTGTAAGGCCCAGAGTTCCAGAAAGAGAACACTCTTAGAGAGCAGCAACCTAAATCTTGTTCTGAATTTCCAAAGTTTACTACTACTTAAGGGTCTCTGGGGATTATTTATATAGCTTCTCAGAGATGAGTAATTCCCAATGTCTAGATTGTAAGAAAAAAGAAGACACTCTTGTCCATACAGTGGCAATGGCTTCTCCTTCTTGCTATTCTTAGAACACACAGCTTTCCTCTGTACAGAGGATGACTCTAGTCAGAACTGTTTCACAGAAGTAATTTTTGTCTTTCTCTGAGAAGTGTTTGACTTGCTGGAAGAATGTGCCATCCTGGCTTTCACTGGGTTGGGTCCAGGGTCTGTGTTAGGCTCTGGTCTACCCTTCATTTCCAGTCTGCCTTTCCTACATTTACATTCAGAATCTGAGCTTCCCTCTTCTTTTCTGAAGCAGCCCTCAGTTAGCCACACAGTTCTTTTTTTATCAAGTCAATGTTGTTTGTAAGACCTGAAAGGCCCCATGCTGTTTCACAGCTCTGTGGTCAGTATGTTAAGACTGCCATGCTGAGTTAAATATGGTAATTTTGTAATGTGTTTTTGGTATAGTAAAGAAGAGAATCTATGTCCAGCTAGAAACATACCATTCTCCCTCTCTTAAGGATTAGAGGTGAAAACCCAGACTATGCAAATACCCCTTAATTTTAAGCAATGATAAAGAGATAGATGGAATAATTATCACTTTAATGAAATAACTTATGTTTACTTCACAGAATTCCTTTCCCATGCAAAATTTCTACAAAACTCCTTGTGGCTCTATTTGGTCTGTGCATTTTTTTGTCCTGATACAGAAAGGCATACCTTTCCTTTTATCTCCTGTCTAACCCTTTGTTTTAGATGATGGCCAGAACCTGAGTGTTCTCTGGTTTTTTGACTTTTCACACCACTTCTCCCCACTTTGTGGTTGTCTTCATTCAAAAGACAAAGCTATCTATTTTCCCTTTTCAATTGTCCTCCTCTAAGAAGTGGCATGATTTACAGCTTGTCTGCCATATGTTTTTCTTTTAAATTCTAATAAAATTGTCTTGGATTATCTATTGGCATCCACTCTTAAATTCTTGTATTAAAGATAATAATAATAATAAAGCAACCCTAATGGTCCTGGTAATGTAATAACTTATGGAAATCCCCCAAAATTCCTGCTACAATTTTTGAAGTTTGCCAATGTAAATGTCTCCCTCCTCATTCTTTCCAGATGTTAAAAGGAAAACACAAGTGGCAACCCTTCATAGTCCTGATTGGAACCTAAAAGAGCAGATCTCACAGAACCTAGAGTAAAGGATTAATTTCTGGAGGCTGGTGAGAGAACAGAAGGGAAAAGGATAGAAAAAAAATTCACTGATCACTGAATATTATATCACAGTTGGATAGGAGCCAATAATACTTGAGTGTTCAGCCCATGAGGTGATTAGAGATGGAACATGTACTATCTTCTTTAGAGTAGAGGAAATGTTTGTAATAATGCATATTCATCATACCGAAGAGTAGCTTTTCCATCTGCTCACCTGATACCCTCACTTCACCTCTTATTTCCTCTTTGTCCTAATTATCACTTTTAGAAGAAAGGGACTTGAATGTTTTCAGGAAGACAAAAAGTTAAACTAGATGGTGGCTTCATTAAAAAATATCTCTGATACTCAAGTGTTTGCACATCTGGTCTCCTGTTGGCAGTGCTGTTTGGGGGAGTTAGGGGAAAGTACATCTGTGGAGTTTGAGGGTTTATAGGCTCATTCTTTTGAGTTTACTTTGCTTCTGGCATGCATATGGACAATGTGATCTCTTTGTTTGCCATACCTCCCCTACAGTTCGACTTTCTCCCTGAAATTGGAAGCCCTAACAAACAGTCCCTTCCCTAAGTTGTCTTTAGTCCTGGTATGTCTTATCACAGCAATAGTAAAGTTACCAATATACAGAGGTAAATAAGTTCACCCGATTTGTTCTTTTTGCTTTATATTCTCTTGGTTTGTTTACTGCCTTTGTTTTCTGGTCCTTTGAATGAAATCTGCAGCCTGGTGCATGCTTCCTGGGCAACCTACCATTGAGCTACATTCTCCATCCCACCCACCCTTATTGGAACATACACACTTACTAACACATCATAATATGATATGATCATCAAAATGGTATTCCATAAATACATACAGTATTTACATCAGTTTAGAATGATTCAAAAAAAAAAAGCCAAAGGAATGGCACTTCCCACAGTAATGTATTTTAAGAGGAAAGTTATTGCATTGTCTATATTTCAATTATGCCAGTTTGTTTTTATTTTGGATTCAAAAGGAATGGACTAGATAGAAGAATAATTTCTTAGGCCAGTTTCTTAGTCAGGGTTTCTATTCCTGCACAACATCATGACCAAGAAGCAAGTTGGGGAGGAAAGGGTTTATTTGTCTTACATTTCCATACTGCTGTTGATCACCAAAGGATGCAGGACTGGAACTCAAGCANGTCAGAAAGCAGGAGCTGATGCAGANGCCATGGAGGGATGTTCTTTACTGGCTTGCNTCCTCTGGCTTGCTCAGCCTGCTCTCTTATAGAANCCAAGACTACAAGCCCAGAGATGGTTCCACCCGCAAGGGGCCTTTCCCCCTTGATCACTACTTGAGAAAATGCCTTACAGCTGGATCTCATGTAGGCATTTCCTCAACTAAAGCTCCTTTCTCTGTGATAACTCCAGCTATGTCAAGTTGACACAAAACTAGCCAGTACAGCCAGTGTTTCATCTTTGAAACAACTTTCTTGCATGCTAGAATAAGAATGTCTGGTATACTTTGAAAAATATGAATGAATACCTAGTGCATGTGCCTCTTTTTTTATTTCAGTGAGAGAATACAGGACCTGGGCACTTTGACCTCATTATGGGGCAAGATCACTCTCAAGTACAGAGAAATGTAACAAATAGATTCTTAGCCATTAAAAGCACCACAGTCAGGTGGCTTTGCTGAGGACTACCATCTTCATGAGGGCCTCCTAGGGAAGCTAATCTGAGACAACTAGTCTACGACAGGTCCCTTCATTAACACTTCAGAGGAAGAGTTCATTATGTACTCCTTCCTTGACTTAGATATGATATGAAGAGCCTAATTCATATTCTCAGGGAGAGCTGCCTTGCTTCAAACAAAATGTGCCCCCCTCTTCATTCCTAAGAAAAATTTTATAGTAAATAGAGTATAACCCACATGGCAAAGGAAAATGTTTTTCAATGGCTTATTAAGTTACTAGAACACAGGCATTTACATGCAAATAATTAATGGGCCAATTACAAATTATTTGGTTTTGTTCATTAAAGCAGAACTACAATTTATTAAAGCAGGAACCAAAACAAATGATCTTGTTGTATCAAGGATACATAGTCCTCAAAGGAAAATTATATGGTACAAGCTAAGCCTGTCTGCAAGAAAAGAAAAATAACTGCATTCTCTTCCTCTGTATTTATTTAGTAGAAAATATGACTAATTCAAGGTCAGGGTTAATCCACAAGTTCAGAAATCTTTGAGAAACGTTTATATCTGCACACAAATCTTTGGATACAGGAAGGCTTTGTACTTTGCCTGCTTCCCTGTGGGACACAGCAGGCTTGAAAGGATATAACCTCCATTCCTACATAGGCTCTTTTGTTCACATCTGTGAAGAATAGATTTGAAAACCTGGACCATTCAACATAAAGTGGCTCTATTTAGGAACATTAGGGTGGGGCAGTTTCCTGATGCCAGAATTATTACTTTGCTTCCCAAGTACCTTCAGTTGTCTCTATCTACATGCCATGGTCAAGTCTTCTATAACTAAAATCTTAAACTGTGGTCTGACATATGGATGCTCATGAAGCAAATCCAGCAAAACATTAAGTCAGAAATATAGGCAGGATGGTCCAGTAGAGGTAGGATGGTTCCATACTTTGTTCCTTTGTGTTGAGAAAACTTCATGATAAAATGTGGAGGGCTGGGGAAATCTCTGATATTATTTCAGAGTATTTCTGAATCAAGACTCTGATTGCATATGTGTTGACAGTGATGGGTAATTTTCATATGGTTTCCATAGAAAAAAACTAATTAACAGTAATAATCAATTTGCCTAGCCTTGTACTAGGTGATTAATAAAACCGGCATTTAGAAGACACTTTCGTTAGCAAGCATGTAGGGTGATAGAAACACGAGAAAAGCCTGGCTTCTGGATATCATGTTATCCATTCTTACATATATTACCTTTCACTCTGTAAACAGATATGCTTATAATTCGAGCACTGTATGTCTAACCAATCTCATACCTCTTCAAGGCTTCAGGCAAATAAATAGTTGCTGTCTTATGCCTTTAGTTAATGTGGATTCCAAAACCAGCAGAATCTCACAGGACTGGCTTCCCCTGGGACCCAGATAAGGACAATTTTCTGTCCTGGTGAGACCATGCCGTGATAACACACTGAGAAGATTGAAGACTTCTTTGGACCACCTTGCACAAGCAGAGCTGAGGCAGTGACAGACAGGGTCATATCACCTAGAACTACTTGATTATGTACACTCCTTGTCATCCTGCCCAATCTTTTCTCTTAAAGCATAAACTTCAGATGGTAGTTTGGGTTTAACTATAATTGACTTAACAGCAAATATCCACATTAAAGCAAATCCATACCATATTTGTCTTTCTTTGTGATAACTCACTCAGGATAATTTTTTTTGTGATATCCTGTTAAGTGAATAATAACAAAGCTACAATTCATAAAACTATAGAGGTTATATAGAGAATAAGGGACTCAGGGGGCTGAGAGATCTCCCTCGTAATAGGAGATACAATAGATGGTTATGGGTGGATGTAGGGTGTTGGAGTTGGAGGATCAAACAGAGAGAAGGAGGAAAGATGGGAACAAGAGGGAGAATACAAGGACAGACAGCTAAAATCAAGGACCCTTTGAGGGTTAGTATGGAAAACTCATATAGTAGACACTTACAGACACACACACTCACACATGAAAGTGATCTAAGTAAAATCACAAACAACAGATCCCCAACTAGACATCTCTTGTCACCAAATGTCACCTTTCGTAAAAGGTGATCCCATGGAAATCCCCAAATAATCTGGGTTATTGCCAAGGCTACAGCTTGTATTCCACAAACTGACAGCAAGGCCTTCTTTCTGAAAATAATACTTACACAGCCTGTTAAACATGGATAAGTCAAGTTGCTGCCTACCCAGGGCCTTCACCCCTATGGGCTTCTATTCTTGGTACAATAGAGTATTCAACATGCTACCAAAGACACCTCCTTTTGTAGCATATGGGAACAAATACAGAAACCTACAGCCACTATGCAGAGAGTGAAAGACCTTGGAGCACTTAACTCTAAACATGACCTCTACATTCATTTCTCAGGACTCAGGGATGAATTTCTGCCTCTCCCCTATAGAAAAGAAGACAGAAAGAGCTTAAGAGCCAAAAGAGGTGGAAGGCATAAAGAAAACAAGATCTTCTAACTGTAACAGGAATACAGGACTGTTGTACATATGAACTCAAGGGACTGAGGCAGCATTCTCAGGTCCTACATGGATATGTACTAGCTTGGGTCCTAGAGCAGAAGGAAATTGGACATGTGCCCCAATCCCTAACACAGGACCTATCTCCAATTAATAACCACTCGCAAATGAAAATTTAGTTTTCTCCATGGGAGTCTCACTGGGGAAACCAATTAATTTTTTTTTCTTTCTGAGACAGGGTTTCTCTTGAAGCCCTGGTTGTCCTGGAACTCACTCTGTAGACCAGGTTGGCCTCAAACTCAGAAATCTGCCTGCCTCTGCCTCCCAACCTGCTGGGATTAAAGGCATGCGCCACCACCACCTGGCATGGATGCTTTTTCTTGAGTTCCTTCCCTTCTGTTTGTTTTGTTCTATTCCAATGTGTTTATTTTTGTTTTAGCCTTACTATATTTTATTATTATCCCATAGAAACCTGTTAATTTTCTAATGAGAGACAAAAAGAGGTTGGATCTAAATTTCATGTGAGTGTGTGTGTGTGTGTGTGTGTGTGTGTGTGTGTGTAGGAAGTGGGAGGAGTAGAGAGATCCAGAATTGTAATTATATAAAAAACTTCATTATCAGCAAAAGAGAAAAATATACAAGGAAAAGAAAAATCCTGAAAAATTCATGTCAATTTAGTTGATTTCTTCACCTACATCTCTTCCAAGTATAGACACATTGAGGAAATCTACTTTCTCTGCTTTTTAACATTACTCTAATCTTTGACTGTCATTTTGGTCATATTCCACATGCAGCTATCCCTACCTTTGGAGGGTATTTCAGAGTTGAAGATATTAACCCTACACTTCACCTATTTTTAGGTTTACATTCTTACTATTTATCTTGTATTTGATTTTTAAGTCAGGGTCTCATTATACCACCCTGGGTGGCCTGAAACTCACTATGTAGATTAGACTGGCCTTGAACTCAAAGATATTTGCCAGCTTTTGACTCCTGAGTACAGGAATTAAAGGCATGTGTAATCATGCCTC
The DNA here is from genome assembly GCF_900095145.1 of Mus pahari. Taxonomy (NCBI): domain Eukaryota; kingdom Metazoa; phylum Chordata; class Mammalia; order Rodentia; family Muridae; genus Mus; species Mus pahari. Next base: position 127,205,726 of record NC_034591.1, on the reverse strand, counting down.
AATGGCTGGCTATCTATTTTTAAAATATCATTATGACAAAACTGGTCTAGATGCTTTTATTATCTTTCATTTATTTAATTAAGTGTTTCTTTCTCCCTTTCTCCCCTCATTTAGCCCTGACAGGCACCCTTATAACCTCAATCCTTCCAAGAAGAATTCATGTCTTCTTTTATATCAACCATTATTGTCACATATGAATATAAATAAACAGAAAATAGAAATACAACCTACTAAGCAGTAAACAGCAGCTGTGAGAGTTACAGTGATCTGTCCAGGCACTGATCCTCGGGGGCTTCTGAACTCATTGAATTGGCCTTATTTAAATCAACTGTAGCACATATGCAGAAAAACATGAAAAAAATTGGGCAAGATTACAGGCACACACCTATCTTGCCAGTACCTAGATGACCATAGAGGTTTTCTATGACTTTTCAATTCTCCTGATTCTTGTTCCCAGTACCTGTTCTCTCCCCTTCCTAAGATCCTCTCCTTCCTTTTAGCATCACTGATTCTGTTTGCAGGGCTTTGCTCTGAGCTTTAACCTCCCAGGGTCACGTGTTCTTTGTGCAGAATTAGAATATTTTCCTTCTGCAGACTTTCTGGTGGAAAGCAGAATTAAGTAAGCTGTTATTTCAATAGGCAAGACTGCTTTTTCCGTCAGCCTAGAGAGGCCCTCCAGCTGGCAAAATACACTTCAAGGGCACAGACAGTACCTGTGAGCACGGGTGCCGAATCTCCCATGTTTGTGTATAGACCACTATACTCTTGAAGCTGCTCCACTCATGGATGAGTCAAGGTCTATGTCTTCCTCTCTTGAATGCCTTCATTAAGTAGATACAGAGTAGGTACCAGAACACTAGGCCATTGGCATGAGACTTCCGTTTGCCAACTGACATATTACAGCAACAACAATGAAAATGAACACCAGAAATGGGTTTGTTGAAATTATTCTCATGGAATTTTAGACAGATTTAAAGCAGTAAGAAGTATCAGTAAGGGTAAGTCGGCATATAATTAGCCAGCTTTCCATGTTTCTGCCATCTTCACCCATCCCTTGACTAATTCACCAGGCTACTCATTAAACACCACTATGTATTGCTTATGTGCTATGTGCTGAAGATTCTATACTAAACAAGAATATATTTGCTGCTAGTCTATAAGCTTCCTGATTGAAGCATGCATTTATAACAGAAGCTATATTACCCTCGAGGGGTAAAGAAGTGGTTTTAAAGGAAAAAACTTAGCCCCTATAATACTTTATGTCCCTCCAAAGGGCCACATTGTTTAAAAAAATCAATATAAAAATTTCTGTGATATTAAAATCATAGAGACATGGGGGAACAGTTAGGAGGAAAATGCCAAAAAAAAAAAAAAAAAAAAAAAAATAAAAAAAAAAACTCTGTAAAGGGTAATCATCAAAGAAATAAAATGTTGAGAAAGAAAAGTCCAAGGTAGAAAGATGTTAACTTATGACCACTAGAACAAGAAAGGCAGGGAGCCATGAGAACAAGTGTCTGAATATCCTCTGCATACACAGGTATGGATGTGAACTCAGGATGGTACCATAAGGGATTGGCTGAGCACTGGAACATTTGGAGGTTCATGGAAGGTGATTAGGTTGATAACACTCATCTTCTAGGTCAGGGAGTAAGGCCAGATCCCACTGAACCAAGGGCATTTCTCTATGTTTTCAGCCCCAGTGGTAGGCATGCTGGTAAGAACTGGGATGATATCTCACATCTGTCCCCTCTGCATAGCTGGAAATTACTTATTCCCTCTGGCTGTAAATCCACCAGAACTTCTGATATTGATACAGCTGTACAATTCACAAGGTAGCTTTTAATAGTGTAAAGCTCGGCTGCGATGGGGAAATCTATGTGCAAGCAGCATCTGCCAAAGCTCAGTCTTTACTGGGTCAGTATAAGCCTGGGGATGAATCCATACCTTTCATTTAAAGCTAATTCAAGAGTGTCCCCAGACACGCATTTGTCTTCTGTCCCTTGTGGCAAGTATTCACCATGGCTACAGGTTTTTGGGTTGATTTACAGCTTTTTAAAGGTATACTCATAGAATTTTACTCTTCTCTTAAGCTCTGCCACTTACTGCCTTAGAGTTTCTTGCTAGAATTTCTATTACTAAGTCAGAAGTGGGGATCTTTCCTAATTCTCAGACTGCTATCTTCTTTGTCAAGTATCTTAACTATTATCTATGATGAGCAGGTGCCAAAGCCTGTAGCATGCTTGCTGTCAAAGCAATCAGGTGAGGTTATAGGAAACCCAAGACACACACAGACACACACACACACAGACACACATAGACACAGACACACACACACACAGACACACAGACACACACACACACACACAAACACACACACACACACACACACAAACAGGAGCCTTAAAACATTGCTGTCCTTCAGGTGTGAACGTGGAGAGCAGCAACTTGAGTCCTGTATGACTAGTTCTAATTTATACCTTTGCCTCCTGTCATACTTCCAAATTCTCTCTAAATGCATGTTTCTGTCACCTTCCACACCATTACTATTCTATCCACCATTTATCTATCTATCTATCTATCTATCTATCTATCTATCTATCTATCTATCTATCTATCTATCTATCTATTCATTCATTGGTAGGCATTGTGGTCAACTTTGCTTGCTGTGCAGATATAATAGAAATTTGGAGTCAAGCTCCTTGGTAAGGGCCACATGACAAGGGTTAGCATTATCAAGTCCCTTCCTGTTAATTTCTACGTTCCAAGCCAGTATGGAAAACTGATTCTATGGTCAATATGTGTATGTCAACTTATAGTCATATGCATGCTTTCATTTTATACTTTCTGTTATTTATCCATTCTAATAGATATGTAGGATACCTGTCATGTGGTGAGCACTGTCCTGCAATGGTTAAGTCACAGTCAGGACTCTAGTTCAGCAGAGAATTTGTACACTGAGGTATGACAAGGGAGTGATAATGTAGAGGAGAAAATAGGCAATGGAATAAACACTTCAGCTTTTCTATTCATTACTTATGAAAGATAGTAGGTTTGACTCAAGGGAGACACTGAGGCAGATTGTCCTTTTGGATATAGACTTATTAGAAGTGTTATTAGCATGACAGAGAATATCAGCCTGGGAGGGACTCTGAGGAGAGCTTAGGCCCATGTGGGAGAGTGGGAATTTCTTCTTATATGCTTTAGAGGAACTAAGTATTCCTTGTCAGGTGTTTAATGAGTAACCAATTGTATGCACTCAGAGTCAGGCTGTTTCTGAATTAGCTATGAAGATGGGGACAAATCTATCAAAACATATTACTTTATTTCTAAAGACCTAATTGTTGTAGTTTGGCAGTACTCTGGAAATGGAGGAGAGTTACAAAGAGATGTATCCACAGTTAAGAATTTACTTGAATCATTCCAAACTTTTATGAAGGAAATACAGAGAATAAAGAGAGAAAGAGCAGGAAAGGATAAGCACCTGCTAAGCAGACGTAGATATACCATGTAGCTTGGTCAGTTGTGGGTCTCTGGGTTAATTACTGTCAAGTGCAAACAGAAGCATCTCTGATAAAGGTTGGCAGAAGAATTGATCTACGGGTATTCTGAGAAGTCCTTAGGAATCTATTTAATACTGTGTCCATTTAACAGCATAGTAGTAGAGGTACTCATCTAGGGCTTATTATATGTCTATCTATTGGGTCTTAACCTGACAGTGATATTTCTAGTTATGGAGCTACTGGCAGATGTATCTACTTGGAGATGAAGAAACAGTTTTCTGTAGCCTTTGACCCAGTATAAGTTCACACAGACAAATATGTTTGGTAAGCACAAATTGGTCCTGAAGATTTTTGAAAAAGGAAAAAGGAAACAATATTGGGTGGGCAAGGAAGTTGGGGTAGATCTGGGAAATGTTGAAGTAAAGGAGCCAATATGATCAAAACATCTTTGAAATGTTTAAAGAAATAATAGAAAACAAAACAAGATATCAAAACCAAGATCAAACAAAAAAAATACGATCAAAGCACATATATCCTATAACTTGGTTTCTTTGAGAACCAAGTTATAGGAAGCTGAGAGAGACCATATAACATGGTAGAGGACATACAAAGAATATGTGGTGGTAGCTAACTTTCATCCTCTATAACTAATTGTTCCTTGTTTTAGGGTAAGAGGGCATAAGAGCTGATGTCAGACAGCTTGGAAGGTTATGTACTGTATCTTTGAAGAAGATATGATGACATTGAAGCTTATAGTTCCTCATTCACGTAGAGGAACTCATTGCAAAAATAATGAAGTTAGAATAATGGCATATTTGATTGGGGTAGGTTTTGATCAAAACAGCTGGGGAAAAAATAACAGAGATAGGCAGGCCCATATGATGAAACTGAATGATGATGGAGGCCAAAGATTGGGCAAGGCAGCTACTGGTGATTGCATGCCTAAGATAGCCAACTGCCAGGAACAAGGTCAGCGCAAAGGACTTCATCAACCATTTGATTCTGAACTCGAAGCCTCCAATGTGATGAGAGAAGGTGTTATGATTGCACTGAGTCCTCTGATGTGTTAGGAATTTTGATAGACACCCCTGAAAACTACCACAGTTTCATAGATGTCAAAAACAAGCTCAGGTTTCATCCTGAGTACAAGGAAGCTGGCAAAATAGGGGGCACCAAGACCAAATGATCCTAATGTAGATGAAGGTTGTAGCTCTAGAGATACAGCAGCTAAGCTGGGGGAAGCTTTAAAGCAGGGTTTCTTTGTCTATATGCAACTGAGGAAAACACAAAAACTACCATGACCCTACAGTAATGTTCTTAAAGCTAAGCTTCAGGGTTCATGGTGTAAACTCGGTAACATGCTTATCCAGCATATATGAATTCTGGAGTTTTACTCCAGCACTGCAAAGATCAGGCACAGTTGTACATCAGTGTATTAGCTAGTTTCTTATTGCTATAACAAAACAACATGACCCAGGTAATTCAGAGAAACAAGAGTTTATTTGGGGGCTGGAGAGATGGTTCAGTGGTTAAGAGCACCGACTGACTGCTCTTGCAGAGGTCCTCAGTTCAATTCCCAGCAACCACATGGTGGCTCACAACCATCTGTAGTGGGATCCAATGCCCTTTTCTTGTGTGTCTGAAGAGAGCAAAGTATACTTGCATACATAAAATAAATAAATATTTAAAAAAGAAAAAAGTTTATTTGGGCTTTGGATTGCAGAGAGTTAGGGATCACTGTGGACTAATCGAGGCATGGGAGTAGGAGCTGAAAGATGTGGACTCACATCATACACTACATGCAGAAATCAGAAAGAGCAACCAAGAAATGGCATGTGTCTTTCAACTCTTAAAACCCACCTCGAGGGACATACTTCTTCTACAAGGCAACACCTTCTAAGCCTCTTCAAACAGTGTCACCAACTGGGGACTAAGCACTCAAACACCCATGACTATGGAGAAAAATTCTCACTTAAAAAGCACATCCAGCACGTGTGTGGTGGAGGCAGAAAGATCAGAAGGCCAACATCATCTTCTGCTTCACAAAAAGTTCACTGGCAGCGTGAGATACAAGGCACTCTGTCTTAATAAAAGGCAAGTAAATCTCTCTCTCTCTCTCTCTCTCTCTCTCTCTCTCTCTCTCTCTCTCTC
>NC_034591.1:127195088-127199950 GCF_900095145.1 Mus pahari | reverse complement strand
ATATATATATATATATATATATATATATATATATATATATACATATATATATGTTTTTTTCTCTGTAAAACACAAATCACTGAACTTTGAGTAAGATGGACACACACCTGAGCCCTCAGAAAACCCTCACACAAACTTCTGATGTTCTTGCTGATGCTGCCTTCAGTATCACTGTTACGGTTTCTCCCACACCCCAACACAGGCCTGCTGAAAAGTATGGCACAAGCAACCTTTCATTAGTAGAAGAGAGAATCAAGAAATTTGGTCCCAAAGCACCATTCTTCTTACTTAAGTGGACTATCATAACATTGCTGGTATTGAGCTGAAGGGAAATAACAGAAGCAATATTGCATGGTTTAACCTAGTACTATAAAGTAGTTGTTTGATTCAGACTATGTAGACTGTGAAACACTGCATGGCTCTCATTAAAAAGGTAGACTTCTAGTGTTCTTGTGACTCAGTTTAAGGTAATTGCTATAAGTTGTTATATACAAGATAATTATATTAGATGATAGTGCCTGGCTCTGGTAAATTCCTGACCCTATATCACTCGAATAAACTCTTTGCTTTCTTTTGATATATTTGTTTAAATTTGTTTTGTTTTTAACCAACAAATATGTCTGTTCACATTACTTTTACAAACACTGAAACAATATCTCTTACCTCAAAGAGAGTTAAGCATGACTTGTTTTTGAGCTGAAAATAAATGACAGTGATCCAAGCACATGGATACATTCCAGCTCAAATGCCACTATTTCTTGATATGTGTACAAATACAGGACAGGAGGAAGCAACGTGTCAGCCTCAGATGCCCCGGTGGAAACATAGGGCAAGAGGGTTTTCATGGCGAAGAAGAAAAATATTTGCTGCGGGTCTTATATGCTATAGGCAAAATTCTTAGCTTTAGAGCATGTAGACACTAGTGGTAGGCTGTGTTAATATATTCTAAAATAGTATCTGTCAAAAGAAAGTTTGGATAAAAATAGATGTGGACAATGAATGACTATTAAAAAGACTGAAGATAGATTGAGATAGTACAGTTATGAATTTGCAACATTCCAGCTCTCCACAACCATGAAGTTCTCATCTGTCAATCAGCCTTGAAGAATCGTTATATAGATGTACCTTTCTGTTTTGTTTCCCAAAAACTTCTGCTCAAATAATTTAATGCACACACAGACGCACAGATAGACATTCTTCTGTATGTAGTTCTTCAACTTGCCTTTTCTTACATGTTATTTCTAAGATTTATCTATGTCTTTTACTGTAGATGTTGCCATCCTTGCTGCTGAGTGAAAATCTTTTGTATGAGCATTCTGCCAAGTTTGAAGTCCCACTCCTCTGCTGATGAACACAACTTGTTGGAAATATTATGCCATTTCTTGATGGGTAATTCTATTTTATTTTTCTTATATAGTTTCATATAGTATAATCCACATACTATCAAATTTCTATCTTGAAATGATACAGTAGGTCTTTATGTATATAGAGAGGTGTGTGTGGCTTCTCCACTATTATTTCTAGAACTTTCCACCATCTCAATGATAATTCATGTCTAATAACAGTGTCACTCCTCATTTTTCTTTTAAATTAGTCCAGACAACAATCACACTAGCTTCATCTTCTGTGTATTTATTCATTCTGAACATTTTGTATGAAGAGTATTACATAGTCTATGTTCTGTAGCCATGTCCATTCAGAGTCATGTCTCTTAGGTTCATTTTTTCACTAGCTGGAATCATTAATTAATCCCTTTGTTATCGTCAAATAATATATTACATAGATATACCACAACTTATTCATCCCTCTCTTGAAATTTGATGAATCATTAAGTTAATCTAGTTTTGTAAATTATGAACAATGCTGATAAGAACATTCACAGGCAAATTTTACATGAATAGAAGATTTTTTTTTTCTGATCTCTGGAAGACATCTAAGTATGAATAGAATTGCTTAGTCTGTCTTCTGGTAACCCATTTCTCATAATATTTTTTAAATTACATTTATTTATTCATTATGTGGTTGTTTGATTGTTTGTTTACTTGTTTATTTATGTATTTACTGTGCATGTTCCATGATGTGCATGTAAAATTCAGAGTACCACTTACAGGGTTTAGCTCACTCCTTCTTCTGTGTATGTTCCACAGATTAAACTAAGGTTATCAGTCTTGTCATCAAGCACTCACCTCTGATTCATCTCTCTGGCCCTAAACCGTGTTCTAATATATATACTCTTAGTGATATTCTTTACCTCTATAGCATGTCATTCTAATTTCTCAACATCCTTGTCAACACTTCTCTTGTCTTTCTCTTCACCATCAACCTTTCTCCTACTTTAAAGTGGAATTCCAAATGCAAAGACCTGTTTAGTGGCATTTTTGAGGATCAAATAAAACAGAAACAAATTTGATGTCTGACTTGTTGGTTATCATTGCTTTCCTGGGAAAAGCAAGAGAAAACAGTATGTCCAAAAGATACACAGATTTTTTTTTGATGCCTCTAAGATAGGCCAGCTTTGAAATTCAATTTAGCATCAGTGTCATTTACAATTCCAATGAACATTTTAAAGCTAAAAGAACCCTGGTGTCTAAATCTTTTTAGCTCCTCCTTCCTCATTCTAGTGAGCCCGCCAAAATATGACAATTTGGCTGCTGATAAGCTAGTTTTAAAGGGAGTAGGAAAAATTTTAGAGAATGTCATCAAGAACTTCTGGATGCTAAGGTGAAATGTAGATTTTGGGTCTTCAGAGAATTATACACCCAGTTTGGTAGAACCTAATAAACAGTCCCACCAGAGATTGAGGGACTACAGAGAGGTAAGGGCTTCATGGAAACCTGTAGGACTTGCCCAGGAATTGTACCCCTAAGTTCTCTTCTGATAGCCATACAATAGCTCACCTCCACAGGCAATCATGGCCTCTGGGTGATTAGAGTCCCATATCTCATCTGTAAGAATCAATCATTTGAAAGTTAATTTTAGAGCTTCACGAAGAGGAACGGCAGTTTGCATCCTTTGACAAGGGGGCAGTTAATTTGAGAGTGGAGGCTTCTGAGAGCTTTCCTCATGATCAGAAATACACAGTGCAGTCAAAATGTACATTTTCTTTCACTAGCTGCAGCCAAGCAGAAAATCACATCCTCCTGCCAAGTCCCTGTTCTGATAACCCGCTTAGTAACCAGCTTTATCTGCCATTTATTCATTTGATTTTGTTACAAAAAGAAAAAAAAAGAGCCAAAAATATCCATGATACATGATACATAATCCAGAAACAGCCTTTACCCAGTGCCCTCTGATTCACCAAAAACACAGGTGTACAGGCTAGCTTTATGTCAACTTGACCAAAGATACAGTCAGTTGATGGGATGGAACCTCAGTTGAGAAAATGCCTACATAAGATCAGGCTGTAGTCAGGCAGACGGGGCATTTTCTTAATTACTGGTTGATAAGGCAAGGCCCAGGTCACGGTGGGTGATGTTACCTCTTTCCTAGTGGTCTTAGGTTCTATGAGAAACAGGCAGAGCAAACCATGAGGACCGAGCCAGTAAGCAGCATTGCTCGTGGCCTCTGTATCAGCTCCTGCATCCAGGCTCTTGCCTTGTTTTAGTTTTTGTCCTAAATTCCATCACTAATGAAGAGGGCTGTGTAAACGAACCAAGTAAACACTTCACCCAATTTTTATTTGGTCCTGGTTGTTAACTACAGCACTAGAAAAATAACTAAGGTGCCTGGATACTCCATTCACTCATGGGCTCTTCCTAGTGAGTACTGTCTGACTACTATAGAGCACTGTATTGTTGTACCAACCCTAAACCTGAAACATAGACATATTGGGATATTTACTGATTGGGATATAATCTCCTCAACACTTTAAAACCTGCCAAATGTGTGTGTGTGTGTGTGTGTGTGTGTGTTATGAATGTGGGTTAGGCCATAAATTGAACTCCATCAGTAAATTAAGACTATTTTATTTTAAAGATTTAAAAGTTGTATTTATTTTCATGTGTGCATGCATATGTGCCTGTGCATGTTTATATGTGTGAGTGTGCATCTGCGTGTGCATGTATGTGTGTGTGCCATGGGCCATACCTCTGAAACCGAATGAACTAAGACTATTCTTGAGAAAAACAATAACTCAATACAAATTGTAGTCCTCCTTGACCTAAAACACAGGTCTGATCCTTTCTTTGCTTTCTAAAATTCTGCCTAGAGCAATAGATTCTCTCTTTAAAATGTAGCTTGCACAACTGTATGAAATCTTTACATGAAAATGATAGGTACCCAAGTGCCTTCTCCAGCAGCCTGAGCTCCAGAGGTAACAAGTGCAGTTTTCCACTCAGAGCTTCCACGTGACCAATGAGCTACGTGGGATAGATGTGAACTCAGCTATGTTTGGGAAACACAGCACTGAGAGTGAGGGTCTGTGAGCTCCTGTCCTGAGATTTGGGTGCACTGACTTTTGTATGCATTCCTATTGTATTTGTGAGACCTTGCTGTTCGCTTCAACCTATAGGCAAAACAACAACAAACAAATTCAAACAAAACCAAAAGCTCAGTTCCTTAAATAGCGTCTTGTTAGAAATATGTCCAGAGTCCTCTGCTTAAGTAGCCGGCCGGTCTATCAGGGATTAGAGCCTCCTAAACCGTGAGCCCAAGTAAATTCACCGACTCTCAGGTATTTATTACAACAACAACAACAACAAAAGCTAGGTTAGCTCAGTTCTTTTAAAAAACATATGAACGTGTGTGTGTGTGTGTGTGTGTGTACTTGTTCCTGTGTGTGTACTTGCTTCTGTGTGTGTATAGGTATGTACTTGTTATATGTGGAGGCCAGAGTACAAGGTGGCCTGTTGCTGTTCAGGTGC
>NC_034591.1:127178939-127195003 GCF_900095145.1 Mus pahari | reverse complement strand
AGAAGAAGAAGAAGAAGAAGAAGAAGAAGAAGAAGAAGAAGAAGAAGAAGAAGAAGAAGAAGAAGAAGAAGAAGAAGAAGAAGAAGAAGAAGAAAAGAATTGCTTGCTTGATACTCCTCAGTAAAGCAGTATAGCTTTCTAGCAAGGCTCAGGAATCCATCTGTCAGCCTCCCCAACACTGGGTTACTAGGGCATGGTATTGCATCTTGCTTCAAAATAAGAAAACAATAACAACAGCAACAAGAGCAACAACAAAATGAATTCTGAGGAATCAAATATTCTGAGTAGCCCTCTCCTACTTATAGCTAACACAGTTCTCTATTAGATTCTCTTAGGAGACAGCATAAGCATCCTGGCATGCAGAGTGGTCTGAAAGCCCAAGTGGGCATAGTAGATCCATTTTAATGTCAGTGGTTAGTGTGATCAAACTGCCAATGGGTTCTGGATCAAACTAGAGACTGAAAGCTGAGGCTACATTGCCCTTCACAGGTCCCAGCTGCATCAGTGCATAACTTTTGCCTCATTCTATTATCTCAAAGGCCATCTTCCAGATCCAGGTGGAATAGACTGTTCAAAGACTCCAGTGTCAGGTACTAGAAGCCCTGTATCACTGGGATTTTGTAGTTGCCTGGCTACCATAGGTTATCAGGGACTTGTTTAAAGATATGCATCACTGGTAGAATATCTGATTTTGCTATCAGATAAAACAAATACAAATTGTGCCCCAGAAAGCCCATAGGCTAGACCATGGTAGAAGGAAGCTCTGTTGCCAACAATGGTAACTGCTACGGCTTTCCTATCCATAGCTACAGATCATAAAGCCCTGGTTCAGAAATTCAGACTAAGAAACCTAGAGAAGATGAGACTTTGCTGTTGAGAACATGGCTCCATGGATAATGTACGTATTGCACAAGCATGATGTCTAAGGTTTGATCCTCAGCATCCACATAAAAGCTAGGCATTGTAGCATGTGATTTTGGTCTCATTACTGAGTAAACAGACATGAAGATACCTTGGGTTTTCTGGTCACTTAGTAGAGCTTATTCATAAGCTCCAATTCCCAACAAGAGATTTAATCTCAAAAAGAACAAAGAGAAAAAGATAAAAATGAAGAGAGGGAAGGAGGGAGGGGTGGAGGGAGATAGGGAGGGAGGGACACACACACACACACACANACACACACACACACACACACAAACACACACTTGGCAGCAGAAGCAGACATTGAGAAACAATTCATAGTGTTCTATTTCTAAGCATGTGCTCTGAACCACACCAGTTTTCTGGTACTAGGTTGTAGATTTAGAGACTCTTTCCCCCCTCTCTTGTACATCGCCTTGTCAAATGCCCAACTGTGAAGTATCAGTTGCTTATCCCAAACAACTCAACAGACAGGGCTCCTTCCAACCCACAGGACACTGTATAGACTATTAAAGGTACATAGACCCTGTGCTGAGGCAGACACCCTGCTGTGGCTTGATCACATTCTTGTGGAAAAACTACATCCTTGAAGAAGACACAAACATATGATTATGACATATGGTCATAGCAGGAGGAGGCTTAATCACAGCCAGCAAAATATGGGGTGTGTGTAAAACCTTGGACCCTGGTGTTTGACCAACTTTATGTAGTACTTTTATTGAGGAAAAAAAAATCCAATAATAGATATTTTCTGTGCTCTTGGATGGTAAAAAAAGGTATATACTCTTGCTCATCTTGGGAATGTGGAGGGAAGGGTCTGAATTTTCAGTATCCCAATGCCACTATGAAGGCAAGGAAACTGAAACTCCATGTTCAAGATTCCATACTCCAAAGGACTAGGTCTATCCATGAACATACTGAGACCAGCAAATGAGAGCATTGCCTGTTTTTGTGGCCCCAAGTTTTTGGTGGACCTGTTCTTAACTCTTAGTCCTGCATCCAACAGAGATTACCATAGCCAGTTCCTAGAATGGCTTTCATTCCTACAGCAACACTCTTGGGTGTCTCACCCATGGACTTTATACTTTCATCAAGATCTCACCTCACTGAATTCAAGTCATCAGATAGCCACTCCTTTACATTGTCTTGGCTCTGTTTAGGAGTTCTCTAAGTCAGTTATGGCATTCTTCTTTCCTAAGATAGGTGATTTGTAGGACTGATATTAGAGAGTTCTGACCAAGTACTCATGTTAAATTGCTGAAAGATTTCCTATCCATTCCATATACAACCACCAAACCCAGATACTATAGTATATGCCAGAAAGATTTTGCTGACAGGACCCTGATACAGGACTCTCTTGTGAGGCTATTCAAATGCCTGGCAAATATAGAAGTGGATGCTCACATTCACCTATTGGATGGACCACTGAGCCCCTAATGAAGGAACTAGAAAAAGTACCCAAGGAGCTAAAGGGGTCTGCAACCCTATAAGTGGAACAAAAATATATCCCCCAGAGCTGTTTCTCTAGTTGCATATGTAGCAGAGGATGGCCTAGTTGGCTATCAATGGGAGGAGAGGCCCTTGGTCTTTCAAATATCATGTGCCCCAGTGCAGGGGAATGGCAAGGTCAAGAAGTGGAAGTGGGTGGGTTGGGGAACAGGGTGGGGGGAGGGTATAGGGGACTTTGGCGATAGCATTTGAAATGTAAATGAAGAAAGTATCTAATAAAAAAATAAGTAAGTAAATAAATAAATGTAAAAAAAAGAAAAATAAACATGAAGGAAAAATATCAGATCCTTTACAACAAGGACATCTATAGGTCTGAAGCCTATATTTTCACAGGTACCCTATAGTGGCAAGAGTGATAAATTTGGGGACAATATCAATACAGGGACTGAAAAGAAGCCCATATATGCATTTAATGGTGCTGAGAGGTTCATTTAATGGTACCCCTCAAATCATGCTGTTTTGTNTNTTNNTTTNTTTNTTTNTTTNTTTTTTTTTTTTTTTTTTTTTTTTCGAGACAGGGTTTCTCTGTGTAGCCCTGGCTGTCCTGGAACTCACTTTGTAGACCAGGCTGGCCTCGAACTCAGAAATCCACCTTCCTCTGCCTCCTGAGTGCAGGGATCAAAGGCGTAAGCCACCACGCCCGGCTCTGTGTCTTCATTTCTTAAGACAGGGCACCTTCTCATGACTCAAGTAAGCAGTAGGCACTGTTGCTTGCAGTCAGCATGTCCATCTGAACTGCTATGCCTTGTTTCCATTGATTATGTTGCTAAAATAAAGCTATAAACTAGTCAGTACAAGGGTTGTAGCTTCAGTTGTGTGTTCTCTTTATTCATAGTTCACTGTAGATCCTTAATAAAAGGGACTAATGAGAAAAAGAAAACCTAACCCGTTTTTAGAACTCTGAAAGGTTAAATGAAGCATTGGAATTCTCTGCCTATATGTGGCCTTAGAAATGTTCTTGCTAAGTGTCATCTTCCAATATGTGAAGTGGGAGGTACTAAAATTCAAAAAAAAAAAAAAAATTCCAGGCTGTAGAGGTGTCAGGATCAGTGTATAAAGGAACTTAATGGTAAGATTGATGACTGGAGTTCACATCTGGAGCCTATAAAAATTTAATTGTCTTTAATTCTCAGTGCCTCATCTTCAGTTTCAGACCTATATCTTAAAAGTCAGCTGTGAAATTTAAACTTAGCACTTTCTCGCATCTAGTACTCTATAACTGGTGGTAGAATTTTTTTGGTGGGTGTGGTAAAACCATGCAACCAAGCACAGAGTAGGAACACAGGAAATTCCTGAGGGAGATAATGCAGGTGTTAGTCTTGGCTGAAAGGCAGACTGCATAGCTCTCATTACTCTGTGAAAGTAGGGGGAGCTGGCAGATGAGCATGCACCATGCCATTCTCTCTTACCTGTGGGAATTAACTATTGATTTCATTTTCACTTCATTAGGTTGGGTATTGATTTCCAGACGGCAGAGTAGAATATGACAGTCGATCACTAAGCAAACACTTAGCAATGATGAGGAAAGTTTGCTCTTCCTTCATGATGGGAGGATATTCCAGACCACCAGACCTACTGTAAGGCTTGCCGCCAAGCCTAGCCTGCTATTCTAGTGCCATAGACAAGAGATGATTCAGTGACAGAGTGGTATTCAAGGACTCAGCATGTACTGGCCCCCTGAGTAGAAGACAGCAGTTGAGCTGTTCCCTACCTCTTGGCTTTGAAAATAGCTATAATTTTTCTCACTGCACCAGACCAAAACATCCTCAGAACTAGGTTAAGCAAAAGAGACATGGTGAAATATGGTCAGACACTGAAGATGAGAAGTTGGGAATATTCTGAGTCAACTTTGAGCAACAAGCAAAGATTTTTAAAGGACCCCATCATGACCTGGACAGTTGAGTGGAAATAAAGTTATAGAACACCAAGGAGTAATGTACAAATAAGCCATTAAGCAAGGAAAATTACCAATATGTTTGCAAAATGATTCTTTCATGTTTGAGCCCTAATACACTCTGCCCTAAGAAATTAATCATGTGGATAGGTTGTGGCCTTCTATTCCTGGAATTAGCTGTCAACTATAGCCTCTTTCTACCCTATCAGATGATAGATATGCAAGCCTATGTTAAACCAGCTATAATAACACAGTCCCTCATCACAGCAAGTGGACAACATAGAGTAGTCATATGACTCCGCAAAAGCCAACCATCTTTGAAGCTATACAGGGAAAGGTTGTGTTCTCTTTTTCATACAGTTGTCAGTACATCACTATAAAAATGACACAGAAGATCATGATCGAAAGTTAAATAAAAGAGAGAGGTGGAAAATGGAACCACACTCACTGTCTCAAAAATCTATTCACAAATGTCAAATGAAAATGTCCTTCAGTTTAGTTACTAGCCTTAACACTGGAGTTCTATTTGTTGTTTTAATAATTTTTTTGTGATAGCCAGTAGACACATACTGGAGTATGTCTACTGGAATGTCTACATTACACATAGAATAACAAGAATAAGAGGATGAATTCTGGTACAAAACAGTTTTTCAAGGAATTTCCTGAAAGTTCAACTTCAGACAACCTAATCCTAAACAATGAGATTTCTTTCATGTGCATATGATATGTGTGGATGTGTGTTCTTGTACATTTTTATTTTCCTGGGGTGGGGGAGTTGCATGTATACCTAGGAGCAAGAGGATGGTGTGAGGTACTTTCTCAATTGTATCTGTTTCTTATATATTGAGGCAGGGTCTCTTACTTGAATCTAGAAGTCAATAATTTGACTAGTATAGCTAGACAGCTTCTTCCAGGAATTCCTTGCCTCTACCTCCCACATGCTGGGATTCACAGTGAATCCCAGGCAGAAAGTCATACAACCCCAGCATTTGAATAAGTCCTAGGAATCTGAATCTTGATCCTCAAGCTTCTGTTGCAAATGCCTTTGTTCATTATCAGCACCATAATATTCCAACTACACTGATTTTGGCTCACAGGGTTCCTCTGACAGTCACTAAGCAGTGACTTGGAGTATCATGTAATTCATTTATGACCTCTTTGAGCTTGATCTATCCATGCCAAGTCTGCATGACCTCCGAGAATGAGAAGGAAGATGAGGGGCTTTTGCAAAGACAGAGTATAACTTTATAAGTTTAATTATTTTTCTCAAGGTTCTGCTTTGTGGAATCTCTAAGACTGTATTTCCCCTAAGGACTTTAATCCAGATATCTCCCATTACTCATCTACCACTGTGACAGCAATTGTATGAGCCACATGTGCAGGGTCTGAGGATTCAATCAAACACTTCCTCACTGAGATCTCAAGGTGGCCTCTCCTTTAATGCTTTGGAGACATGCCTTTTACAGCTCTTCATTTGCTCATTTCACTCATAGCTTAATGATGCACACTATAAAGTGACACATTCCTTATTTAAGTGCTATTAACTTCTGCCCTTTCACAGTGGAAAGGATCAGGAATACACCAGACAAGTTCACTGCAAAGTCCAGCACAGCACAGCAGCATTAAGTGTCATTTACCAACAAGATGCTTCTTCACCCATACAGACATCTGTGTCAGACAACCAAAACCCTGGGTTTTAAGGTTAATTAGGAATATAGAGGGGGAGAGATTTTGAATGACTTCACTTAGAAGAAACCTTCAAGAAACCATCCTGAATGTATTGTTTGCCATTTCCTCTCTCTCATCAACCTCTCTGATAAAGGTCACAAAGGACTAAACTGATAGCAAATAGCTTGCTCTGAAATTATGAGAAACATGGGAAGATAGCATGATAAAGGAGAAAGGAAAAGGAAATAAAACTTGGGAAATGGGTGGAATAATCAGCCAGGAGGCCATAAGAAAAGGCTACATATTGAGTAACTCCAACAGCCAGCATTTATTTGTTCTACTTATAAGTAGGATAGTGTGTCAATGATTAAGGTTTCAACCATTTTAGTTTCTGATAAGGTCCTTCTTTTTTGTTTGTAAATATATAACTTACCTTCTTACTCTACATTCTCATGTAAGACAGGAAAGAAAGACAATGGACTGTCTTAGTTACTGTTTTACTGCTGTGAAGATATACTATGACCAAGGCAACTTATCATTTAAAAGAATCTAATTTGGAGATTCCTTACAGATTCATAAGGTATGTCTATGCTTATCATGCCTGTGGGCTTTGCAGCAGACAGGTAGGTATGTCACTAGAGAAGTAACTGTGTGCTTATATGTTATCCATAAGTACCCAGCACAGAGAAAAATGGTTTAGGATTTTGAAACCTCAAAGCCCACCTCCAGTGATATATCTCTCCCAAGAAGATCACACATCCTAATCCCTCTGAGACAGATTCACCAGCTGGAAAGTAAATACTCAAGCATTTGAGTCTATGGGGTCATTCTCAGTCAAACCACACATGAAAGAAGAAAAGAAAGTAAGTAATTCTTGAAATAGAGAAGTTTCTAGTGCCTCTTCTCAGGGCCTAAATTCCATCACAATGCCTCTACCCCACAACCTCCTCTGATCCTACATTCCTCACAAATGTACAAAGTATTAAATATCATTATATATAGGGATGAGATTTCCACTCACACTTAAAAAATACATATCCACGGGTTTTAAAAGCATTATGCCATTTGTTGGTGATCTCTCACTTGAACTCTTGAGCTGTTGCCAATAAAATTAGAGAAGTAGAAGGTTTTGCAGGTCTTGAGAAGTGGTTTCAGATATAAAAAAGAACTTTTGATGTTTAGAATGAGATTTGAAGTCTAACAAGAAATAGTACAGTGTCATAGAGAAGTCTAGATCTTGGCTTAACATGGATATCGAAAGGGGCATAATAAAAAGGCAGTAGTCCTAGAAAGAAGCTAGATGGACTTAGAAACTGCTAAGTTGTACACACGGGAATGCGATCCAAAGATAGCTGAGATTACTGGGAGAGCTGGGAAAATAGAAAGAAGAGTAAAGATGTGATTGCCATTGTGGCCATGTTCTATGTTTCCAAGGCTTATTGTCACTACCACCATCATCTCAAGCACCAGTTGAGTTTCTATTTGAAATCTGGTTTTCAGAAACCAAGGTACAGTTGGCTTACTATCATCAAAAAGAACCTACAGGCCCACCCTCTTCCAATGTTCTTCCTGCTAGGAAAATATTCAAGAAGCCTGGTCCAAGGTACACCAAAAAGGATATGTGAGCCTTCAAGCTGGGCTAGGGGAGAATGGGCCATTGGAACAGGGTAAATAGTGTGACTAAAGAAAATAGAAGCAAAAGAGTAGAAATGCTCATGTGACATGTATTTGGAGTAGGACTCTGAGAGCCATGTCCCTTTGGTTTAATCCACTGGGAACTGGGAAGCCATAAATGGTTGTGTGGAATTTCACCAAAATGTTGAAGGATCTGCCTTGCTTATGTGGCAAAGTGGCTAAATGGAACTCAATATTCATGCAGAGCCTCAAAAGGTCATGGGAATATCTCAGAAGCCAGAATTGAAAATAATCCTCAGTGATACCTATGAGACATGAACCCATAGGTATGAAAAAGTATTAGCTATCCTCAGGATCCAGCAAATTTCTTAGTTCATTTGAACTGTTTTAAGAAAATATGAAAAGCTACTTTGATTTTTAATGATTTAATTTATTTTTCACAATTCTTAGGAAGTGAAATCTAAGGGGCAGAGTTGTTGTCCAGGAAGAACATACTACTCAGTGCACATATAATGTTACCATCCTGTTTCTTCATTCTTCCCTGGGGTAACATGCTCAAGCCCATTTTGTACAGGTACTGATCCCAGCAGTGAGATTCTACGGCTCTAATCTACTCATCTTTCAAAGGTTAAGCCTCCTGATGCTACCACTACCTGATGAGAATTTCAATAGATTAATTTCGGACTATTCAGATCATAAAGTATGAATACAGATTCCAATGACAGTGCAATTCATTTATCTATGCTGGAGACCTACACATAAGCCATGGTTAAGTTTGACAATATGAAGAAGCAGAAATCTATGCCCACTTACAGATCAAATTCTACTATCAAGTGTAGTTCATATATGTATGTATGTATATGTGTGTGTGTGTGTGTGTGTGTGTGTGTGTGTGTGTGTGTACAAGTGCCACAGGTGTGTGAATTCTCAGAAAGGTAAGTATTCTATTACTTGGACCTAGAGATATGAGCAGTACACTACATCATTTGGATTCTAGGATACAAATTTGTGTCTTCTGGAAGAGCGGCAATCATTCTAAAGTATTGGTCTATCTTCTCTAGCTTATTCTATTTGGTAGAAGATTTGAAATTTCACTTCAAATTTCCTGGTGTCCTGGAATGTGTCATCAAATGAGGACGGAGAAGCTGTACCCACGAATCCTCAACAAAATGGTTGCTAAACAAGAGTTCAATATTGACACCACCAATTTTTATGCCAGTCCAGATAGAGGAAATCTCTTAATGAGCTAACCCTAGATGAAGAGCTACAGGAAATTAATGGCTTCTGAAAGAGGGAGAATCGATATTCTCCAGGGGTGAGACCCATGATATTCAGTCCCAAGTGGTTAGCCCTTGACACATACATATGAGCAATTCTAAATGAGCTCAGCAGTTTATATTTATGAATTTGTGTGTATGTATGTTTGTATGTATATGTTTAATTTGTATATACACATGTATATATATGCATATATATGTACATGTATGCATAATTAAAAGGTTAAGATGCCATGTATTTGATATGGAGTAGGATGGAACAAAAGCACTTGGAGGGAAGAAAAAGGGATTTCATATAAATACAGTACTTCCATATGGAATTCGTAAAATATTAAAAATTTTAAACTTTTGCTCACTAGCTCTCCTTTCTTGAGTCAAGTAAATAATTATGGGATGAGAAAATTGCAGTCCACAGCACACAGTTTTATTGCAGAAAAAGCAATACACAGTACACGGTAAACACATAAACCCAAAGTCCTGAGTGTTTGATACCAGGAGAGAGGACACACCATTTGCCACAGGGGAGTATTTATTCTTTTTTATTTGTTTGTTTGGTTTATTTAGGAAGTGGAATGTGGCTGAGTTCATTTTATCCTCTTTGAGTCAGGCTTTCAAGATGCATTTGGCTGGTTGGGTCATCCTAAATGATAGGTCAGACCTGACTGTGCAGACAAGGGTAGACAATTGAGGGAAAAGCTAGCCAAGCCTACCCAGTGAGTTATTTAAAGCTAGAAGGAAGAAAGAGTGATCACACTGGCATGGAGTTTTTCCCAGTAACCTGCTTGTCAGAGAAAGAAAGCCCAGTCAACCACAATGCATGGGTTTACTATGGGCAAGAGCCTGGGGTGGGGTGTAGGAGGTAGAGGGGAGCAAAGCATTGCTGATCTGAAGTGGAAGGATTCAGAGATCAGCTTGATCTGATCTAAGACCTCTCTCCTCACCTTTCAACCTATTTAAGAATTAACCATCTTCTGCTGTCATGGTTTGAATATGCTTGGCCCATGGGGAGTGGCCTTATTAGGAGGTGTGGCCTTATTGGAATAGGTATGGTCTTGATAGAAGAAGTATTTTACTCTTGGATAGGATTCCAGATTTCTTATGCTCAGGCTCTATCCAGTGTGTAATGAGACCATCCTCCTTGCTGCCTTTAGAAGAGTTTTCTCGTAGCTGCTTTTGTATCAAGATGTTGAATTCTTGGCTCCTCCAGCACCATGTATGCCTGCACACTGCCATGCTTCCAGCCATGGTAATAATGGGCTAAACCTTTAAAACTACAAATCAGGCCCAATTAAATGTTTTCCTATATAAGAGTTGTCTTGGTCATGGTGTCATCTCACAGCAATAAATCCCAAAATAAGATACCTGTCTTTTCTCTAAAGAAAATAGGCAGTGAAATATGCTTTGAATGAAAACCCTCAAGATTTAAGAGACTGACTGTGAGCATCCACTTCAGTGTTTGCCAGGCACTGGCATAGCCTCACAAGAGGATGCTATATCAGGGTCCCTTCAGCAGAATCTTGCTGCCATGTGCATTAGTATCTGGGTTTGGTGGCTGATGGAACACAGGGCCCCCAATGGAGGAGCTAGAGAAAGTACCCAAGGAGCTGAAGGGGGCTGCAACCCTGTAGGTGGAACAACAATAGGAACTAACCAGTACCCCCTGAGCTCGTGTCTCTAGCTGCATATGTAGCAGAAGATGGCCTAATCGGCCATCACTGGGAAGAGAGGCCCCTTGGTCTTGCAAACTTTATATGACCCAGCACAGGGGAATACCAGGGCCAAGAAGTGGGAGTGGGTGGGCAGGGGAGCAGGGGCGGGGGGGGCATAGGGAACTTTCGGGATAGCATTTGAAATGTAAATAAAGAAAATATCTAATAAAAAATAAAAAAATATTTTAAAAAATCTTAAAAAATAAAAATAAAAAAGTCCCATTCTAAAAAAAAAAAAAAAAAAAGATTTAAGAGACTGTAAGTAGATATATTAAGTAGTAAAATGTCACCTTTCCCAAGAAATGTAACACCTTGGAAGTTCTGATGTAGATGCCCTGTTGATGGAAGTAGGCCATTGGAAAACTTGTCATAGGCAAAGGTGGTCTGTGTTCAATGTAACTCTGAGTGCAACAATTACAGTTCAGTTGTCTATGAAATAGCACCTCCAGACATAGGCCAGGATAAAACGCAAACTGGCTTCCATGAAATACACATCTGCCTTACTCTTATCCCCTTTGATAAATAAAAGTAAAAGAATAGAAGGGGTATGAACTGATCTGTACTCCCTAATAGATTCTAGGTTCGTACATCTTTTTCTGGATAGGCAATGATAAAGAGAGCTTGTGGTTGCTTTTCCAGATGGAGAACGTCTCTGGAGTGTGGCAATAGTGCCGAGAGAACTGGTCTTGTTATAAGGCTCACGAGTTAAGAGAAGTTGCTGTTCCTCTAAAAGACTCAGGTTAAGTTCTAGGCACCAACACAGCAGCAGTGTATAACTCATCTGTCCTTCTGGCGAGACACTTACACGTGTTTTGAAAAACTTAAAAATAAATTTTAAAAAAGAGAGAATAAGAAATTTATGTAGAGAAGTTAAGACAAAGAAAGGACAGAAGTTAAGATCAAAATACAGGCAAAATGGAGCTTTAATGTCTATGCCACACTCACATCCACAACTAACCACACATCTGTTAAACCCATGAGTCGAACAGAAGCTTCTCACATCTTTTTTTTGCTCGCTGCCTCTTCAGTTGGGTTCTAAAAAGCATAGATGCTCAAATTATCAAAGTTCCACTGAGGTGGGAACACATGTGACACTCCACTCCACCCCTGTGGTAATGTTGAAAGTTTTTCCATTTAGGGACCACCTTTCATCTAAATTTGGGATTCTATGGGTTCCATGAAGAAAGAATTCCAGGGCGAGCCAATAGCCAGTGGAGATAGACAGTTGGAACTTAAGATTATTTTAAACTTGTCTTTTACTAACTTTTACCATCCCACTGCATATTGGCTTAACCTAGGGATTTGAACTCTGATCATTATGCTTACTAAACCCACTGATCCATTTCCCTGACTCCTACCTATAACTACTAGATCTCAACTTTTTCTCCCCCCCCCCCGTTAATAGCAAATCCGTGGATCCAGTTTCTGAATTGAACATGAAAAGTAAGGATGTCCCAAGTGACAAAAAAATGTTCTAGTTGTGTTAGGATGAAGATACAGCCATTTAGAAGTCTTTGAGCTCCACTTAGGAGTGTCTCTATTTCAGTGGTAGTTGGATAATTTGATTATCTATGCTTTTTATAACCCCAAAGGGAATGCAGAGAGCCAAGAAAAATGTGGTAAGCTTCTGTTGTACTCATGTGTTTAAGAGCCATTTTGTTATCAGAACAAAATTATCCAACCTCTTCGTAAGGTACAAATTTTAAGTTAACATGAAAAAGGTGATGGGGGGGTTCTTAACCGTCTTTTTGGGTACAACTTGAACTCCTAAATCCTATATATACCCAAAGCAAATTAACCGTAAAGAATAACAGTGAAGTCCATACCTATGGTTGAGTCTGTTCCATTCTTTGCCAGAATACCTCTCTTTATCTGGAAATATCTTGGTTAAATTAAAGATTTGTGTTTCACATCTGTGTCAGTCATTCCACAACTCAGTTTTTCTTGAATGCAAAAGTAGGTTAAATATGTCCCTTAGTATAATTCTTGTGAGGACTTAATTAAATAGGCTGCTGGATAGAATAGTGCTCAAAATTATTTTGTGCATGAGAATTATGAATGAGTGCTTTTAAGACAATTTTCCCATAAAGGGCTAATGTTAAAAATAGTCAAATAAACCTTAACATTAATCAGTAATTTTTTTATGAAGGAAAAGCAAGTACTTACTTCATTAACCTATATTTAGAGGAGTGGTATGAATTGATTTCACATTTCCTGATAACAATTTTCCAAATTTCTCTTTGGGCAGTTATGATTTAAATTCACCTGGCTTCTCAGAGTTTGATCGGCTTTTAGCCAAAACAGAAGCTGCAGGAAACCAGGGTTGGCAGCTGTAGCTGTATAATTTTGACAATTTAAAAAAGCCAGCCAGTGGGGAAGTTATTTTTCTCAGCATTTTAATATGCATGAGTAAATGGTTGATTGACAGTGTGGTGTGAAGTCATGAAGAAAGAACTTTGATCTTTTCCCTGGAAGAGAGGAAAGGACACCTTATTATCCTCCATTCAAAGCCTGTTATTCTGAATGAGGTGACGAAAGCACTTTAGCCATGCCACACAGAAGACAAAAGAGCTGTGTCTCTGATACATTACTTTCCTTGAGGAAGGATCAAATGCGCTGTATAGCCGAGAACTACATTGAACATCTGATCCTCTGGACTCTCTACCTTTTAAGTGCTAGCCTTACAGGCTCACAGCATTATACCTGAATACTGTAGGGTGCTGGGGATCCAACCATGGCTTTGTGCACACTAGGTAAGTACTGTAACAAGTGAAGTACACCTCCGTCCCCCATATTCTGTGACACTTGCCAATGGATGGACTTTTCTTGGGATCCCTCAAAAGGCTTTACATTCCAGCCTTCCTAGAACTTCCATTATTCTGGCTATAATTGCCAGGGTCTTCTTACAAGCCCCACCAAGGCGTTTCTGTCTAGTAGGCTTCTTGCTAAAGAGCAAAACACACTCTAGCTGTTCTTCTTTTGGGTTCAATATAGACCATGGTCATCTATTAGAACTTTAGCCAAAACTTTAGACCCTACTTCTGGCAAGTCAATGTTTTGTCCATGAGGCAACCACTTCAGTTACAACCTGGGCATAGAACGATGTTTGGATTTAGCCTAAATTTATAAATAGCTAGGATAGTCTCTGGAAAAGCCCAACACCCAGTTCATATAAGCTCTAAAACACAAACAAGTTTTTTTTTTTTTTTTTGGTAAACAATAGCTGTCATTACAGCAACTTTAACTCTCTATTTATACAAATAACTATCTTGGTCAGGGTTCATCTTGGTCAGGGTTTTATAACACAGACCACATGTAAATCAAAGACAACCCAATTTCTCTGATATGTAAAATGAACAGAAGAATGACAAATGTCAGAATGACAGAATCATTCTGCTTCAGTTGCATTGATAAGAAAATGGGGACACTGGGGACTTATATAGTTCTAGTGAGCTGAGTCTGCCTTGTGCAAGTGTCCCACTGTCCAGAAGACCAAAGGAGAAAGTGTAAAAGCTAGCCATAGCTATACCATGTGAAATAAATAGGTAAGAGGAAGAAGTGTGCTGGGGTGAGGCTGGGAGCAGGAGCAATGTCACCCTGGAGCATAGAGGACTGAGGGGGCCTTCATGGCTGCACTTGTCATGAGTGTAGTATTGTGTGATGTAAAACCCTGCCAGGAAGTTTGGTAAGGTAGAGCAAGTTGAGACCGGGAGACTTGGTAGGCACACACCTGAGGACTTAGGTGACTCCTAGGTCTCTGCCAGACTCCTGGCCTGGAACACATGCCACACTCCTCACTTAAAGAAAGATGCCTTATGGTAACATAGGCCCAAAGCAGAGTTCCCCTTGCTAATGAGGTAACTAGAAACATGGAGGGCTTAGCTGATAAGTTTCCCTTCCCAGACATTCTTCCCTGTAAAAAGTATTTAATCTCAGGACTACACTGCACTGAGAAGTTTATATGGTGTGTTATACATCCATTTTCTGCCACAAACAACCAGTAAACTGTTGAGAATCATGGACTGTCTCTTTTATCAAGATCTGTCATGGGGAGCGAGAGTTTAATTCTCCTGTAGAAGGCCTCTCTGTGCTCCCAGTCACAACTTCCACCAAACCTGTCTCAGCCACGCTAAGGACAATCACTGCTACAACAAGCCAGAGCTCCCCTTTCTTTCAGCCAGGCTAGATGCTGCCCCAAGCCTGCAGGCCCAGATTTCATTCTCTGCTTTTCCATGAGTCCCAGCAGTGCATGGAAGTTCAAGAGCCTGAGAACACCATGGTCCCAGCCTCATCGCAGGCCTGGGGATCCTGAAACCAGCTCTGGCTTTTCTACATCTCAGATTGCCCTTTCCCATCCCTGGAGTGGTGTTTTGGTGTTTCCCTACAGCCTTGCACCTACCCTGGTGGTAGTGTGGGATAAGCACAAACTATGTTCTGCCTCCCTAAGAGGCAGTCTCCAGCAGTGGATCAGAGGCCCTTGCAAACAGTTCAGGGTGTAAATTCCTGGTTCTCACTACATGTTTGCAGTTATTGTCCTATCTTCCTCCTCTCACAAATGATCCAAGAATCAAAAGTGCCATTCAGATCAAATCGAGTGAATGTACTTTTAATAGGTCCATTTCTTGTTGGTAACTAATGAACCTGCCATTTAAGTTCTACAGCAACTGGCTGAAAGGCATTAGCCCCTAGCTGATGCACTAAAAGCCTTAAGACTCTTACTTATGAGACACTTCTAGGAAAGCAGGAGAGCTCCTTGTGGGTGGAATGATGTAATGGAAGACAGATTGGTTACTGGGGAGAGGCTCTTCAAGAGGATATTGAGACAATACTCCCTGCCTCCATCTTTGGTTTCTGGCCACTCTATGTTCCACTATGGGAATCTCTGATAACCCAGGCCGCACATGACAGAGACAAGTGACTACAGACTCTTTGACTATGAGACAATGATCCCAAACTAACATTTTTTCCCTTTTTCAATCATTTCAAGTATTTCATCCCTGCCATGGTAAACCGGCACTAGCTTTATTTTCCATTTAATACCTTAAAATTACAGCAAAGAACAAGAAATGGGTGCCTAGTGTGATAAGTTCTGTACCCTAGGAAATAAGTGACAATGTCTAGTGACAGTTTTGATTATTACAAGAGAGAGGTGCTATTGATATCTAATGGAGAAAAGCCAAGAATGGTGAAAAGCTAAACCTTTTACAATGTCGTGATAATCCCTTTGCTCTGCACACACATACATCAAGAATTTAATAGCTCAAAATGCTAACTTGCCTACAGTTTGAAAATCCTCTTTAAGAGTATATTTTGACTCTGTACCCCATTTTTTAATGGGATTTTTTGAGTTTTTGGAGTCCAGTTTCTTGAGCTCTTTGTATATATTGGATATAAGACCTCTATCAGATTTAGCCCTCTAGCACAATGAAATAATGAAATTGATCAGCTATT
>NC_034591.1:127120308-127176223 GCF_900095145.1 Mus pahari | reverse complement strand
GGCCATCAGTGGGAATAGAGGTTCAATGGTCTTCCAAACTCCATATGACCTAGCACAAGGCAAGGCCTGGGCCAAGTAGTGGGAGTGGGTGGGTAGGGGGACAGAGGTGGGGGGAGGGGTATGGGAAACTTTCGGGATAGCATTTGAAATGTAAATAAAGAAAATAATAAAAAAAAAAAAGAGTATATTTTGAAACTTTTCCTTCTTCCTTTAATACTGTACTTGTGTATGATGGCTAATTGATTATCAATGTGATCAATTCTTCTAAAGGGATAGCCTAAAATTTTTAGAGAGAACTCCTGAAAGCTATGTCAAGAGCATCAAAGACCATCAGGAAGTGATTATCTCTCTATCATACAAAATCAAGTGTGCAACTGAGGCTGACTAATGGCCACCTAACCCTGTGGACTTTGACCACAATGGGAGTGAATCAGCACACAGGAATATCAGGGCCCATTTCTATTCATGACTCACTAAAACTTTGGAGACTGACCATTTTCCTTAGACCTAATTTCTCTTATTCATTTACTTTAAATTTCTCCTTCTCTCATACCTTACTTCCTAACCTTAGTTTCTCTCTCTCTCCACTCCTCCCAGTTCACTTACCCCATCCTCCCTCTCCCCCAGATCCACTCATCTGTTTCTCTTCAGAACATAGCAGGCCTCCAAGGGACATCAATTGAATGCAGTGAACTTCTTAAAATGAAATTGATATCAGAATGAACTGAGAAGCAGAACAAAGATGCAAACACTGGGATTCTGGTTCCCCTGGGACCCAGTGATTCTAATGAGTCCTTATCATGACAATTTAAAGGCAATGTGTACCAACAGTTAGCTAGGGTGAACCTGTACTTCCTACTTCTTAGTTTTGTTCCTCCCTCCCCCGCCATTACATACTTTTGAAGAATTACATACTTTTGTATATGATGTGTTTCAACTGTTCATTAAAGGAGGCAAGAAGGGAATAAAGTAGAGCATTACTACATGACATCTTTGAGGTGAGCTCCACAGCAGGGCTTCTGTTAGCAGCTTAGTTTCAATGAACTCATTAATACCAGACTTGTCTACTAGCAGCTGTTGATATACTGCTTTTGCAGCTAGGGAACTGAATTAAGTCACTCATTTAGGCATACAGTCAGTAGTGAAGGGCTTGGCTTGACTCTTCTAAAGTGCAATATTGCCCTGCAGACCATTTTAGACTAATTGAATATAAACCTGCTACCCAGATACGTGTAGGAAGAGTAAAACAATAACAGGAAAGCTTTCCTTGAATGATAAGTCCAAGGAAAAAAAAGAATATGCAGCAAGGAAGCAGGTAGAAGTGGCGAGAGGGAGTCGGTGGTGATTTTAAACCCTGCTGGCAACAGCTACTGTGGGAATCCACCCTCCTATGGAAACACTAGGATTGGGGATGACAAGGTGGAAATTGATGATACCAGTTACAGCAGAGTCCTAGAGGAAAACACCATTTTAAAACCTTTATAGGCAATCAGTTTTCTGCCTTACAACCTTCTTAGACTGAATTCTCCAAAGCCTTCCTTGCAATACTCCCAGGAATTGAAAGCAATTCCCTACTCTCCAGACTCATTTATTTTTTTCCAGGTCCAGCCTGGCAGCCATCTGTAACTGTAAACAATAGTTCCAATTGGGACAATTAAAATTGATTTTCTATTATGCTAAAAACACTCAATTAGCATTCCTGTCTTCCCCACATTGATGGATGTTTTAAAGACGGCATTGAGTATCTCTGAAGGAGAAAGGTGTCCTCAGAATCCAGACTGGCCCTATCACATGTCATATGCCTTGCTTCTCATCTCTCTTCTACCCTACCCAGCAGTGTGTGACTCATCTCTAATTTCTCCTTTTCAAACCAGCAGCTTTTGGTGCCTCTTCCCAACTGCCTCAAGATTGTCTACCAGGTTATTCTGAGTATGAATTTAGGAATTTTCGCAAATATCATATGCTAGACTTGGAGAAAAATCACTCACAAATACGAATCATGAATCTAAAACTCCCCAAAGTTTCTCATGAACTTGGAAAAAAATAACACAAAAACCAAAACCAAAAGGTAAGCGAGATCCCCACATATCCACAACTGTACCCAAAAGACTTGGTTCCTCATATTTCTTTCTGTGTGTATTTTGATGTGTGTGTGTGTGTGTGTGTGTGTGTGTGTGCAAATGTGTACGTAAATGTGTGTGTTAAATATATGGATGTGTGCAGCTAGAAGAGGGTGTTAGAACCTCTGACCTTTGGAGCTAGAATTAGAGGTAGTAGCAAATAAGCCATTGTTAATGATAGGAAGTAAACCTGGGTCCTCTGCAAGAGCAGAAAGGACTTTTAACCACTGATCTATCTCTCCAGCCCACCAAATGACTTTTAATATATTTTTCTTTCCTCAAAAGACTGAAAAGTAGAAAACAGTTATTATTATGCAGCAGCAGCATCTCCTTCATCACTACTAACATCATTATCATCAAAATCATCACCACACACACACACACACACACACACACACACACACACACGCATTCAGTACATAGGTTTTGCAGAAACCATATTTATTGAAGGAAAAAAGAACCCTCATACTAGTAAGCAATATACAAGCCTCTTATTTGCCTCCTGTGTTTTACATAATCATTAGACATTATCTTTTCTTTGTTACATAGGTTTTTGAGGCCCTTCCATTGTCAGTAACCAGTTACCCCCACCCCACACTCATTCATTCAATTTCAGGCAATATTACCTGGGAGTAAAAGTTAGACATAGAGCTGGGCACGGTAGCACACGCCTTTAATCCCAGCACTTAGGAGGCAAAGGCAGGCAAATTTTTGAGGCCAGTCTGGTCTACAGAGTGAGTTCCAGGACAGCCAGGGCTACACAGAGAAAAAACAACAACAACAACAAAAAAAAAAAAAACAAAAAAAAGAAAGAAAGAAAAAGTTAGACATAACTTACAAATGTAAAGGAATGAGTCATTTGTTTCCTATTCTATATCCTACAACCTTTTCAGACAGTCACAGAGTCACAGATACATTTTCAAACTCATCAAAGACTCTATAATTCAGCTTCCTTAACAGATCATTTAATATTCCTTCATGGTTTTATATATATATATATATATATATATATATATATATATATATATGTGTGTGTGTGTGTGTGTGTGTGTGTGTGTGTGTGTGTGTATGTATGGTGTCTGGTCACCATATCATATGTTTGGGTATGACCACAGTGGTCTACACAGTGGTGACACAATGACAATATAGGTGTCATTGTTGATGAATATGAACACAGTCTGCAATGGTGAATCAATTCAATCTTAATGACACAAGGTCACCATGTCAGGTGTGGACCCACTAATCCTCAGCAAGCCTCTGGATGTGACCAGATGGCCAACAGATTTTGTTGATTTTGGAAGGAGGGAGTTCTTCATTCTGATGTTATTTTGGCCTCCCTGATCAAGCCAGTGGACATCTGTTCCCTTTGCTAACTTTCTACATGATCAGGACATTAATCAAGTTATCCTTCCACCCAGAATCTCACAGCCAAGGTTCAGGAATGAAACCTAAGCCAGGCCACTCCAGTTCTCTCTCTCTTTTTTTTTGTGAGATTTATATAATAAACCAGGGATGGCAAGACGGCTTAGTCTATGAAAGTATTTGCTTGACAATTCTGAAAACTGTGTTCGATTCCAGTGATCAGTTACGCTGGAGAGTACTGACTCCCTCTTGCCAATCTCTGGGCTTAACAACATGATCACTGTAAACCCACACAGATACAGACACACACACACACACACACACACACACACACACACACAATATAAAAAATAAATTAAAATAGCCAAATGAGTGTCAGAGACTCTTCAAGCAGGTAATGTGCTAAACTACAGCAACTCTATTTAGATTTCTCATATTACTTTGGTTTACCAATCTCCGAGGTCTTGATTCTGTGAGCTAACCTAAGGATAACTGAATTTTTACTCAAAAGGATTGAGGATTTTCACAGTCTCAAGGTTATTATCTTTCTATACCATGGCAGTTCAAACATAGCATAGAAATTCTACAAGCATATGAACATGGTTGACCTCCAATAAAACCTGATATTAAGATATAGGAGTTTGACTCTGAGTTTGTGTGTGTGTGTGTGTGTGTATGTGTGTGTATGTGTGTGTGTCTGTGTGTGTTTGTGTGTGTGTGTTTACATGCGTATTTATGTTTATGTATTGAGTTATGTGTATTATGTATATATGTATGTGTGTACTATTTATACACCATGACATATTTCCATCCAATTTTTTTTCTATAGCTGTTGGGACTGTGAAAGCTATTGTCCACATGCGTGAGCTTCTCCAAATGATACATGTTTGACCTAATCGCTTGGCTTTATATCCCTCAGCTAACCAATCTCTTTCCTAATCACTTCTTTTCTTTTGCCTCAGAGAACTGGTGTCCAGGTCTGTTATGTGACATGAAAGAAGAAAGACTTTAAAAGGCAGTAGTATTACTCATATCTAAAGGAGGTTTGTCACCAGGTTCCTCAACACCAGAGTTGCTCACTTGATTATTCTTGTATCCAATCTGCATGGAGCAAGAGGACCTGTCTGTGATGGAGTGACCTAAGATCAACCTGAGTAACTGAGTGAGTTCCCATCTCAAAATACAGTAAGCAAATGGCTTCATATGTAACTTAGGAGCAACGTGCTTATCTGGCATTAGGCAAGGACATACGTTCAGCTCCCAGCACTACCATAAGGAAAAACCCTTTGGTTCAGAGCCTTTACAATGCACTTTTCTTGTTAGCTAAAATGAAACACTAAATATCACAAATTACCCAACTTGTTTATGTCAAGAGTGAATAGAATCCCATATAATGAAGTGTCTATTATAGCTTTTTTTTTTTCAAGAAACATAATTAAACAAGAAAAATCAGAGTATTAACTACAAAATATCCTCACTGGAGATTTCCTGTCATCTTTCTGATGTTCTTTTACTTTAATCCACTGACACTTTTTCAAAGCTCTTCCTTAATACTCCAGAACATCTTCCCAACTGAGAACATCGGTTTGTACTCACTTATCTCGTCCTCAGAGGAAATGGATTGGGAATGTATTCTCCACCAAGCCTTTCTCAAGTGCTACTAAGGAAAGATTGCACCTAGGTTGACCTTAAGACTGTTATCTTCTGGCTTAATTAACTTGGAGGAACACTCCTCTTCCCTGGGGAATTGTGGCCAAAATCCATTAGGAGAGGGTTTACTAGAGCACAGATTGGGTCTTACTAATACGAATGGAGTGTAGAGCCCCGAAACTCTACTTCATTGGGTCCTGGCACAGCTATATAAATACTTTCCTAACTTACCAGCCTCAGACAGAGGTATGGAACACAGTAACAAGTCAAAATTCACAGGAAATTAGTAAAAAATACTCTGAGATGAGTTTATTATATTAGTACCCATATCTTCCCCAGAAAATTCATAAATTCTGAATTTCTTTTTCTGTTTCCAAATTTTTCACAAATATGTTGGTGGGAATCTAAAATTTCTCACAGGAGTTGGTCCCAAGACTAAGTGTTAGTTAAAAAAACATGACTACAAACACATAGACACACAGACACAGACACAGACACACACACACACACACACACACACACACACACACACACACACTTTCTATTTCCTTTGGAAAAGATTTCTTTCACTACATATATGTATTTAGTTTGCATGGGTATATATGTGTTTATATATGTTCCTTGGTGTACCTGTGGAAAGCAGAGGAAAACTTCTGTAAGTCAGTTCTGTTCTTCTACCCTATAGGTAAGTAAGCATCAATCTAGGTGGCAGGTGCCATCTCACTAGCCTGGATTTCTATTTCTTGGGCTATTGTAGCACCCAAAACTTGAAGTCATCCTCTAGTTGATAGGGTCACTGCTGTGACAGCCCTCACCAACTCTATTAATGGAATATACCCAAGCTGAAAATGGCAAATGGCCTGATTAGAGAGTTTTAACAACTCACCTTACAAAAACAGAAACAAAAACATTGCTTTTGTTTGAATCCTCTGCATGAGAAAAGCAGCCAGGGTATTGGGTATCAGAAAACGAAAATGAGTGTTGTAAGTAAAGGCTACTGGGAAATAGTATATCTTTCTTCACCTTGATTATGAGATAGTAAGAATTCAATTGTGTTTGAAATATAATTGAACACCACTACAGCAGACAGTATGAATTTTTACAAAGTGAATAGATGCTAGATAATAAAAACAAAACCAATATTTGGGATGTGAAATCATCTCTAGTTCAGATGCTCCAGTCACCATCCATGTTTTCTCAGTAATTCACTGTGAATTAATTAGCTCAGAGCTTTTCACTAGGTCCTGAGTGTCTAAAGCCATTGCAACCCAGCCAGCTCTCAAATGGGGCTGTGTATCAAGCTTGGATTTACTTTCAGCCTTTATCAGCTGCTAAGTTAATTGGCTGCAATTAGCTCCCACACCTTATCAGAGACAAGCAAGTCTCTTTAATCTGGCCAATCTTTGGCTTAGAGCGAGTGATTTCCTAGACATAGTAGTTTCCTGTAAAGACAATGTTGTGTGTTTTCTCCACCAGGAAATAATTAGACTCCCCTCTCTCTATAGAAATAGTTTTGCCCATGTCTAAAGACAGACATCTAGCCTTCGGTTGTCTCCATAGAGGCATCATGATCAGACACTAGCAGCATGGGACCCATTAGTTTAGTATCTGTTGTCAAACTTCTTAGAATGCACCTTTCTTGCCTTTCACCTAGTTGGGTTTTACAGTTCCACCTGTGAAAACTCCATTCTTTTTCCCTCTGCTGAAGTTAACCGGACTCACTTTTATTTATAACACTTTGTACCTGAGAAAAATTGTATTCAAACTGAAGTGTTATGATATCTACCATCAGCCTGGGGGTGTATGCTTTTACTCCCAGCATCCAGGAGGCAGAGGCAGGAGAATCTCTGAGTTTGAGGCAAAAATCAAAACCAAAACACATCCAAACAGAGATATCCACCATCTTATGGGATGGCCAGAGTTTCTGTTCATAGGAAATCACATCTTGTAAGAGATAACCAAATGGTGTGGTGCTAGAGAGATGGTACAGTGGTTACCAGCACATGTACTTCTTGCAGCTCTTATTTGGCTTCCCAGGATCCATATGAAGACTTTTAACCGTTCATGACTCTAGTTCCCCAAAATCAGATGACCTCTTATGGTCTCCACAGGTATCAGGAATAAGTGAGTTCTTTTAAATACTGTGATCTAGAGTTGATACTGGGAAGTAATTATAATACCATGGCTCGGATTTAACTAAAGAGAAGGAGGTGTCTGTTATAAGAGATAGAACAAGATATGCTACACAGAAAGATTTCAGTGGTTAGAAAGCTGCAAAGCATGCTAAGCATTTTTTGGCCACTTACACAACCCCTTCTTTTATCCATCTACTCATCCATCCATGTGTGCATTCATCCATTTATAAACAAATATTCTATTGCAGAGTAAAGAATACATAGAAAAGTGATTTGAAATAATTTTTTTTAATCTTTAAGCAAAGTACTTAAGCCACCTCCCCTACTAGATAGGCCCTTAATCTGCCTACTCAGCCACCTATCAGTACAAAATCTCCATCATCTGATTCTACCCTCAAAAGATCACAGAATTAAAAATAAATTATGGACTTATTTTGACATACATTTTAAAATGATTAATTCTCAAAATATTTTATATGTCTGAATCCCGTTTTCCAAACAATTTAAAAGCCTTGCTGAGCTAGGGACAAGCCAGTCACTGTCCATATTTTCTCACATCAGAGTTATGGCCCATAGCCCAAAAAGCATCAGCTGATACACCAAGTGCTCATCCATAGAGAACTGATTGCTCTTAGCCTGCTACCAGAGGCAGCCCTAACGCTGGAGAAATTGCAGCGTTTCTCTCTGTGGGTTGCCTTATCTCCGCTTTCATTAATTAAAGCAATTAGGTTGAAGATTCTTTGTATTTCCAGGCTAGTCTGAAAAAGCTGACAGTTCAATTGAATTCATCAGCTAAGTCCCTAAAGTTACAAGCTCTTATAATTAGCAATTGACTTTGGAGATTTTAGCAAACAATGACAAGCATGCTAGCACATTCA
The DNA here is from genome assembly GCF_900095145.1 of Mus pahari. Classification (NCBI taxonomy): domain Eukaryota; kingdom Metazoa; phylum Chordata; class Mammalia; order Rodentia; family Muridae; genus Mus; species Mus pahari. Next base: position 127,168,078 of record NC_034591.1, on the reverse strand, counting down.
ACCCCTTCTAACAAAGGCTAATCTTTAGTACAACACACTAGCACCCTATTGGGAGCATGCATGCAACATGCAATGAACTGAAATCCATTCAGCAGTGGGCCATTAAAAATGATCTTATCATGGATGATTAAACACAAACACTAGCACACACATGTACACACAAGCACACACAGAGAGAGGAATAACAGGGATGTGAAAAATAGCAGAAATATAAATTGTTTGAACTTTTCTTAGAAGCCAAAGAATAGTCAGATATTATATATCATATTAGGCAAGCACTTGGAAATGGCTATTCTTCCACATCCTTGAATAGGAGAGGAGTTTTATCTATCTATCTATCTATCTATCTATCTATCTATCTATCTATCTATCTATCTATCTATCTTACATTTCTTACAGGGACTCTTCTTTTTTAATTAGATATTTTCTTTATTTACATTTCAAATGTTTTCCCCTTTCCCAATTTCCTCTCTGAAGATCCCCTATCCTCTCTGCTTCCCCCTGCTCACCAACCCACCTACTCCTGCTTCCTGGCCCTGGCATTCCCCTATATTGGGGCATAGAACCTTCACAGAACCAAGNGCCTCTCCTCCCATTTATGACCAACTAGGTCATCCTCTGTTACATATGCACCTAGAACCATGAGTTCCACCATATGTTTTCTTTAATTGATGGTTTAGTCCCAGGGAGTTCATTGGTTAGTTCACTGGTTAGTTCATATTGTTGTTCCTCCTATGGGGCTGCAAACCCCTTCAGCTCCTTCAGTNCTTTCTCTAGCTCCTTCATTGGAGACCCTGTGCTCTGTCCAGTGGATGGCTCTGAGCATCCACTTCTGTATTTGTCAGGCACTGGCAGAACCTCTCAGGAGACAGCTATATCAGGGTCCTGTCAGAATGCTCTTGTTGGTATCTACAATAGTGTCTGGTTTTGGTGGTTGTTTATGAGGAGGTTTTTTATCATCTAAGTAAGAACCATGACCTGTGATGATCCTCATGGCATGGAGCATCTGGGTGAGAAGCATCTTGGAAGAATATGAAGGATGAATTCTGTCTGGCCTTTGCCTGTTTTGGAGAACTTTTTCATTAACGAATTTAAGATTGATCAGGGTGCTTGAGCTTTATTTTTAAAAAGTTGCATGGGATTCCTTGCCAGTCATGCTTCCTAGACAGCCCCAGCAAGAGTAATTAGAATAATTCATCAAAAGCCATTTTGTTAAGCAAAGTACCAAATTAGAACAAGATATTCTCAATAATTGTTTGAAATACAGTTTTTTTAATAATAATAAGCCAATGGAAAATGACTCTCTGCACAATGATAAGGAGAGAGAAACCCTACAGAATGAGTGACATTAGGCATTAATGCTTTTGAAGTACTGCTAGAGAAGTAGGGCAGAACTTTAAACCAAGAATCAGTTTCATATTTGTTGCCTTCCTTGCCTGTATCATTGTGAGAAAGAGGTATTTAAGCCTCGGCCAGTCTACCTTTCTGTTACAGACGAGCTGTCTACTGACTAAGAAATCCATTGACTAAATTTATCCTATGGACCAGCACAAGTCAGCAAAAAAAAGGGAGTGTGCTTGCTCACAGAGATGAAGAATGGGAGTGTGAATCTGACAGATAATAACTGTTTGGATCCAAATTGTTAATAATGTTGACAAAAGAAAAAATCTTAATCAATATCATTCAGTATTGTAAGGCATCCACTTCAGGCTCTGGATTGGCACACTTTTGGGAATTTGAGTGAGTGAGATCAAATAATACCCCTTCAATTCACCCTGATGAACATGAAGAAACATGAAACATGAAACAGAAACAGAAGATGTTCTGTTTGCAGACCCATGGGAAGAAAACTGTCCAGCTGCATATGGGAACCCAAATAAAGGCAGCAAGAGATTATCAAGCTTAGCAGATAGAAGCAAATACAGACTCTTTTCTCATTGCTGTTAAGCAGGATGACACCTTCAATATATTTCAAAGAAGAAATGAGTTCCTTCTCAATCTAATGATGGGTGATATATGAATCCTGGGTTGTGATGGAATAGAATATTTTAGACATGGCCATTTGAAAAGAGAAATAGTGATCAAAGAGGCTGGAACTCATAAGAACTTCACAGTCGATTACAGGTGACACCTTAACCTGGTTTGTCCAAACAGGTTTGCAGAAGGCTGATAAGGAAAAGTGGATGTGAGAATGTGAGATGGGTCATGAAACAGAGAAGCTAGAAAGAATGGAGTCTACCATTAGCTTTATAAATGCCATTGTGACCTGTGCCTGAATAACAGCTTTCTCAGCACTGAAGCATGAACATAGAACTGAACAACATGTGAGCTTTAATATATAATTGATCATTATCCTCTGCAACGTTAGTCACACTCAGGCCCTATGACTATCTCCTTGAATGAAAATACAAACCTACTTCTAGGGATTTAATGAGAATTAATATGTAACATTATTAAAAATAGCACTCACTGGAGAATATTCTCTTAACACATCAGTTCTTAGTGAGACTAGCAGAGCTGCCATCCTTATACATTATGAGTAGATTTGTTTCACTAGGGTTTGGTGGTTCCCTAAAGAACTACAAATTTATTGAATATCACAAGGCAGTATCTACATTGTTTCCATTGAAATTGGGTGCACCTTTGGAGGGAGAAAATGCTATACATTTTCAAAGAGTCTATGACAGAAAAGCCCTAAGGTTTCTACTTTTTAAAGAGAGGATACTGTTATTGAGAGAGGTGACACGCCATGTCAGAAGTTCAGTGTTTCTGAGGTCACAATGTAGTGAAGTGACTGACATATCCTCCATGGTAGGTGACAGAGGGTTTGGACATTCCAGACTCTTCCATTCATGGACTAGACATGAAACAATGAACTCTTCAAGATCTCTTGAGTCCTAACTATAGTCTGCAATGGCATGGCAGAATCTGGGCAACAACTGCTGAGCAGAGCCTGACCAAACATTACATGAAGTCCACTGTGAGTTTCTGTTCACTCTTTATTCCTGAGTCAGTTTCATCCACGGATAACCAGATTGCAACAATTCAAATGAAATGATACTTCAGCCAGTCCAGGGGAAGGAGAGAGCTGCTGTAGGAAGAAAGGGTGGGTCACTGAATTCTATTAGTGTGTGGGTCTATGGGAAACCCTTATAGTTATTTCATCTATTAAATTCTCTTGCAAATCTATTGGAAGAAAAATGGTTTCTACTGCTAGTTAGAAAAAAATGAAAACATCTCTGAAATTGATCCTATCGCTAATATCTTCCAGATTCACACCTTGGTAAATATGGTATTCAAGTACATGGTACATGACCTACACACGACGAAAGTACTTATTTCCATTTACTGAATCATTAAGTTCTCATGATGGCAGCTTAAGCTCAACTACCTTTGAAATAGCCGTTAGGATTTGAACCACTGCAGTCTGACCTCAGAGTCCATACTCCCATGATTAAAAAAAAAAAGCAGTAAACAGAGCTATGGACCATAATAAGGAACAATGGTACTGCTTCTTTAGGACAGCTGTGAGGAAGGTTAAAGTAGAGTGATGTTGATTTACAAGTTGGGTATCAACTTTCTGGCTCAACTGATTTTTAAAATAGTACACAATTCACATAATTCTCTAAAATAAAGAAAGTATCACAGTCCACTATCATGAGAGAGTTAATTAATTAAAACAATTTCACAATCTCACACATTCTTTTTTTTAATGAATAGGTGATTATCTATAGGTTAAAAAAAAATCCAAAATGTTTACTGAAAGAAGATTTAAGGGAAATTTCATATTCTCTCTCTCTCTCTCTCTCTCTCTCTCTCTCTCTCTCTCTCTCTCTCTCTGTGTGTGTGTGTGTGTGTGTGTGTGTATGCGTCTGTGTGTTTGAGTAATATATAGAATGCGATGAGAAAAGAATAGGCAGAAGACTTTAAATAATTAACCACATCAAAAATTCAATGACAACAATTAGGAGAGATCTTTCAGTGAAAGGAATTTCCTTACTGAGTCTTCATGTCAGTGAAATTGGTCTTTCAGAAAGAACAAAAATACTAAAAAAAAAACCTACTTCCTATTAGTATTGCCTTTTGAAACCATATTATACCTTATAAATTGTATTTGCTCTCTGTAGTGGCTATTCCTGGTTGTCAACTTGACTATATTTGAAATGAACTACAATCCAGAATTGGAAGGCTCACCAGTGAACCTAATCTGGAGCCTGGGAGATAGAAGTTTCTGATCTGGATCTTGGTATAGAGATCTTGAGACACAGTGGCTATTGATTCCAGAAGATTCAGACAGGGAGATCTCTGAGTTCAAAGTCATCTGGGATTAAAGGTGTGGTGTCACACATCTTTAATCTGGGCTATACCTTCTGCTGGAGATCATATAAGGACATTGGAAAAAGAGAGTCTGGTTCTCGCTCTTTTGCCTTCTTGCCGTGTGGGACTCAGCAACTGCTAGATCCTTGGACTTCCATTCACAGCTACTATTGAACCATTGTTGGAAATTGGACTGCATACTGTAAAGTCATCAATAAATTCCTTTACTATATAGAGACTATCCGTAAGTTCTGTGACTCTAGAGAACCCTGATTAACACACTTTCTTAGAATTTTAACATTACCATACGGTCTAGACATTTGTATTTATAATATGAATAAGAGGAACGTGAGGCTGATAGAAATCAAATACTAGCTCAACCTATAGCTATCCAGTGGTAGAGAGAGGATTAAAACACAGGATTCAAAGACTGGTTCAAATATATGTTATTACATTAGACAGAAGGGATGAGTTTGTATTCAACTCAATGATACAGCGAGTGATAAATTTTAGGATGTAGATTTTCATTGTTAACCTTGTTGCACGAAAAACATCACCTACTGTATTAGTGAGGTATACCCAGCCTTTGAGGGCCTTTCTAGAGAGAACAAATTAAAGGGAGCAGATATGGCGTGAACATGAGTAGGGCTATCCTATGAGATGAGGTCTCAGAATGATTATGAAATGAAAAAGAAAGCTAGCTGACTACCCACATTTCTCTTGCTCTGCTTCTGAACCTACAAAATTGTGAGCAAGCAGCCATAGGTTCTTAACTCCTTAGCCTCAAGCTACCACTGCCAACAGCCCTACTCCACCCAATGATCAGGCCTTCAAACCATGAGCGAAAATAAGCAATTCTACCCTTAAGTTTGCTTGCTATACCATACGTAAGTAGGAGACTACAAAAGTAGCCCATACCTATGGACACAGGAAAACCCAAGTCACCTTTTCTTCTATAAAAGGGGCTTGTAAGAAAATTGCAAGAGGTGGAAGATTCAAAGATATTTTTCAAATCAGAAGTTGCTGCAGCGTAGTCTTCTGTATATGAAAGGCATTCTTTTAACATGTAGAGACACTACAACAGGATGAAATTCCAATTCCCCATGACAGATAGATCTGTACAGAGCTTCATTCACTCTGGAAGCATCATTGTTCCCACAGGTGAATCCTTTACTTTATCAGAGAGACACTGAGGAAGTAAATGAGGGACTCAGCAACAGCAAGAAAGAAGGGTCTAGACTTCATTTGTGTCTGTAGCCCTAAGACTTTACCATTTTCTTTCTTCTTTACTTAGAAAAATAAAGTTGATTGCCAAATAGGAGGATTCCATGCATCAGTTATCCACCAAAATATACAGGAGCTGTTGTAGTCCGGGTTTCTATTCCTATGCAAACATCATGACCAAGAAGAAGTTGGGGAAGAAAAGATGTATTCAGCTTACATTTCCACACTGTTGTTCACTACCAAAGGAAGTCAGAACTAGAACTCAAGCAGGTCAGGAAGCAGGAGCTGATGCAGGGGCTATGGTGGGATGTTACTTCCTGGCTTGCTTCCCCTGGCTTGCTCAGCTTGCTTTCTTATAGAACCCAAGACCACCAGCCCAGAGATGGTACCACCTACAAGGGGCCCTCTCCCCTTGATCACTAATTGAGAAAATGCCTTATAGCTGGATCTCATGGAGGCATTTCCCCAACTGAAACTCCTCTCTCTGTGATAACTCCAGCTTGTGTCAAGTTGACACAAAACCAGCCAGTACAATTGACCTCTTCTCAACTTTACACACAAACACATTACTATTAAGCTTCAATCCTTACTTTCTTTCTTTTTTTATTAGATATTTTCTTTATTTACATTTCAAATGTTATCCCCTTTCCTAGTTTCCTCTCTGAAATCCCCTAACCCTCCCCCGACCCCTGTTCCCCAACCCACCCACTCCTGCTTCCTGGCACTGGCATTCCACTATACTGGGGTGATGACCAACTAGGCCATCCTCTGCTACATATGCAGCTAGAGACACAAGTCCCACCATGTGTTTTCTTTGATTGGTGGTTTAGTCCCAGGGATCTCTGAGGGTACTGGTTAATTCATATTGTTGCTCCTCCTATAGGGCTGCAAATTCCTTCAGCTCCTTGGATACTTTCTCTAGCTCCTTCATTGGGGACTCTGTGCTCCATCCAATGGATGACTGTGAGCATCCATTTCTGTATTTGCCAGGCACTGGCAGAGCCTCCCAGCAGACTGCTATAGCAGACTCCTGTCAGCAAAATCTTGTTGGTATCTGCAATAGTATCTGGGTTTGGTGGGTTTTTTATGTGATGGATTCCTAGATGGGGCATATACCCAGAAGATGCTCCAACATGTAATAAGGACACATGCTCCACTAAGTTCATAGAATCCTTATTTATAATAGCCAGAAGCTGGAAAGAACACAGATGTCACTCAACAGAGGAATTGATACAGAAAATGTGGTACATTTACACAATGGAGTACTACTCAGCTATTAAAAACAATGAATTCAAGAAATTCTTAGACAAATGGGTGGATCTGGAGGATATCATCTTGAGTGAGGTAACCCAATCACAAAAGAACTCACATGATATGCACTCACTGATAAGTGGATATTAGCCCAGAAATACCCAAGATACAATTTGTAAAACACATGAAACTCAAGAAAAAAGGAAGACTAAAGTGTGGATACTTCTATCCTTCTTAGAAGGAGGAAACAAAATACACATGGAAGGAGTAACAGAGACATGGTTTGAAGCAGAGACTGAAGGAATGATTAACCCTTACTTTCTTATTCATCCCCAAGATCTAAATAACGTTAAAAGTCCCACCGTCTTTGAAAATTCTTAAAATTTCAATCCCTTTAAAATATCCAATCTCTCTTAAAATTCAAAGTCTTTTTACCATTAAAAGTATCTTAACTATGGGCTCCACTAAAATACTTTCTTCCTTCAAGAGGGAAAAATATCAGGACATAATCACAATCAAAAGCAAAATCAAACTCCAACCATCAAATGTCTGGGATTCACTCATGATCTTCTCAGCTCCTCCCAGGGTTTGGAATACCTCTGCAGATCTGCCCTTTGTAGCACACATCTTGTCTTCTTGGCACCAGATGTCTCTACTCCACTGCTAATGCTGTTCTTGGAGTTCATCTCAAGGTACTAGCGTCTCCAAAATACTGATGTCTTCTGCTGAAACTAGGCTTCACCAATAGCCTCTCATAGGCTCTCTTCATGGTGCCAAGCCTCAACCCCTTTGCATGACCCCTTCAGTCCTGGGTCATAAATTGCAACTGATGATGCATCTTCACAAATGGCCTTCCATGGCCTCTCACAGTGACAAGCCTCAGCTGCTCTTCCTGACCCCTTCATGCCTTCAAAACCAGTACCACCTAGGTGACTTACACATTACCAAGTCTAGCCACAGCACAAGGTACAACCTTGGCTATCTCTGGAACACAGCCACTGTGCTCTCAGAAAACATTTTCCCCCAAAATTGACCCCAATGTTTCTGGTCTCTTCTTTTTTTTTTTTTTTTTTTCCTTTTTTTTTTTTTTTTTTCTGGTCTCTTCTTAATCATTGCTAATTTCTTAGCTCCAGCTAACCAGCATCAATAGTCTCAGTAACACAAAGGTTTGCTTTAGTGGTTTTGGTATCTTGTTAATCATCCCACAGAGCTCTAACACCAAATGGATCTTCTAGGCCAAAGTTACTAAGTCCTTCCACAGTCCACCCCAAAACATGGTCATGTTTTCAAAGGAATACTCCACTATTCTGGTACCAATTTGTCTTAGTTAGTGTCTTTATTCCTGCACACACATCATGGCCAAGAAGTTGGAGAGGAAAGGATGTATTCAGCTTACACTTCCACACTGCTGTTCATTAGCAAAGAAAGTCATGACTGGAACTCAAGCGAGTCAGGAAGCAGGAGCTGATGCAGAGGCTATGGTGGGATGTTACTTCCTGGCTTGCTTCCCCTGGCTTGCTCAGCTTGCTTTCTCATAGAACCCAAGACCACCAGCCCAGAGATGGTACCACCTACAAGGGGCCCTCTCCCCTTGATCAATAATTGAGAAAATGCCTTACAGCTGGATCTCATGGAGGCATTTCCCCAACTAAAACTCCTCTCTCTGTGATAATTTCAGCTTGTGTCAAGTTGACACAAAACCAGCCAGTACTGGAGCTTTGTGTGGGAAACCTCATGTATCACCATCAGCTGCCAGTGATCACTCAAGATTGATAAACAGAACCAACAATATGTCTCCAAATACTCTTAATATTTAATTGCTATTAAAATGGGAAAAAGAATGTAAGTCCCAGTACCATGCTATTTACAGTTCTGTTGCTATGATAAAATACCATGACCGAAAGCAACTTGCAGACATATAAGGTTATCTTGGCTAATGGTTTCAGAGGTGGAGTCCATAATGGTGAAGAAGACATAGCAGAGGTCAATGGCAGAAGGTAGCACCTTGATCATATTTTGTCACATAAGAATCACAGAGAAAGTGTCCTTTGCCTTACAGAAGCTTTACAATTTTATGAGGTCCCATTTGCTGTTCTTGATCTTAGATCATAAGCCATTGGTGTTCTGTCCATGGAACTTTTCCCCTGTGTCCATATGTTCGAGACTTTTCCTCACTTTCTCTACTATTAGATTCAGTGTATCTGGTTTTATGTGTAGGCCCTTGAGACACTTAGACTTGAGCTTTGTACAAGGAGATGAGGATGGGTTGATTTGCATTTTTGCACATGCTGACCATCAATTGAACCAGCACCATTTTTAAAAACCCTGTCTTTTTTTCCACTGGATAGTTTTAGCTCCTTTGTCAAAGATCAAGTGACCAGAGGTATCTGGTTTCATTTCTGGGTCTTCCATTCTATTCCATTGATCTACCTGGCTGTCACCGTACCAATATCATGCATTTTTTTCCACTATTGCTCTGTAGTACAGCTTGAGGTCAGGGAAGGTGAGTTCCCCAGAAGTTCTTTTATTGTTGAAAATAGTTTTCGCTACCTGTTTTTTTTTTTTGTTGTTGTTGTTTTTGTTTGTTTGTTTTTTGTTTTTGTTGGGGTTTTTTGTATTCAAAATGAATTCGCAAATTGTTTTTTCTAACTCTGTGGAGAGTTGAGTGAGAAGTTTGATGGGGATTGCATTGAATCTATAGATTGCTTTCAGGAATATGACCATTTTTGCTATATTAATCCTGCCAATCCATGAGCATAGAAGATCTTTCCAACTTCTGAGATCTTCTTCAATTTCTTTCTTCAGAGACTTGAAGTTATTGTCATATGGATATTTCACTTGCTTGGATAGAGTCATAACAAGATATGTAATATTATTTGGGACTATTGTGAGAGGTGTCATTTCCCTAATTTCTTTCTCCACCTGTTTATCTGTTGAGTAGAGGAATGCTACAGAGTTGTTTGTATTAATTTTATATCCAGCCACTTTGATGAAGTTGTTTATCAGCTTTAAGAGTTCTCTGGTGGAATTTTTGGGAATGACAACCAACAGATTGGGAAAAAATCTTTACCAATCTTATATCTGATAGAGAGCAAATATCCACTATATAGAAAGACCTCAAGAAGTTAAACTCCCAAGAATCAAATACACCTTTTAAAAATTGGGTAAGAATTGAACAAGAAATTTTCTACTAAGGAATATCAAAAGGTTGAGAAACACCTAAAGAAATGTTCAACATCCCTAGTCATCAGGGAAATGCAAATCCAAACAACCCTGAGATTCCACCTCACACCAGTCAGAAAAACGAAGATCCAAAACTCTTGACAGCAGATGCTGGTAAGAATGTAGAGAAAGAGGAACACCCCTCCATTGCTGGTGGGATTTCAAGGTGATACACCCACTCTAAAAATTTAGATTGGTGTTTCCTCAGAATTGGACATAGTACTACCTGAGGACCAAGCTATACCATTCCTAGGCATATACCCAGAAGATGCTCTAACATGTAATAAGGACACATGCTCCACTATGTTCATAGCTGCCTTATTTATAATAGCCAGAAATTGGAAAGAACCCTTCAAAATTCCAGATGTTCTTCAACAGAGGAATGGATACAGATAATGTGGTACATTTACACAATGGAGTACTACTCAGCTATTAAAAACAATGAACTCATGAAATTCTTAGGCAAATGGATGGAACTAGAAAATACCATCCTGAGTGATGTAACCCAATCACAAAAGAACACACATGGTATGTACTCACTCATAAGTGAGTATTAGTCCAAAAGCTCCAAATACTCAAGGTACAATTCACAGACCACATGAAGCTCAAGAAGAAGGAAGACAAAAATGTGGGCACTTCAGTCCTTCTTAAAGAAAAAAACAAAATACTCACAGGATCAAATATGGAGATAAAATGTAGAGCAGAGACTGAAGGAAAGGTCACCCAGAGACTGTCTTACCTGGGGATCCATCCTATATACATTTAACAAACCCAGAAACTATGTGGATGCCAAGAAGTGCATGCTGATAAGGGCCTGATATAGCTGTCTCTTGAGAGGCCCTGCCAGAGCCTTATCAATACAAAGGCAGATGCTCGAAGCCAATTATTGGACTGAGTGCAGGTCTCCAATAGAGGACTTAGAGAAAGACTGAAGGAGTTAAAGGCTTTGCAACGCCATAGGAGGAGCAACAATTACAACCAACCAGACTCCCCAGAGCTCCCAGGGACTAAGCCATCAATCAAAGGGTACACATGGCTCCAGCTGCATATGTAGCAGATGATGGCCTTGTCAGGCATTGATGGGAGGAGAAGTTCTTGGCCCTATGAAGATTCATAGATGCCCCAGTGTAGGGGAATTGAGGGCAGGGAGGTGGGATTGAATGGTTGAGTGGAGGAACAACCTCATAGGAGCAGTGGGAGAGAGGATGGGGTAGGGGGTTTCTGGAAGCTGGGCAGGGGGAACAGGAAGGGGATAACATTTGAAAAGTAAATAAAGAAAATACACAATAAAAAAAGAATCAGAGAGAAATAGAGAAAGGAAGAGAGAGAATGAACTAGAAGTTGTGTGAGTAAACATTGCTCTCAGTGAGATTATATCTTATAGCAACAATCCTCCCAAAAGAATCCATAGCTTTCCTAAATATCTGTAAGAGCTAGGGGCAGTGTTCAAGCATCGAATTATGTAGCCTAAGTTGGTCTAGAACTCACTCTATAGACTCATCACTCACATTTTTCTTTTCTTTTTCTTTTTTTATATTTTCAGATTAAATTTTTTACAGTCCATATTTTATCCCCCATCTACTCTCTGACTGTTTCGCATCCCATACCTCTTTCCCAGCCCCCTGTCTCTACATGGATGTCCCCACTTTTCATCCCACCTGACCTCCAAACTCCCTGGGCCATCCAGGCTCTTGAGGGTTAAGTGTATCATCTCTGAGTTAACACAGACTGAGAAGTCCTCTACTGTATGTGTGTTGGGGCCTTATATCATCTGATTATGCTGTCTATTTGGTGTTCCAGTATATGAGAGATCTTGGGGGTCCAAATTAATTGAGACTGCTAGTCCTCCTACAGGAGCCCCCTTCTCCTCAGCTTCTATCAGCCTTCCCTAATTCAATAATAGGGATCAACTGCTTCTGTGCATTGGTTGGGTGCAAATATATTCATCTTACTCTTTTAGCTTGATATAATTGAATAGAATAATTATATGCTAATGAAAGATAATCCTTTCTAGAGTATGGGTGAATATTCATCCACACATGGCACTAAGAAACAATGCAACACTTTCTAGCACCCAGGAGGTAGAGACAAGCAGATTTCCTTGAGTCTACAGAGTGAGTTCTAGACCAACTTAGGCCACATAATTCCATCTTTTCTCATACAAACAAAGAAACAAACAAAACCAACAAGCCAAACCAGAAGTGACAAAAGACAACCGATGATGTCAATTCTGCATCAGCTGTGGGATTCATCTGACAAAAGTTTAAAGTGGTCATCATTAAAATGATTCAGTCATCAATTATAGAAGCTCTCAAAACAAATGAAAAATACTTTAACAATCTTATAAAGAATACAGTAGGTTTAAAAAAACCAAAAGGATATGATACAACTGAAATTTAAAAAACGAAACAAACAAAACTTAAATAATCTGAATGTGATCAAGAGGAGAGTGGATATAACAGAGGATATGCTGAATAAACTCGAGAAATCATGAATAAGATGGAACAAAAGATCGGAAGTTGTCTGGAGAAAATGAATAGAGTTTCCTGTGTGGTGAGAACAAGAGATAAGCAGCATGTATAATATACTACCACAGGAAATAAGGAGGAAGCCGAAGCTGAAGAGAATTTCATGTAATAATGGCTGAAATCTCCCCAAACTTGGAGAAAGACACAAACTACACTTACGAACATTAACTAACTTCCATCAGGGCTAACCCAAACAAATGAACACCATAGCTAAATATTTGGAAACTAAAATTAAAACAAAATAAAACAAAACAAAAACCAAAGAAATACATTTTCCAAAACTTGACAGAAATGATATGTTTCCTATGGAAAATTCCTCTTTGAAAGAATGAAAGCCCAAAGGACAATAGCACCCAAATGTTTACAGATGATAATTGCCAATTTTGAAGAATGACAGGCCCTATAAAACTCCCTCACTGGAATAAACCACTCAATCTAACATTTTCCTCAGATGTTTCTTAAATCACACACTGTGATTGACACTAAAAATGGTGTATTGTTTATTACCTAATGAAGGACAATAAAAAGAGGTGAGGTAAGAGGTTCCAACCAGAACTGAGGTTTCTATGATTTACTCAAGGAGAAAAACATTGAATTGAGTTGAAGGTTTCAATACATGTACTAAAATACCAATAAGAGGCATTGCCAAAATACATAGATGCCTTCAAACATACCAAATATCAGTCATAACAGAACTCTAAAATGTGTTTACATAGCCTAAAAGGCAGCATCAAAAGAAATAGAAGAACAATTATCAAAGAAACAGTAAGAAAACAAGAAGCTATAGCACTGACTTTCAATTATCCTGAATGTAGAGATTCAAACCATGAATCAAAAGAGCAATTGCCAGAGTAGAGTACAATCAATATAGCCCAAGTATGCATTTTGAATGAGCAATTTACTTTAACTTATAGTTCATAAGTGTGATCAAAGTAAAAGGGATGAGGAAAGAGACACCATGCAAAGATTTTTTTAAAGGGACTATATTTTAATATATGATAAATTGGATATCTGAGTCAAAACTATTACTAAAATGTTTTAAGAAAAACATGTGAGAAAAATACATGTGAGTACGTGGTCTTATATGCATGTGTGTGTATGTATGTATGTGCACATGTGCAAGCATGCAATGTGCATGTGTGTATTACTCTAACACATCAGAAATACAAACAATTCTAAACAGACAAAGAATATTAGCTAAGATAGAACATAGTCCTCTTTCTATAAGCAAAACTGGACAAATGTAGTGTAATTGAAATAATAGATACTGCCAAGAACAACACTCTTAACAGGAAATCAATGGCAAAAAGACAACAGAAAATCTATACGAGGAAAGCAAGACATTTCTACATAATCTAAAGAGAATATCTAAGAGCAAAGTAAAGTACCATGAAAGTGAATACAAATTAATCTGGAGGGTGGGCAAGAAGACTCATTCTGTTCACTTGAGAATTTAAGCTCCAATTCCCAGCATCCGTGTTAAATGCTAGGCTTGACTGCATATCCCTATAACCCCAGCGTTGGGAAGTCAGACACAGGCAAACCCTGAGAATTCATTGGCAAGTGAGCCTAGCCAAAATGGAAAGCTTCCAATTCACAAAGAGTCTCCATCTCTAGTCAATAAGGTAGATAGTGAATGAGGAAGGCATATAGTCTGTCCTGCCGTACTGTACATGTAAACCTATGCACTACACATACATACCACACACAAAGACATGAGATCAAAGAAATATATTTCAACTGTAGGATGCAACTAAATTAGGGGTGACAGGGAAACATATACATGAACATCTCCATTAAATCCAAGAGACACAGGCTTGAGAGAAGGTTCAGTAGGTCAGAGTACTGTCTGTTTCTGCAGAGGACCTGGGTTTGATTCCTAGCATTCAGATGGTTGACGCAGATCCTTCTGTAACTCCAGTTCTAGGAGATCTGATCCCCTCTTCTGAGCTCTGCATGCACTATACTTATGTGTCACACATGCATGCATCAAGGTCAGACATCCAAATAAAGAAAATAAAATATATACATCTTTTAAAAATATGAGGAAAGACTTCCAAAGAATTACCCAGGTTTAAAGTCAAAGAAACCAGAAAGAAAAAAAAAATTAACCCAAAGCAAGAGGAAGGATATACAAAATATCATGAGTAGAAATGAATAAAAATTATGGTTTTTCAAAGTAATAATGATGATCTTCTATTAAAATTGATAATAAAGAAAGCACAAATAACAAACACCCAATTATAAAAAAGATAATCACATATGGCCAACCACTACATAACCATGAATTCAGCAACTTAAAAAAAAAACTCTACCTGAAACCTATCAAGATAAAGAGACAACAAGAATGATCTGATAACCATAAAGTCAATCTGTAATTTAAAACACGTTGTAAATGCTTCAGGGTCTGGTGGCTCTTTTTGAGACTTTCAGCAACCATGTAAGGATTTATCTTTTTGATTAAGTCTCTGTTAGAAAACAGAACAGGAAAAAACATAAACTCATTTTAGGAAGCCAGTGTTGCTCTGTTATGAAATCCAATGGATGCATATTCATCATTAATTTGTATTCAAAACTTGCCTTAAGGAATAGAAAACAGAATTCAACCATATACAAACAACTGTATATCGGGGAAGGATGGTTCAGCATTAAAAACCAACCAGTGTAATCCAACATACTACAAACCATCGGGGAAGGATGGTTCAGCGTTAAAAACCAACCAATGTAATCCAACATACTACAAACCATCTTATGACCCTAGTATCATTGTTTTGGTACCCACCCACATCTTTCCTAAGAAAACTCAGAAGATATTTCTAGAAATCTCAGTGAAAATGTGCTTGCCATTCAGGAATTGACAACAGTCTTAGCATATTCTAAATATTACATAGGATTTCTATGATGAAGAGCACTTTCTCTTCACTATCATCTTTACTTTTCAAGTAAAGAAACCAATTGAGAAAAGATCACTTGCTCAAGATCATATACCTATTCATCAACTAGGTGGTATCTAACTCCATCCTAACCCTATCTCTAATGTTCATCACTTCTCATAGTAACCAGACTTCATAAATCCTACTCACAGAATGCAGAGTTAAAGAAGACGAGCACATCCAACTGTCAATCACAGGCTGGGAATTCCTATAGCTTCCTTCTTGATCCCGCATCAATGTTATAGAGAACCAGCAAAGGTCTCTCAGAAATGACAAGGAATTCTAAATGTTAAAGAGAAAAGTTCATCCCATTCTTAGATAGCCTGTCAAGTAATTTTCTTTGAAATTTTTCAAAAGTAAATGGAAAATGGAAAGAACTAAAAAACACACAAAATAATTCACCCATCCAAAATTACAAAGCCATGCCAGTGAGCTTGTGTGTGTGTGTGTGTGTGTGTGTGTGTGTGTGTGTGTGTGTGTGTTTCTTTAGCCATATAAGTTATTTTTAATAATTACTAGCATGATTATTTGGTATACTGAATGTGATAACTTAGTATAAACTAAGAAATTTCTAAGGTTTTTTAATGTACTAAATAGGATTTTAGATGGGCTTTGTTACTAATGACACATAAGTAATCATGGATCAAAAACTTATTATTAGAATATCAAAGCCTTCATCTATTTCTTTAGGGGAAATGGGACTGTTTAGATTGTTAATCTGATCCCGATTTAACTTTGGTACCTGGTATCTGTCTGGGAAATTGTCCATTTCATCCAGGTTTTCCAGTTTTGTTGAGTATAGCCTTTTGTAGTAGGATCTGATGATGTTTTGGATTTCCTCAAGATCTGTTGTTATGTCTCCTTTTTCATTTCTGATTTTGTTAATTAGGATACTGTGCCCGTGCTCTCTAGTCTGGCTAAGGGTTTATCTATCTTGTTGATTTTCTCAAAGAACCAGCTCCTGGTTTGGTTGATTCTTTGAATAGTGTTTTGTTTATACTTGGTTGATTTCAGCCCTGAGTTTGATTATTTCCTGCTGTCTACTCCTCTTGGGTGAATTTGCTTCCTTTGGTTCTAGGGCTTCTAGGTGTGTTGTCAGGCTGCTAGTGTGTATGCTCTCTCTAGTTTCTTTTTGGAGGCACTCAGGGCTATGAGTTTTCCTCTTAGGATCACCTTCATTGTGTCCCATAAGTTGGGTATGTTGTGGCTTCATTTTCNTTAAACTCTAAAAAGTCTTTAGTCTCTCATCCTTGACCAAGGAATCATTAAGTATTGTTCAGTTTCTATGTTACTGGTTAATGTTGTCTTTCTATTATTTATGTTTTTATTGNAGATCAGCCTTAGTCCATGGTGATCTGATAGGATTCATGGGATAATTTCAATATTTTTGTATCTGTTGAGGCCTGTTTTGTGACTGATTATATGGTCAGTTTTGGAGGAGGTACCATGAGGTGCTGAAAGAGGAACACTCCTCCATTGCTGGTGGGATTGCAAGCTTGTACAACCACTCTGGAAGTCAGTTTAGCAGTTCCTCAGAAAATTGGACATAGTACTACCAGAAGAACCAGCATTTCCTCTCCTGGGCATATATCCAGAAGATGCTCCAACTGGTAAAAAGGACACATGCTCCACTATGTTCATAGCAGCCTTATATATAATAGCCAGAAGCTGGAAAGAACCCAGATGTCCCTCAACATAGGAATAGATACAGAAAATGTGGTACATTTACACAATGGAGTACTACTCAGCTATTAAAAACAATGAATTTATGAAATTCTTGGGCAAATGGATATATCTGGAGGATATCATCCTGAGTGAGGTAACCCCAATAACAAAAGAACTCACTTGATATGCACTCACTGATAAGTGGATATTAGCCCAGAAACTTAGAATACCCAAGATACAATTTGCAAAACACAAGAAAATCAAGAAGAAGGAAGACCAATGTGTGGATACTTCATTCCTCCTTAGAGTAGGGAACAAAACACCCATGGAAGAAGTTACAGAGACAAAGTTTGGAGCTAAGATGAAAGGATGGACCATCCAGAGACTGCCTCACCAGGGGATCCATCCATAATCAGCCACCAAACCCAGACACTATTGCATATGCCAGCAAGATTTTGCTGAAANGACCCTAATATAGCTGTCTCATGTGAGGCTATGCCAGTGCCTGCCAAATACATAAGTGGATGCTCACATCTATTGGATGGAACACAGGGTCCCCAGTGGAGGAGCTAGAGAAAGTATCCAAGGAGCTGAAGATGTCTGCAACCCGATTGGTGGAACAACAATAAGAACTAACCAGTACCCCCGGAGCTGCCTATGTAGCAGAAGATGGCCTTGTCAGCCACCATTGGGAAGAGATGTCCCTTGGTCTTGCAAACTTTATATGCCCCAGTACAGGGGAATACCAGGGCCAAGAAGTGGGAGTGGGTGGGTAGGGGTGCAGGGCAGGGGGAGCGCACAGGGAACTTTTGGGAATGCATTTGAAATATAAATAAAGAAAATATCTAATAAAAAGTTCCCCCCCAAAAGAGTATCAAAACCTTGCTGTTTTCTGAAATAAGAATATTTGAAGCCATCAAAACCATTTAAGAGTATACAATATGGTTCAAAGATTGTACAATATGGTAAGGAGCTTGCTGTGTAAGTCCAATGAAGTCTGTTCGATCCCCAGACTCCATGAAAATGTAGAAGGAGAGAATGGACTCCTTAAATTTGTCCTCTAACTTCTACATGTGCTTTTATATGTGTGACCACACATAGTCATAGTGCACAGGCACTAATACAATAAATAATAAAATAAAACTATATACCATTTAGGGCCTGGGAATATGTCTCATTGGTGGAATCCCACAAATTCCAGGGTTGAAGTCAATTCTAAACATCATAGAATTCAATTTATGAATTTAGGTATATAACTCAACATATATGTTTTAATTGCTTGCAAATTTTTATTTAAAACTTTACTGCTGTTTTAGTTTTTTTTTTCATTTCCTTAAAATGCCCCCCTCATCCAAATAGAGCTGTGGGTGTTGAAGATTATAATAAACGTATTTGTGGCATCAAAACACACATACCCACAATATCATTTCTGAAACATCTGTCCATATCTCAAACAGGTCATGGGAAAATAACTGAATCTTATTACTTATGTAGCAACTATGTGTTTTATGATTTTTTAAACCCTTTGAAAATTGGTCTTTTTTCAAAAGTAAGTAATAAAAGTTTAGTAGATGCTTATGTATAAAACATATACCTAAAACGTGTATAAAATGTTAACAGTTATTACTAGCACTCCTATACTATGTCATTAAAACTGAGTGGTGAGACAATGAGAAATGCCTGCCACAGGTTCAGGTATTTTAAGACACAGTCCTCAGTTGATAACACTGTGTAGTAGGTGCAGCCTTGCTGAAGGAAGAATGTTATTAGATATCAGGATGGAGTTTAAAGCCCTAGCCATTTCCAGTTCACTCTTCCTGCTTTACGCTTGTGTTTGAAGACATGAGCTCTGTTTCCTGCTTTTCCCATTATCCCTGAGCTTATTGGCATGTTTCCTCACAATAATGAATAGATTGTTCTCCCCTAGAACCATATGTATCCATAAATTCTTCCTTAAGTTGTCTTGTGCACATTCTTTTGTCACGTGCTGCAGAAAAGTAATGTATAAACTAGATCATGTTAAAAGAAACATTGTGGATTTTAGACCAAGACAATAAATACAAATAGATTATACTAGGTCCTAAATTCAGTTTTAGATTTCCAGGTTTAGAAGGATCTGTTTATGCAGCAAGCCATTTTCTAATTAGCCAGCATGATGTGCTAAAAAGTGGAATTGTGCCCAGTAACTGGAGGTACAGACAGTTATGAGCTGTGGTGTGGTGCCCGGAACTGAAACTGGTTACTCCTCATGAGAATTCTTAACCAATGAGCTGTCATTCCAGCCCCTGAAATAATCTTCAAGTTAAGTTTAAGTGCATAAATCCCGGTAAATAATTACATGAAGAACACTTATTCATAACACATAGTAGAGCACTAATTAAATTATAATGTACTCAGGCATTATTGTATATACGTATTTATGACTCATACTCCCAAGCAACTAAACTTTCTTCCTAAAGCACCTGGCTAAATGATCAGAACAACACAGCAAGCTACAGAGCTTCCAGCAGCATCAGACTTATGGACAGAGGCTGTAGTTGCAACAGCATTCTACATCAGAGTAGAGACCCAAGTCCTGACTGTGAGTCCTAAGAACCAGCAAGTACCAATCTATGCTTTGCATTTGTTTTCTGAGGCATGGTTGTAAAATGGAAGAAAAGCAACATGAACAATGCAAGTTGTTGTGGCTACTGTGAGGTTATGTGAAGCCAGTTCCACCAGCTGTTTGACAGATGGTGGCAGTAGTGGAGGGAGAGATGAGAGAAAGGGAGACCATGGCTGACATTCAAAACCAACACCACTCAAACAAATGAAAAACAGGAAATCGATCCATTTCCGTGTGTATGTGTGTTCTGTGTTAGTTGCACTATAAAATGTACTTGTTATTAGAGACCTCATTCAAATAAGTACATGTATATGGATATGTGTATTGGATATATTAGAGTTAGTGTATCTTACATTGTCATCTGTATCTGAAGAAGCATGATTTGATACCTACCCTGGTCAACTTTACTGGGTATTATGCAGTGCTTTTTTTTTTTTTTTATGGAAAGCAATACAAATGCTTTCTAAAGGAATGGATTTCAGAATATAGAACAACTGGAGAGAGTGGAGTTGGACATCTAAAGGTGGCATCCAAATCCTTAACTTGATAAGGCCATGGAAACAAACCAAAGAACCTCTCTAGATCTCTTCACCATTATGTAAACTCACCCTTGCCAGGGTCATGGCATTTTGTAAAGTTCCTCCATTTTCGTTAATCTGTGATACATCGCCAAACTAGAGGAATTTGGTTCGCAGAACGGGGTTAACTAATTTTTCCACAGCCTTGCCTTCACTGTTTGTGCTTCTGGGATTTTGTCAACTTGATACACGTTATAGTCATATTGGAAGAGGGAGCATCAATTGGAAAAAAGGTGTGTATCAGTTGGCTTATGGATAAGACTGTGGGGAAGTCACACCTCTAGGAATGTCTGTGAGGAATTCTTTTTATTATGTTAATTGATATAAGAAGACCAGCCCAGTATGGACAGCATTACTTGCTGGACTTAGGTTCCTGGTGTAGACCAAGTAGAGAGCAGCTGAGCAATACCAGGCATGGGTTAACTCACTGTCCTCTGCTCTTGACTGTAGGTGTAATGTGACTAATTCTCTCCAGTTTCTGCCCCTGTGACTTCCCCATCAAGGTATCTTATCATAGCAACTGAAACCAAAGGGATAATAGCTTGATTCTAGCTGTGAAAGGTTGGTACAGGACTCACATTTATTCCCACTCTCACCCTCCTTGTGACTTTCTTTTCCTAAGAGATTAGACTAAATCTTTACTTGCATCAGTTAGTACCAAGAAAATGTGAAGCTGAGTGGGGGAAGCACCCAGCTCTGATCCCTGGCAGGGCCTCTCTGCCATGCACATGCTTAGTTTTCATTTCTGCCACTTAGGTGGATAACTCGGAACATCTGTACTGCCTGCTTATACTCTGTGATGGATGGGGCTGTCTCCCTCACTCTCTCTGAGACTCCCAACAGCTCTGAGAACAAAGCTCTTACACACAGGAGACCTTCAGTCCCCTCACTTGACTGATGATTGCATCTGTGGCTGACAAGTATGGGCTCCATTGTGCACTGCAAATGAATGGGCAGGGTCTCAATGAAGAAAAATGTCAAATCATTTGTTTGGTAGGGCTCATCCAGGCATCGCATAATTTATCTGAGTGGTAAAGTAAAAATAAAGATTAGACTTAGTTAACTTTTATGGGGGCATAAATATCCTTTTGGCCAATATTTTCCTCTTTTGCGCATAGGGATATTCCCAGGAACTATTCAGAGCTGTTTTGAATGCAGAAACTGGAGTCAGACTATTGGACTCATTCCTCACTCCAACTTATTATCTGAAAGACTTCACCAAACCATTGAGGACTGTGAGTTCCCCAACTGAAAAATGAACGATAGCACCTATCTAGTAAGTGAGTGATGAGCACTAAACAAACCAGCAGGTTCTGTGGTGACAGGCTTGAAATACGTGGTTGAAAACTTTAGTATTATTACTTATTATTGCTGCAGATATCCCCATAGGTTAGTAATGAGCCATATTTTTCTGTAGAAGCAACAAAGACTCTCTGGGATGGAAACATTTGTAGGATTAGAAGGCATTATATATAGTATGCTCATGTCTCTTCAGTCCACTTAGTTGTTTCCTGGTATATATACTTAGTACTTGTTGAGATATTCAACAGCAGCCATTGACACGGCATTGTGACCCTACCTGAGGGTATTTTATGGCAGTGTTGGTATGAATTCTGTGGAGACTGTCTGCAAGGCTTATGTCTTAATATGCAAAGGCATGGGGCTTTAGGGCAGGTCTACTAGCTTCTCTCCTACAATACTTAGGCTAAGTTAGATACTCTTAGTCTCTTGAAGGACATACTTCTGAGTGCCCATCCCAACAGATGTTTCACTACACTCTATAGGGGCCTCTTTCTTTTTCTGGCCTCACTGTTCTCCTTCTTTATGTGGTTTCTAGGACCACCTCTCAGGTGAAAATCCTAGAATCTGCTTTTTTTATGGAGAGGAAGGATATGGGTAAGGGCAGTGTTGATATCATTTCCTTATATACAGATTCATCGATTTCTGAGTAGGTTGCTGGACTTCACAGGCTGTGTGTTGATTTCTGATACCTACCACAAAGTCCCAATGCCATTGTTTAAGGGCATTCAAGAAGGTTTTACAAGGTGTGGGAAAAAAAAATAAAAGACCCAAAAAGCCAACGGAACAAAACAACATTGTCCATTTAAAGGTCCCTAAATGCCTTGGAAAGTCAGGTTGAGTTGAGTCAACCCATGTTTTCTACTAGTAATATTGTAAATATTAAAACAGTAAAATATTTCCTGTTAGGTTATGCTTATGGAGGCTCTGAAATCTATTCCCAGGACTTTGCATTAGAATGCCCTGGAATGGTTCCAGCTAATCCAGGGACTATGGATTACATTCAACAGGTGAATTTCAGGACCCTTCTTTAGTTAGAGCTGGTGTCTATACCACTTCACTGTTTATTAATAAACTTACTAATTATTAAAGGTTTAGAACCACGTCCTCTTGTCAAAAGCAAGATCACCAGTAAAAAGATTCCCTAGCAAGTCCCCATATTTTGTTCTTGCCCCCTCCTTTTCAAAACTTCCCATTCATCTCTCAGCTGAAAAAAATACGTCTCCTTGATACATTGACCAACATAAAACTTTAATGCTATGAACAATTACCCAGTCAGCATCTTTCCCACTGCTCAGCAGAGAAACCATCCATGAAAGGACAGAAACATATGATCCTTTTGCAGGCCAGTAGTCCTGCAACTTTCTCTCTTTCTGGCATAGAAAAGATTAAGGCTGCAATTTCATGTTTACTCAGCATGCTATAAGGATGAGGTTATGTGAGCAGGAGAAAGGTGCGTGGCCATGAGGGACATGTAAACTCAACAGATAAGCAAGGAAGGCCAAATCCCTGTTTGCTTCAGTATGGATAGTATTTTTCTTTTCATATTAATGACATTATCTTCTCTGACATATGGGAAAGGGAAGGTGCATGTAGCCAAGTCAAACGCTGTGCTACTTATCATTAGTTAACAAAATCTCTTATAAACCACTGTAGAAGTTGATGTGTGCTAAGGCATGCCCATATTATTTTTAACTTTCAATTAGAAAATTCAGGCTTTGGTGTGAGTAAGAAAGGAATTTTGCAAGCTCATGAAAAATGACTGAAAGAAGGGATATAGAATATTCAAATAAAGCTACAAAAGGCTTAAATCCTAGAAAAGTGTACATGATTTCTTTTTATGTGCATTACAATGGGATGGAAACAAACAAAGGAACCCAAAAACACAGAGATATATTTCAGAAAGATATAATAAAAATGAGATGTGGGAACATCCTAAAGCGATACAGCTGGCAGAGGTCCTTCCTGAAGAAGCCACCTAACACAGGTAATTAAATCTGTTCCCTTAAGCCACATACTTGTGGCTGCTTTGTTGAAAATAATGATTTTGAAAAGTTATTGAATAACATCTCTATTTCTATGTGTCTATATGTCTATATTGTCTATATCTACCAATCTCTCATCTATCTTCCTTTTTTCTATCTATCTATCTATCTATCTATCTATCTATCTATCTATCATCTATCGCTGATGTGCTAAAGGCAGCCAGCCATCTTGTTCTGTTGAATACATACTTTACATATAGGCTGGAGGTTTCTGTCATCTCCAATCCTATTTTCTTCTGTGAAAGTGAAAATGGTTCCAGAGGAGGGATCTGAGATTTTGCAGTCACACAACTTCATTGCCAAATATCCACATGGTGCTTGTCTCTATGATAGGTCTTTGCAGGAACTGTGCTGTGGAGAATTTCCTGGTAGAAATTAAAGAATCTATGTCTATATGGCAAAAGGGAGGGATCCATTAGGGAAGTTCAGGAAGGAGGCATTCCGGAAGGGAGTGTGTACAGCAATTTAGAAGGGGTTGTGCATATAGAAATGTAAACAAGAAGGATCAGAGAGAAAGCCACAGATAGAGCACTCGAACAGGCCTGTGAGGGGGAAAAAAAAAAGCCAACATAGGTGTGCAAAGTGAAACAAGGTTGAAGGGAAGGGAGAGAAGGCAGGGAGTGTATACTGGTGTCCAAAGTTTTGGCAGGACTGGTACAGGAAATGACACAGTTCATGTATATTTGAGAAAAAAGTAGCAGAATTCTCAGGAGATGATGCACTCAGTAACACACTTGTTGGGTAAGTGTGAAGACCTGAGCACGATCCCCAGAATCAATATAAAAACACCCAGATGTGCTTATAATTCTAGCACTAGGGAGATAAAGAAAAGCTTATCTGGTTCTCTGGGCAACTGGCATAACAGAATTCCAGAACAGATTTAATAAGAAACTCAGTGTCAGAAAACAAGGTAAATAGTGAAGACCCAGGAAGTTGACTTATTGACTCTACCTATACCTGTACAGATGTGCGCACACACACACACACACACACACACACACACACACACACACACTCACACACACACACATACACACTCACACTCACACACACACATACACACACATATGCACACATACACACACACACACAGAGGCCGGGGGGCACAAGCATGCAAGGTTGCACCTGCACACACAAATATATAAAAAGAAAAAGAGCAACAAAGCCAAGTCTGTCAACCACACCTGCTAATGTCCTAAGTACAATTTAGACAATGATGGGCATGGAAGCATTATTGGTCCCATGTAAGAGATTCAGTGAGCAGCAAATTTCAGGGTTGATAATGAACCAATTTTTTCTTATGTAAGAGCCAACCATTTGAACAGTTGCCCTGTGGCCACTGCATATGAATGCTAGCATATACCATTAACAGGGATTTACTAAGTTTTTCTCTATCTTTCAGAAAGGATAAGGAATGTGGGAGAAGCAGACTCATCTGGAATGATCATTGGTAATACTATTTTGCAAAAATGATGCCACTGAGGACAGTAGATTCTGATATTTTTAAAACGAATTTACATACAAAGCAGAGGTTGGTAAAAGACAGCATTGCATTGCTAGTCCCTGAATCTTGACAGCTCCATTATCAAAGTGGTCCCAGATACTCTAAAATCCAATGAGATGCTAAACATTGAAAGCTGTGAGGTAGCTGTAACATAGCCAAAGGTTTAGCTACAGAGCTGTCACATAATGACTACAAAGAAAGCCAGTTTAGTCTCCTGCTCAATTTTCCTTTTATCACTGTTGCCTCAAGTGGCAATGACATTCATTTGTGTAACAATGACAGTGATCTTAGAGTGGGGGAAGGAAGAGAAAGAGGGGGAGGGGGAGAGGGAGAGGGAGAGAGAAATTGAGAGAGAGAGAGAGAGAGAGAGAGAGAGAGAGAGAGAGAGAGAGAGAGAGAGGAGAGAGAGGAAGCTGTGGGTCTTCTGTCCCCCACATCTGACACTGATGATTGAATCACATACAGCTAGTATCTATAACTAAGGAGATACTATGTCTCTATATCATTAATGAAAAAAATTACCTACCCAGAAATACACACATACCAATCCCGTTACTGACTCCTAACTTAGATTTTAGCTCCTTACAGAAGCAGAAAGGATTCAGGCCATTTCAAGAAGGCACTTAGTGTTCTAACATATAGGTGTCAATGTGTTAAGGCTTAGGTGGAGAACATGATTGTCAATGAAAGACTGCCTGCTAAGATAGAGGTTCTCCTGTCTCACTTAGTCACCAAAAAGGCTCCATCACAGAATACCATACAATCAATCAGGAGCCCATTTTCTATTCATGAGAACGTTAGACTTTGTATGTTCTCCAGCACATCCATTTTGGATCCCTCTTCAGACCGTGCTACATCTTACTTCCTGTTATCTCTGGAAAGGCTGTCTAGAGTGATTGCAAGTATCCACCACATATAAATAAGAGAGCGTTGATTGAACAAGCATATAAGAATGCACATGAGGTTGGCCAGTCAGCTGTGTAAGCAAGTTCTTTTATTATTTGATGCACGTCACTAGAAGATGTACACAAGGCCCTCCTCAGACCTGACTCTTTCTCTTTTGCCAGAATAGAAAAGACCAAGATTTCTCTTTGGTCTTCACAATCAGTCTAATGGCAACATGTAAGCTTTACCATCAAAAGACTTCCCCGCTTAACAAGAAGAAATTTACTATCCAGCTGTAAAATTATCATGGGCCAGCACTCATTTCCATGAATGAAAAATAAATTTATGAATGTTCACAACTGGGAGATTTCCCTTCAGCTGTGTGGATTGGGAGTGGGTAAGTGTTGCCAAAGTCCCTGCTTGAAGAAGATATAAACATCGACAACTCCTACTACAAGTCCCAAGAACAAACTGAGGAGCCATCCTGACAGAGTTCTCTCTGATCGAATACATAGGTTTATTTGACTTATCTACAGAACAGTGTAAGTGACCTTATAACAGCCATACTGGAGGGTCTACTGGACGGAGAATAAATCATGAATTTCCCATAGCCGCATGGATGAATCCTTTTTTCTTCATCCTTTCCAGCCTGGAGAGTTTTAACTCCTTCCTGAATAGACAGGCAATTAGGGCAAAATTGCATGCAATAGGTCAGGAGGAGGACTCTATACTTAGGTTCCTCCCAGTCTCTCCTTCTGTGAGGGAATAACACTAGTCTACATGACCACTGTGATGCCTTTTTACAAAGAGCACAGCTGAACTCATGGAGATTCAGCAATTTTGCTCCAAGCACAGTCCTGTATATGAATCAGTGGGGGAGGGGTGATAGCGCATATTTCCTTTGAGAAGTTACTTGTAAGCATCCAGGGTTAGACTTAAGTCCCTATCTGAGGGAATGGAGTAGGGATGGGGCTTCCAGTAAGAATGTCTGCAAAAATAAACTCAGACTACAGTTCACATTTGGGACCCGGACCCAGTGACTTAAACAGGGAAAGGCTCTGGAAGCACCTTCTTTATGGCCTACTGAACCATTCAAAACAGATTGGGATGACCATGAGTTTAGAGTTGCTCCTTTTGGCTTTGGGAGTGCAAGGCTAGTGGAACTTTTTTAAGCCCTGTAACATTTAAGTAAAAATTACATGTATATATGGCTAGAGGTGGTGGTAGCCAACAACTTACCATGGTTCTATTGTGGAATGTTCCCCCACAGGCATTTGAAAAGTTTGTTCTCAGATGAAGGCACTATTGTGCTTATATAGGAAGTCTTTTGGAACTGAGGTCTTGATGAATAATATAGATGACAAGCTGTGACCTTGGGAAGTATAGTCTCACTTGGGTTCAAGTCAAGGCTTTTTTGCTTCTAGGTTAGTTCTGCATAGGTAGCAGCTGCCAGAGGATTCAGCTACTGTGGGCCTATCCTCCTGCCAAACCTTTGCCATTAAGACAAATAAACACTTCTTTGTGCCATGATCCAAAGTCAACCCTTCTTTTCTTAAGCTGCTTTTGTGAGATATTTAGTTAAGCAACGTGAGAAGTAACTAGTGTAATGTAATTTTAATGTACTCCATATATTTCTATTAATGTTGACTCTAGCAACAGATATTTCTAGACTAGACTAGAAGACTCATATATAGTCATCCTCCCCAGAACAATTAACCTACTTATGAGTCAAAAAAGTTCAAACTGTCAGCACTGTGATTTGACGATTCTAAGGTATTTTCCCCAGAAAGATGAAACTAGAAATGATTTGATCATTTGTTTTAGTAATTCTTTTGATTATCCAACATAAAAAATAAGTTACCCCCATTCTCAAGAAAATAAATCCTTTTAAAGAGTAAATATCTTTTAAGGACAACTAATTAATGAATTGGGCAAAGCCCCCTACTTAGAAAATTGCTTTTCTGATGACATATTTAAAAGCATTATTATTATGATCATGAACTCAAAACCAAAGCTGAAATAGAACATACTTTCTCTCCTTGTTTGTGGTCAAGATACCTGCACTGAAGGACAGTCCTTAATCTGTACCCCAAGTCAGAAAAACAAGTGACTTGTTCTCTCTCTCTCCTGACATGCTGTCAAGACTCTGCCAAAATGGTATTTTATCTTTCTGCACTGGGCAATGAACAATGAAAATGATTCTGCTTTATCATCATAGCTGTTGGGGTATGGGGGGGGACTTTCAAAGGGGATAATAGTTAGCATTCAATATCCCAAGGATGTTCTATAACTTCAGTGTTCTTCAGAGGCCAGAAAGTGTTCTGCTTTACTACTTATCTAGGGTACATGGAGTTGGGGTTCCAATGGTAGCTATGATTGGTATTTTATGGAGTTGGTCATTTTTTCTTTTCTTTTTTTTTTTAAAGATTTATTTATTTATTATATGTAAGTACACTGTAGCTGTCTTCAGACACTCTAGAAGAGGGCGTCAGATCTTGTTACAGATGGTTATGAGCCACCATGTGGTTGCTGGGATTTGAACTCCGGACCTTCAGAAGAGCAGTAGGGTACTCTTACCCACTGAGCCATCTCACCAGTCCCTGGTCATTTTTTCTTAATTATTTTTTCATTAGAATGTAATGAAATAAAATTACTCAGGAATCTGTGATCTAAAGTAGCAATCAGAAATACAACTGGGGAGAGGTGAATTGGGAAATGTAATTTAACCACAAGAATTTAACCACAAGGATTATCACACTATACACAAGAAGAGATGATGGGATCAGAGAAGGTGTCTTGAGAGAAGCGACAGAGTATCACTTTCTTTCATTATTTCTTTTATTATTTGGGAATTTCATAATTGGATACAATGGATTTTCATCAAATGTATTCTTTTTCTCCATTCCTGTTCCACCTCTATGCCAACTTCTTTCCCTCCAAACTTTATGTATTCTGTCTTTTATGTATTCAGTGAGCATATTAAAAGTTAACTGCATGGGCGTGGTGGCACACGCCTTTAATCCCAGCACTCGGGAGTCAGAGGCAGGCGGATTTCTGAGTTCGAGGCCAGCCTGGTCTACAAAGTGAGTTCCAGGACAGCCAGGGCGATACAGAGAAACCCTGTCTCCCCCCGCCACCCCCCCCACAAAGAAAAAAAATTAACTGTGGGACCCTGTACTGGAGCTTGGGTATCTTCTCAGTGGCCACATCCCTGAAACCATAGGCCCTAATGGAGAACCTAAGACTAGCATGGTAAATGGTCATGGTAATGAACTGTGACATCAGTTCTTATCTTTATACCCATAGATTACAGTATCTCCCATGTTTTGATCAAACTTTCTGCTTCATAACTTACTTCTTTTGGAATTCTACTCAGTTGGGAGATGGAGTTATATCCTGGGAAGGGAGCGTGAGAAAATGATGTAGACGAAGAGATCTCCTGAAGCTCACCTAAGTCTCCTGTGGTGACTTCTCTCACTAAGTTCTTCTGTTAATCTGTACACCTGGATATGAGCTCTGAGGTCAAGGCAATCCATTTTCTTGATTTCACTTGGTGTTTTCTCATATGAACTATCCAGCAATAGAGAATAGAGGATGTCTCGATTCAACAACACTTCTTTTCACACAAAATTTCAGAATCATTTTAATCTGAATTCATAACAGTACCAACTATATAGGTAAGAATAACAGGATTCCATGGATGTGCTAAGCTCCCCAGGACAGTAAATTTATTCAAAATAGTAAATGGTGACTTGAGTGAAAATAGAGCATTTCCCCCAATCCTTCACAAAGCCATCCAGTTTCTAATTTCTGAAAACCTGAAACACATCATACTACATGGCGAGAGGGACTTTGTAAATGGAGTGAAGTAAAAGACCTTAAAATTAGATATCTAACCCTCCGTTGCCCAGTTCAATCACATTGACCTTACAAAATGTAACTATGAGATGGTAGACGAGTTAAAGAAATGTGCCTAAAGGGGTCAGTAAGATGGTTCATTTGGTAAGGGTTTAATGATTTTGCAGATGACCCAAATCCAGTTCCCAACGCCTACATCAGGTAGTTTAAAACTACCTATAACTCAGCTTCTGGGATTTTAATGCTCTTTTCTGACCCCCATCAATACTGAATATACATGCACAGCCACATGGAAAGAAACACACACACACACACAGACACACACACACACACACACACACACACTTCTATTCTGACAGACAAAGAAAGCAAGAGAAGCAGGATGATTACAGGAACTTTACCTGTCATAATAGTTTGGAGGATAAAGGATGGAGTCATAATCTAAGAGGTCAGTGATTCTCGGACATAGATATAGCTTCCAACAGACTCAAGGACATCAGAATCAGAACTATAAGGAAATGAATTATTTCAGTCAAGGGAAGAATCGTGACAGATTCTCCTGAGAGCTTCGAGAAAGGTGTGGTATCTTGGTGACATGAGGCTTCTAGCCTAGTGAGAATGTTTGTGGGTTATTGACTTCTAGAAATTCAAGGTAATGAATCTATGGTATTTTAAGATTGGCTTATCTTCATTTTATGTGTATGAATATTTTGTCTGCACGTATGTATCTGCACAATACACTTGCCTGATGCCACAGAGACCTGAAGATGGCAGATCTACTGGAACTGGAAGTATGGGCAGCATAAACAACTGTGTGGCATCAGGAAAAAAAATCTAAGTTCTCTGCAAGAGCAGGAAGTGATCTTAAGTAGGGAGCCATCTCATGAGCTCCAGATCTGTGGTATTTTAAATAAACAGGGGTGTGTCACTTAAAATATTTTCTGTTTGTTTTAAATTATAGGCACACTATGCTCATATAAGAGATATAAACATAAATATTGTAATTATTCTTATCATGGGAGGTAGTCTTAACTCATTTGCAAAGTGACTATTTAGGAATGACTTTATTTTAAAAATGTAAGTGAACAGGGTCATTCAGTGGGCCCATGGTCCTCATTTTTATAGATAAGCACCAAAGAATTCAAGAATATTAAGCATGCATGTTTATTTCTTCCATAGAGGGGATATCTAGACCTGTTTGCTGCACAGAAGCCCAGGAGTGTATGTTGTTAACAGCCTGATGATCTGTGCGATCTGTAGAGCCAGGCCACACCCAAATCACCCAGGCTATTGTATTTATCCTCAATTTTCCTATCTAGACCTTAACCTTGAGCACTGATTCTCAGTCAATACAACACATATGTCCTGGCTAGGTCTATGTCAATATAAGCTAGAATTATCTGAAAGGAGGGAACCTGAATTGAGAAAATGTCTCCATAAGATCCAATGGTAAGGTGTTTTCTTAATAATGATTGATGGGAGAGGATCCAGCTTATGGGGGATGTGCCATCCCTGGGTCCTATAGGAAAGCAGGTTGAGCAAGCTAAAGGGAGCAAGCCAGTGAGCCCCACTTCATGGCCTCCACATCAGCCTCTACCCTCCAGTTTCCTATACTGTTTGACTTCCTGTCCTGATTTCCTTCAATGATGGACTACAGGGACATGGCCATATATAAGCCAAGTAAACCTTTCCTCCCCAGGTTTCTTTTGATCATGGTGTTTTATCAGTGCAATAGAGACCCCAAGTAAGACATTCTTAGTGGAGATATCACATGCACTTTATAGCCTGATGCCCTCTATGCTCTCTCTATTACTGAGACTACACCAGATTCTAGGCCCTTAAGAATCCATCTTCATAGTGGAGATTATATTTACTTTGCAAAATAGTTTGATGTAATCAAGTCTTAAGCTTTATTGTGCCCATAGAATTGAGATAATGGTTACCAGGAAACATTTTCCCAATGTTGTACTGTACATAAATATGTCTAAACTAAATTGCTTAGTTTCAGTACTAGGGAACTAAGTTGTGCTGAACTGGATTAAGATATGTGTCCTAATAGGAGGTTCTGTGTCATTGTGGAAACACTTGAAATGATATTAGGACTCTGGTCCTGGTGTTGTCTTCCTCTTTGTTTCCTGCACACTATGAAGTGATCAGCTTGTTCTAACATCTACTTCATCACAGACTCCCAAAGGATAAGCCATGTGGATTATAGGTTCAAAACTCCCATACTATGTGCCAAGTAAGGCTTTAATTTCATAACCTGGTTAGCTTACCTATTTGCCTATATATCATTTTCCTTAAGCTCTTGGTGGTAAAGCCTGGGACTCAAATGAGGCTTTTGTAGGTATCCCATTTTATAATCATCTCCTAATTACTGGCAACACTTCAGATGTATCTCCTATATTTTAATATAAAATAATATGATCATTCTAGAAGTTTTGGCTTTCTAGGTACAAAGGAGTTAGAGGACACATAAATTTGCATTATTACCTTTCACAGCTCTGAATTGGCAATAACTAGGATCAGTTCTTGATAGAATAGCTGAGCTCTCTAAACTCATCCATTTTGTTTCCATTTTTTCTATATATACCTTGCCTGAGCCTAAGATGTAAATAGTAATGAAATGCAACAATTTCCCTGCAGATCCCAGAGTATATTAATAAATATGAAGTGATTTGCTTGAATGCCTACCATGCAAACAAGAATTTATGGGGGTTCACATTTCTGTAATGTACATATTTGTGGAGCCATATTTATAATTATAAAAACTATTAATCTTCCAGACACACAGAGAAAGAGCTCAAGCATACACCATTGATTTCAAGAGGAGATGCTGACAAACCAAGGAAAAAGCTGTATTTTTCATTCCCAACATCTTTTTAACAGGCACCAAGATGTTTGCAAACAAAGCTGCGGTCTCTGTCAAGGTATCTTTCTCTTGCAGACTGCAGCTATTGACCCTCTATAAAAAGTATTATTACCCACTTAGGGGTGTTTTAAGTCATCAACTCTATTGATATATTATTGTTGATTTTCTGGAAACCCATTTCCAGAGCCTATAAATAAAAAGTGAAACACATGCTCAAACCAAGTTAGTAGAAGTAAGTCAGCATGTACTTACAGTCTAGTTTGTGTGAATAAAACTGCATGCTTGTGAGAATAGTGGGGATCCTGTGGAAGGAATTAGAGTCAGCTGGGTGACAGGTTGGAGGGCATGATCTGGCCCACAGTAATAAGAGAACCCAAACCTGTGTAAAGGGAGAAGCTGTGATTTTCACCTAGCCAGCTCTTGCTGGGCAGAAATAAGTCATATTATTGCCAGAGGTGACCTTTTAGAGAAGACAAAAAAAAAATGTCTAAATATTCCTGCTATATTCAGCTTGGGATTTCTCAGATGTGGTTAGCTGACAAATGCAGAGCTGTCAACACTGGGGTGTGTCTTTTGTACAATTTCAGAGCAGATCTGCTGACAAATGGAAGTATTCGATGGCACACTGGTGGTGAGCTAAAAGTCATCCTTTCAGAGAATGTTTCTTTGTGAAGGTACAAAGAGTTTACAACTGGACAGAGATATATAATTATAGATCAGATACCTGCAATCCCAAATCTTTCTAACTTCATTTGTCCTCTAAACAGCATGAGAGAGGAGATGGCTAAGCAAGAGCTATAATAGTGTCTGATCCTTTCCTTATTTAGTGCACCACGCTGAAAGCAGAAGTATCCAATGTCTCCTGTACTTAACCTGATGCCTCAAGAGTGGTTATCCTACTTCATGTTCTCAAACAGTCACGAGCACGTTTCCAGAAGTACAAATCAATGGGAGCAAAACCCCAACCAATTATTTTCCATTTGCTTCTTTTCTTTCTGCCATATCATTTAAAGACCAAAGCAGTCTATCTCTGTGACTTGAGGAAGCATACAGAGTTCTTAAAGGAGACTTTGGGACTGAGATCGTAAATCAAGCCCTTTTTCTTTGGAGACGTGATCTAACTATGTAGCCATATCTGATATGGAACTCTTTAAGTAGATCATATTGGCCTCTAATTCAACCCAGATATGTCTGCTTCTGCCACTCAAGTGATGGGATTAAAGGTGTACACAACCTGCTCAGCTGTAGATGAAGTTCTTAAATCATTTAATTGAATGATGCTGAATTCCTGACTAGAGTTGAATTCTGCATTTAGGTCATCATTGATATGCTAAGTTAAAAATACTTTGTAGAAAATGGTAGCGTTTTAATCTCCTCATTCCTTTAATGTTTAATTAGATATTTCTATATGCTAAGTATTTGGCTAAATGCTAAGTTACCAAGAAAAGTCATTAGTTAATACTAGACATTAACCTTTTAAAGAATTACAGATCATATGCAGAACTATTACTTCTCCATAATCATTGTCTCTGCTGCTACAGTGGCTAAGGAGTGCCAAGTATTTACTACATTTCAAGTATGTTACATGTATTTAATTCAGGGACTCAGTTCAACAGCTATGTCTATAGTTCTGATTTAAAGCGACTAACAGTAGAACTGAGACTTCTATCCACCCATCACTTCACCTTCTGCTGTTTGGCACGCTCCTCTGAATTGCAGCATTCCCTCCGAATTGAAATATTAACTGCAATAGGGAAGAGTGATGAACCTCAGGTGGTAAAGAAAAGATCACCAAAATGTCACATGTGCAGGAGAAGAAAAATGTGGAAGATTCTGGACAAATTGAACATTGGTAGAGTCCCTAAATTGGACTGCCCTAAACTCTCCTTTTGGGCTGAGTAGACCAGAATGTTATTTCTGCCCCCAGAAAAGCCTGTTACACAACCCCTCCAAAGGCTGTAGATTTAACTGCAAGTAAAGAGAAAAGAGCTATTCATGATGACCAACAAGCTGAGTTCACTAAGTAAGTCTTCACCTGAAGTTGAAGAATTGCTAGAGTTTATTTTATTTTATTATTTTATGCCTATGTCCCAATGCAGTGGCTATGGAGGTCATAAAAAGGGGATGAATTCTCTGGAGCTGGGGGTTGTGAATCACCTGATCCGAGTGTTGGGAACTGAACGTTGGTCTTCTGCGAGTCTGCAGAGGTTCCTAACTGCTCAACTGTCTTTCTATCCTGAAGTACTGTATTCTAACAGTTCACATATATTTCTGCCAACACAGGTATCAGTATGGCTATTGCTCTACGTTATTCAGTTATATTATAAATGAAGGGTGATTAGACTTTTAAATAAGCATTTTACTGTTGCAACTATCAAATAATAGACTGGTTAGTAGACTTACAGGTGGATAGAAGTATTGATTCTCAGATGCCTAATTTTATTCAATGGTTGTTTTGGAAATCAACTATTCTTAGATCTTTAAATGTCTGGAGCAGTGGAAATTCTAACCAGTGTGAAAGATTCAGTATTTAACAAA
Organism: Mus pahari; assembly: GCF_900095145.1. Lineage (NCBI taxonomy): Eukaryota > Metazoa > Chordata > Mammalia > Rodentia > Muridae > Mus > Mus pahari. Next base: position 127,132,754 of record NC_034591.1, on the reverse strand, counting down.
AATTTAGGGATTAATTTTTAATTGGTGCCATGAAAATTTCTGCCTAATAAAAGGAGGTTGAGTTTCCTTTCTCTTTTCCACTCACCATAGCCTTACCCAGACCCATTTTTCATTTTCCTTTACTGCTGATGACGGACCCCAGGGCATAAAGCATACACATAAGCATTCTACCATTAAGCTACATGTAGCTCATTAATTTAAAATTTACTTAATTAGCTAATTAATTAATCTAATGCTTGTGTGTGAACTATGTCAAAAAAAAAATGTATGTTGAGGTCAGAGGACAACTCTCAGGAGTTGGTTCTCTCCCACCACTTTGTGAGGTCTAGACATCGTCAGCTCTCACCCCCCGACCTCACTACTGCCCCCTGGTGAAAGCAGGTACATTTACTAGGTACCACTTCATTTCTTTTTTCTATTTATTTATTTACATTCCAGATATTGTCCCCCTACCAGTGTCCCCTTGCAGGCTTCCTCCCCTCACCCCTTCCCTTTAGCCTCTAAGAAGCAGCCAGCTGCTTCCTGTTTTCTCCACAACAAGCTCATGTATGCTCTTTGGTTTGGTTGGTGGCTCGGTCTCAGGGAGCTCCCAGGAGTCCAGATTAGCTGACATTATTGGCCTTCCTGTGGAGTTGCCCTCTCCTTGAGGGCTTTCAATCCTTCCCCTAGCTCTTCCACAAGGGTTCCTGACTTCTGACCAGTGTTTGTCTGTGGTCTCTGCATCTATCTCAGTCAGCTGCTGGGATGAGCTTCACAGAGAGCTGCTATGTTAGGCCTCTGTCTGCAAGAAAACATAGCACCATTAATAGTGTGAGGGATTGGTGCCTGCCCATGGGATGGGTCTCAAAATGGGCTGGTCACTGGTGGGCTACTTCTTCAGTCTCTTCTCCATCTTTGTCTCTGCATTTCTTTTAGACAGGACTAAGTTTGGATCAAAAGTGTTGTAGGTGGGTTGGTTTTCCCAACCCTCCACTGGACGTCATGTACTGGCTACTGGTGGTCTCTTCAGGTTCCATATCCTAACTGTTAGGCATTTCTGCTAAGGTCAATTTCATTCACTACTGGGAGCCTCCCTCATCCTGGGACTCTGAGACTTCTTAGAGAAGCCCTCTGTCCCAAACTGCCTTTGTAGCTTAGTATGGTCTTGGATACCTGACCATCCAGCCTTTTACCCACAAGTACTGGGAATACAGTGGGTACACACTTTGATTATTGTTTCTTTGTCAATTACAATGGTGGTTATGGTTGTAAATGAACCCTATCTCATTTGAATTCTCCCAATGTAATGATAACAGAAGAGAGCAACTTCTAGTGTAGAGCTTGCTAAGGGGCTCAAACAGAATGACATAGATCTAGTTTCTCTTTCTAAGTTTGTCCTCTCTTCCCTGGTAACTATACACTATGGGCTCACACACATACCATGATCAAGGCAACTCTTATAAAGACAACATTTAATTGGGGCCAGCTTACAGGTTCAGTCCATTATGATGAAGGTAGCAGCATCCAGGCAGGCACGGTACAGGAGTTTTATATCTCCTGCTGAGACTTCTATATATTCATGTGAAGGCTGCTAAGATAAGAATGGTTTCCAAGCAGCTAGGAGAAGGGTCTTAAAGCCCATGCCCACAGTAAAGCACCTACTCTAGTAAGGCCACACCTCCTAATAGTGCTACTCCCTGGGCCTAGCATATACAAACAAACACAACTACCCATACAGGGCAGAAGTCATGCAATGGGTTTTCTATGGACAACCGTGTCTGAACGTCCCTCAACATCACTATAGCTTCATTGTTTAACTTACACTGAATCTGATGCTATACCTGAATTTGCAAACCATTTATAAAGAAATAGAGGATAAGACAGGAGAAATGGATGCTAAAAAAAAAAATCCTTACTTCACTTTCCATAGATTTACATACCAATTAACAAAATCATAATGCTTGGCATATTATCACACATAAACCATGACCCCAACCTGGAATCAATTCTTGGATTGATTGAAGTATTAATTTAAGTATTAATTGTAAGTTCAATAGAAAGAAAATAATAGGCAGAGCTGAAAATCCCAATAATCCTCAGGATCTCCCCAAGTTATTCTGTGGTGGCAAAGAAGAGGGTGCTTATGATAACTTGAACTGTTTATACAAAGCTCAGTAAGATGCCCTTGGTCTCCTCTCTAACTCATCAACCCTTTCTGGTAATAGCCCATTAAGACTAGCACTAAAGCCAGCTAGAGAGATGGCTGCTGGTTAAGAGAGTCCATAGCTCTTCACAAAAACCCCAGCTTGATTCCAGTATAATCTGTGTCTCCAGGGCATCTGACCCTCTTCTCTTCCCACTGTTGTGCATATACTCACACTCGTGCATAAAACAAATAAAATGATTCTTAAAAAAGAAAATAACAAAACTTTACATTTTTGTTATTTGAATTTCATCTATTTGCACAATTCACAGTTTGGAAATGTCTGGATTTTCTACTAATTCCAGATAAGTTTTAAATGATACTGTTAAAAAGAAAGCTATCTTTAAGAAAGGGAAGAACAGTGGGTTTCAGTGTGGGGCTGGCAACCCTCCTTACTACTAACATTACAGAATCTATATACCTATTAAAGTGTCTGCATTGAAGCAAAAGGCAGTCACTTATGTTTCTATAACAGCTTACATATTGATTTAACCACAGGTATGGAAAAGGTTTAAGTACACTCATTCCATTTCTTCTTTCTTGAATTCTGAAACAGCACTACATTAGTCATTGTCAAACATGTTTTATTTCATCTCTTTAAAGAAAAATATAACTGACCCTTTAAGATATTGACCAATTAAAGCATTTTGATAAGTTTCCTTAAACCAACAACTATGTGCCGCCCTAAAACGTGTTGCGTACTTTATAAACTACTCATTTCATTCTTGGTCTCAAAACACAGGGACGCGGCCCTGCTTTTCCCAGCATCCTCATGGGCCATCATTGCCAAATCCAGTACTTTTCCCTTTTTTCCCTGCAGCTATTTTACAGAATCTCTTGACAGCAGAATAGAAACACAAGCAATTGAGTCAAGTGCATTCCTATAGGACTTTCCCAATGGCCGACTAAACGATTTGTGTCCCTAATTCCCTTCTGCAGAATTTTGAAGTTGTTATTGTTCATGCAGAAATACTCTATCTTCATAGCATGCAGTCCTCTCTTATTAAGCTACAGGAGAATAAAGTCTCAGAGTGGCATCGCTGGTGGAAGGGCACATGAGACGCTTTGTAAGAGATGGCACACCACTAGGCACCCACATTCAGAAAAACCACATCCTGAAAAGCTGCGCAGCCTGGTCTGCAGCACTGGGATGCTGGAAACTGAAAACTTCATTGGCTCCAGAACTAATTCGCAATGACTGACCTCAGAGGAAGCACTCCTAAGAATTTCATTTGCTAGAAAAGATTTAGCTGGGGATTGAAAGAGCACCCTTGAGTCTTTGTAAATGAGAAGTAGAACCATTACTTCAAATGCTTTGTTTTGTTCCACTGAAAAGAAGAAAGTGAACACAGAGCAGTGCTTGCTCAAATTCCACACTAGCAGTTTAAAAAAAAAAAAAAACCCGAATCACAATAGTCATCACAAAAAGGACCAGGAGGACAAATTAGGTTAGGCAGGATGGGATACCTGGGCCATGGCTCTGAATCTCCAGATGAGCAGGGTGCTGTTCTGTGTGTGCACTAGAATTCCTCTTTATTTCTATCAGCTCCTTCAAATGATTAAATTCACACTAACAATGAAAGTTTTCCACAAAGTGGCTTATCCAGACAACATAGCTCAATGGCCATGTCATTTGAATTTACCATCTGTCATTCTTGTCAAAATGGCCCTGTGTGTGCCTTAGTTACCAAATATTATACTTCTCATGCAACCTAAGAGTAAGCTGACACATCCTTGTGAGATTTGGTTGACCAACCCTCTCACTCCAACACACTCCCCTTAGTGTCATAAAGTGTAATAAAAAAAAAAATGCTCATTTAATGCCAGGACAGAGATCTCCAATCCTCCTCCCAGAACCATACAAAAATCCAAAGCACGTGATTGGTTTAACTCTCCAGGCATACTGGATATACTCTCTTAAACTTGGTTCTGTATGGAATAGTAGAAAATAATGGTATCATTTTCAATAAGATATTCCAGGCCTGGGGCAGTCCTTCTTTTCCTCATTTCTTTCCTATCTTATTTTAAAGCCATTTATCAGTTGGAAATGGACACTTTTTTTGTGTGGCTGAAACTCCATACCCTTCTCCATGTTCATCTTATTCTTACATATCTAGGAAGTCCCATATATTTAAAAATTCCAAATAATTGTCATTCTTGATTTCACCCCTCCCACTCTTGGCATCCTTTCTCTTCTAAAGATTGCCAAGAGTCACAAAGCCCTTTAAGGAATACATATCTACCACTCATTTAGCTTCATTTTCATGGTCAGATAGAATTCTCAGGCAGGGATTCTCAAAGGATCATCAGCGCTCATTCCCTGGGGACATCTTGGAAAGGGAAACATTTGGTTCTGCATAAGCTTTAGATCTAATGAATCAAACTCAGGGGATGGGCTCCACTTCCTGGATTTTACGAGCCTCCAGATGGTTCTGATGAACAGTGAAGTCTGACAGTGGTATGAAAGTGGTTTTGCTACACCCTCCCCTATTCTGCTCTGAGAACAGCGAAAGATTAGTATCTGATTTTCATTCCTATTTTCCCTTTTCCAATTTAATTTCTGTCCAACAACGAAAGGTGTGAGTGTGTGTGTGTGTGTGTGTGTGTGTGTGTGTGTGTGTTTGTGTGTGCTCATATGTGAGAAGACAAAAGGTCACACGCTTACTTTGTTACTTCAAAGATGTCTTTTTTGCTCTTTGACACAGGGTCTCTCACTAGGACCTGGTGTTCACCAGTTATGCTAGGCTGTCTGCCCAGTGAGTCCTGAATGCTCTTATCTGTACTTTTCCAGCATTTAGATTACAAATGTATGCATCCACATCTATTTCTTCTTATTAATATATGTGCTGAGGATTGAATTTAGGACCTTGTGTTTGTGCAGATCTGAGTTATCTTCTCAGGCTCTCAAAGTGATTTTTATTTTTAAAACTCTAAAATAAATTTAAAAATATGTTTATTTAGTTTCTATATAGTCACATCTTTGCTTAATTTACGTTTTAGTGGATTTTAACCTATCTCAAAAACGAAAGTGAGCAGTTTTCTTATGGTGTCCAAGGAACTGCATCATTATGGCTACGTGTTAATCTGATTCCACTTGTGACCTCTACTCCCTTACTCTGTCCTGGCTACACTATCTCTGGCTAAGCCTTTTAGTCTGCTTTCTCACTCATATTTCTCACATTGTAGCTTTCCATTTTTCAGGTCCCTCGCTTCCCATTTCCAGCATCTTCTCTCCTACCATCTCTCAATCACACATTGAAATTTTTGCATGCATGTTTCTTCAATTGTGTACATTATAGCTGCATGCTAGGTGATCAGTTGTGTGAGAAATGGGATTGCCTTTTTTTTTTTTAAATCTCCATTCTGTAGCTACCCACTGCCTATGACAGTATTTATCCTAGGAAGGATATGCAAGGAAAGAAAGAATAACAATTTGCCAAGTAGTCAATTGCATAAAATTCTGATGAGGGATCAATTAAAATAAAGCAAAATGAGCATGCTTAGGTATCCCACATCATTCTCCAGTTCGTAAGGAACAGGTGAGAATTCTTATGTACATGGAAAAGTTACACCTGCTAAAAACTTAACATTGGTGCTGAAGCATGTATGCTGAGAAACACTAATAAAGCAATTTAATCCCCTTTCCTAGGTGTGATAATATATTTCTGCAACACTATAGGTCAACAGAATACTTGACTCTATGCCTTGAATCTTGGATGACTACATTTGTACCACTGACACCAATAAAAAACAGACAGGCCACACTGCTTTGATTTTGCTCTTAGAATTTATCTTCATCATCATCATCATCATCATCATCATCATCATCATCATTTAGATTTCTGAGATAAGAATTGGACTATTGTAGCCCAGGCTAGACTCAGACTGGCTGCCCTCTTGCATCAATTTTTCAAACTCTAGAATTATAAATTTGATTCTAACTTTTGATCACAAAATTGTGGATTTACCTCCTGAGAGTTCCTTTCTTTCTTTCTTTCTTTCTTTCTTTCTTTCTTTCTTTCTTTCTTTCTTTCTTTCTTTCTTTCTTTCTTTCTTTCTTTCTTTTGCCTTTGAATTTAAGATTAGAATGTCTTAGACTTGGCATAATTTCAGCTTCCTCTTTGGCTTTGCCCATAGTGCTTGGCATGTGCTAACTGGCTCTACTATGCTTAGATGCCAGATTACAAGTATTTAGATAGTAGTCCTTAAAGAGGGAGAGCACTGAAGTGTAAGTAAACTCATCAAGCATGACGTGTGAGCTAGATAACCAGCCAGCAGTGCGTTCATCCCTTCCTCTACTCACAGTCTGCTTTTTAAATTATTTTTATTTTTATTATTTTTGGAAACTGTCGAATACACTCCACAGTTACTTCAATTCATTTCTTATCTTTGCCTCTGACTGTGAGTTTCCTACGTACTTCTGCCTTGACTTTCTATCATAATCACACTTGGGGTACTCATGACCCCCAAAGCGGTCCACCTTGTGTTTGTCGTCCTCTAGTCCACTCATTCCTGTACCATGAGCATAATTTCCCTCCCTTTGATGAGATACAGAAAGGCCTGAATGAGACAGTGAGCATGATGATAGATTTTATGTATCCACAGGACTGGACTACTGGACTCCCAGATGTTTGGTAAAGTATTTTTCTGTGGATACTTGCAAAGCTATTTCTAGATAAATTCAACATCTCAATCAGAGATTGAGTAAAGCAGATGGTTCTGCATATAGACCACCATAACCCAAGTTTGCAAGTATCTCAGTCAATGACCAAAGTAGACAGAAAGATGGTGTAATTCCCTCTGTCTTTAACTGGCACATTGATATGATCCTGTACAAGGAAGTAGCTGCTCATTCAATGTCAAATTCTATAGAAAGATGGAGAGATGACACAAAATGTTAGTATAAGATAATAATTTGTGAAATAGTTTGGCATTGAAATCAGTTTTTTAAAAAAGTATTACTATCAAATGAAAAAGGAATATGTAACAGTTCCATTCAAAAAGAATCTTTAAAGCTGTTATCACGTAACTCATTGTGAATTTGAATCAGAATAAATGTAGGATTTCTGAGAAATGTAAACTAACGTACAAACTCAATGGCAGACCCTCAAGATGGCTCAGCAGGTAAAGGCATTGGCTGTCACTTTTGAAGATTTGAATTTGATCTCAGAAACCTACTTAGTGAAAGAAGAGAGCTGACCCCTGCAAACTGTCATCTGACCTCCACATGCATGTATTCCTCCAACAACCTTAATAAACATATGTATAAGGACATAAAACCCCAGTGCACACAATTCTGTCTTTATAAACATCGTTATCATGGTATTATTGGTTGAGTGCTTGTCAGCTTTTCATAAAGCCTGGACCAAATTGCACGTGCAGTTCTATAAACGGAAAAGCACATTAACAGGAAACACTCATCTACTTGAGAAAATTAATACCCAAATGCTTATACCAGGGAAGAAGAGGATCAATCAGGACTTACATTGAGCTGCAGTTCATCTGTCCACTGCCCGATGAGACGATAACCAGGATTTGTGGTGTTTGTTGTTTGGTACTGGAAGATGTCATAACGCCCCGGAGCATCACCATTTTTGTTAAACATCACTGGGGTTCCAGCACTACCTGAAGGAGACAAGAAAATGCCAGACTTAAGAAGAAGTAGTTAGATGATCTGTAGTGTCCTCTTCAGCTCATGGTAGGTCATCTCTACAGAGTGTGCACAGTGATCATAGAACGTAGAAAGGTGACCTGTCTCTTCCTTTGAATGGCTTTATTCATGATCTTTCAGAAGCATTTCATTCTAAGCCCTTCTCCTTCTAAGTAACAGAGAATCTATTTATTAATCTTCAGAGACAAACTTTTAAAATATCATTCTGCTGCTAACTGTGATGGCAATACTCATGGTGGCAATTGTTACTTTTGTTTCCATTTAAGATTACATTTTAGTCAATAAAGAATAACATCAAAATAGCAATTTTTAAAATGATAAATCATAATAAGGAAGCAAAATAATTCACTTAATGTGCATTTCTGTACTGAATAAATTTAAAATATGTCTTGTGTTTATTATTTCTAATTTATAGAAAGCTGATTTGAAGTGAAAAAATTTCTCAAGGAAATAAAGATGAAGAAGATGCATGATTAGACAAACAAACACAAATACCAAGAACAAACCCACGATAAGGATCCAAAGAGATGGAGCATGGGTTAGTGTGGCGCCATGCTGAATGATGTAACATCTTAAGCTAGGACAAAGGGATGTCTAAAGCGCAGACCTTCCTGTGGTTACCGATTGCAAGATTCTGTGACAGAGCCAGATATCAGAAAGGGGAAATCAGAGATTGTGATGGGAAGAATAATGGTCCCAACATATCTTTTCTATTGTGGTCTTTATGATGTGGCAGAGTTTAAGGTCACATAAAAAGAAATTTTTGTATAATGTGAGTTGGCCCAATGTCCTTATACTAGTCTATGTGAGAGACAAGGGGAATCAAAGGCTCTCTCTCTCTCTCTCTCTCTCTCTCTCTCTCTCTCTCTCTCTCTCTCTCTCTCTCTCTTTTTGTGTGTGTGTGTGTGTGTGTGTGTGTGTGTGTGTGTGATTTGTGGTGTGTTATGAAAACAGGAGAAGTGGATGGAGACATGCATTACAAATGCCATGAGGTCCAGAATCTAGGAAATTGAAGGGAATGGATTTTCAATCAGTCTGCAGAAGGACCCAGACTTACATTCATTATTACTGATGTCCAGGGACAGAGATGGTGCTTTTTCCTACTGTAGATCTAAGGTCTGCTGCAATGACTAACCTGTTGGCAATGTTGAAACTCCGGGGAATAGGGAACCTTAGTTGAGAATTTTTTTTCCATTGGATTTTCCTGTGAGCATGCTCTGGGGCATTTTCTTCACGGCTAATTAATGGAGGGAGTACAATCACTAGGCTGGTGTGCCTAGGCTATATAAGAAAAGAAGTTTAATGTGAGCAAGAAAGCAGGCCAGTAAGCCATATTCCTAAGTGCTAGCCTCTGCATCTGATCCTGCCTCTAGATTCCTGTGTTGATCCCTTGCCCTGGAGTCCTTGGGTGATGGATAAGCCAAAATAAATATTTTTGCCCTATAAGTTGTTTTTGGACATGGTCATTATCACAGTAACAGAAAGCCAAAGTAAGGCATATGTGTACTGTTTAACATATTAGCTTATAGCTATATTTGGGGATGGGTGTCAGATCAGAATCCAAAATACAGCTGGCAGACATATAACACTCAACTTGCTCCTTACACTTAAGATGTTTAAGTTCAGTGAGGAAAACTATCGTCTGTCAGTGATTCAGAAAATTAAAACCAAAATCATCTTTAGTGACTGGACTTTTAATTTTTGAGAATAGATTTAAATTATGGGTTGGTTTCTTTTTAAGGCATTTTTTATTAGATATTTTCTACATTTACATTTCAAATGCTATCCCCAAAGCCCCCTATACCCTTCCCCCCACCCTGCTTCCAAACCTACCTCCTCCCATTTTCTGGCCCTGGCATTCCCCTGTTCTGGGCATATGATCTTCACAATACCAAGGGCCTCTCCTCCCATTGATGGCCGACTAGGCCATCCTCTGCTACATATGCAGCTAGAGACATGAGCTCTGGGGTACTGGTTAGTTCATATTGTTTTTCCTCCTATAGGGTTGCAGACCCGTTTAGCTCCTTGGGTACTTTCCCTAGCTTCTTCATTAGGGGCCCTGTGTTCCATCCAATAGATGACTGTGAGCATCCATTTCTGTATTTGCTAGGCATTGGCATAGCTTCACAATATGGGTTGGTTTCTAAGTATCTTTCTGAAGTTAGCAAACTATTTAATTTCAGCCAATCTTCTATCACTCAGGATACCTTTCCATAGGGTTATAGTGTGTACTGAATGCAATAACATAACAGTATATACACTTCTGTCTGTGCCATGACATAACAGCCACATAACAGCCACCCAAACAGTAATGCTTTTTAAAATTAGTTTTGCGCATGGGTGTGCTTGGATGGCTATATGCAACATTTGTACAGGTGTATGTGGAAACCAGAAGAGGTGGTTGAATCCCCTGGAGCTGAAATCACAGGCAGTTGAAAGCCACTCAATGTGGGTGCTGGAAACTGAACTTGGCTCCCCTGCAAGAGCAGTAAGTACTCTTAGCTCTTGAGCTATCTCCCCAGAACATTTTTTGAATAGTTTTTATTTTGTCAGTGTTTATTTCCCTATATTTCAAGAACAGAAATACCATGTAGCTTCCATTAGCCAGACAGAAGCTTCTTTTTCAGGGCACCCCTGTTGCTCTCCTGAGATCCAATTAGAAATTTCCCATGTCTAGGATCTTTTTCGATTTCCTATGCAACAGTACAGAACCACCAGTGGCAGTGGGCACTAGAAGCTTGTAAATACTCCTTTGGTCCCACAAATTTGAGTCAATGTTTTGTAGATAAAGAAACCATTTCATTCTATTGCTCTATGCATACCAAGACATAATCGCCAGAGACCATAAAAACACTTCAGCACTACCTTTTTAAAACATATTCTTGGAGGATATAATACAACCACAAAATTTCCCCTTCTATTCCCTTCCCTTTCCTTCCCTCTGTTCAGCTCCTCGCATGCACCCCAAGTGGCTCTCTCTAAAATTCATAGTCCCTTCCCCCACTTTCATTGCTGTCACACAATTTTACCAAAGAGCAGCAACAAATGACAATTGATGCGACAGAGAATTTTCAACATGGGTGTCCTGCTTTTAACAAATAATCCAGGTAAATAAGGACAAAAGATGAAATTTGATGTTGCATGCCATTAGCGAGAAATGAGAACCTTATCACTGTGCAATAAGACATTGTTATTCAGCTACCCAGTGTTTTCTTTCACACTGGGTGCTCTGATTCCTATTGTGCTTTATTCTGACTCCTGCATCTTTTATTCTTTATGTGGCTGGAGGCTTTTGCACCTTCAGAGAGGAGAGAGAAAGCAGACTCGAGGCCTGGAGCTCAAACAATCTCATGTTCATCAGCTCAGTCTTCATCAGAACAGGACACATGGCCTTATCTTTCTTCCTTCTCAAAATCATTGTGAGGGAAAATGACTCTTGTCATACCTTTTCTATTCCTATTAAAATCCACGTTAAAAATTATAGCAGAGCGCATGGATATTTTATCTAAATGATGATTTCTAGTAGTGTATTGTGTAGCTTTGGCCTTCTGAAAGTATTCTTTAATGAAATGGACTTATTATTTCCAGGATGTTTTTTCTCCCTCTTACACTTCCTTTGACAGTACCTATCCCAGAACTTATTATAAAGGAAAATAAGACTCTGTTTAATGGACTCTGAGAACAGAAAGCAATAAAGCAAAAAGTTCTGAAAAGAGGAATGAAGATATCAAAGAGGAGGTATTACCTGCAGAGATCCTACAAAGTGTCAGGACCATAACATAGGAGCACTAAGGTAAAAGAAACATGGCTACCAGTCAGAATGGGTCAGAGATCACAGAACGGTGGGTGAATTACCTTCATAAGGACTTAATATAGAGTTTATAAAGGAATATAAATTTTATTTTGTTTTTAAATTGTGTATGTGTATAAAAGACAGAGAGAGAGAAGAGAGGGCTATTTGTGCACTTTAGTGTGGGTTCCTTGGAGGCCAGTAGAGTGCATCAAATGCGCTGGAGCTAGAGTTATAGGCAATAGTGAGAAACCCAGCCAACACTTGTGTTTGGAAATGAACTGAGGCCCTCTGAAAGAACAATGTGGACTCTTAACCCTGGGGCATGTCTCTAGCTCCCACAAGAATTCTATTAGGAAAATTGCAGATGTACAGCCATAGGCAACCACAAGAAAGTCTTATACGAGGATACTAAGAGCATGATGAGAGATCATCATAACAGTGAGCATGAGAGAGGTCTTAAAGGGAGAGCTTTCCATTCCAATAGGGCAAAAGGAGTTTCTAATTCCTAAAGAATTTTCTTTTTTTGTGTAGCTCTAGCTCTTTGGGTTGATCTAGCTTGGCTTACCTTATCTGCCAGAAGTTACAAAGCAAAAAGGCAAAGATAATAGTAAAGATTTAAGGTTCTAGTGAACCTGCCTACAGGGTACAAGGCATTGGTGTATGTGTGGAGTGCTTTACAGGTAAGGGCACAACCCAGCACACTTTCTAATGAACTCTGTCTAGAGAGAGAACTGAGAGAACTGCAGGAGAGAGAGAGAGAGAGAGAGAGAGAGAGAGAGAGAGAGAGAGAGAGAGAGAGA